>NW_022991738.1:206513-533866 GCF_902827175.1 Gymnodraco acuticeps | reverse complement strand
CAATGACGGACAAATCTGAAAGCAGTCCGTCATTTTGACAGATTAGAACAAACTCGGAAAACAGCGCCAAAGTTTCCCCTCAGCGAGGCTCCGGTGTTATGCCGTGTTATGCATGCCCTCCAAAAAGGAAATCATACCGATTCCAAACCTAACTGTGCCGTACAAATCATTGAAATGTCTGAGTTTTGGCTTTACGCTGTGCACGCTCCCGTGCTCCCCCCCCCCCCAGTCAGAGTTGTGTAAAGGCCGACGGGTAATTCTGGATTTTGACGGAAGTTTTACGATCCTGTCCGTCAAAATGACGGACAGCGAAAAATTCTAGCGCAACCTCTGGGCAGCACATATCACTGGGTTTGCTCTGCATGATTGTCTTACCAGTGAGCAAATGTCGAGCCACCAGCCACAAATCAGCGGGAACAAGCCTATCTCCATGACAACCAGCAAGGAAACCTGCAACATGTAACAAAAAACTAAAGCAATTAATTTTCTGTTTTCATGATTTGGTCGTGTAATCATAATTTACCTAATTATGTTTTTTGCCTGAAAGCTTTCCAAATTTGATTAAAAAAAAGAAGATGTTTGTAAACATCCCAATCTTGAATCTTTAATTTACCTTGACGACGATGTAGAAGACACCCACGAGACGTCTGCATCGCTGGAACCTTACTAATGAAGCAAACGCCTGAAGAGGGCGAGTTAAGGACTAACACCACCATCTTAAGTTAATAGCATTTAGTTTATATATCATTCTAATAAGTAAGTATTAATATACAAACTCCTGGAGACAAAACAGACACCTGACATTAGCTGTTGGCTTCCTGTATGGCAACACTCACATTAGAAAGTAGATCAAATAAAGAAATATTGCACTAAAATCAAACAACAGTTTACCGATCATACAGTACCTAAAGTGTCTGAGGAATACTTTTGGGTCATTTCATGAAAAAAAGTTATTGTTGTGTTTGAAGAGGATACATGGAAGAGTATGAGATTTCCAGCCAGGAGGATGTACCCCAGTATGGTGGTGACGAGTCCATCGAAGTGTGAAGCTTTGATCTGGAACCATATATCATCATTTAAAAAAAAATGTCATCACTGCATAGAAAACCTAGTTTTCTAGTAGATTCATTTGAAAAATATAAATACCTCCCCAGATGCACTTACATAATCTTCAAAGCCCAGTCCAACCACGGAGAAATGGCCAATGTGATACGGGCAAAAAAGCTAGAGGAAAATACGAAGGCTTTGTTAGGATCTGTGGTTTAGTGGAGACAATAAATCATATTTATTTCTTTATAAATACATTTAAGAACGGTACAACATTAATATAATGAATCAGAATGAGAGCCATTTGTTATCCCTGTTGAAATTGGGATTTGTGAAAGTATAGGTATAACAAAGTCTCAACCAAAGACGAGGATGACGAGGGTGTTGAGAGACACCACCCAGAACACATGCTCCTACAGGAGAACACACACACAAGCGGTCTCAGTCAATGTTAAACAATTCAAACACACAATGAAACCTGTGTATATCAAATATAATTCCATTGAGGTTATTGAAAGGAATTCCAGTATACAGTAGGGATGCATACCGGTATCCGGTATTACCGAAATACCGGTTACTGGTGGCTGCGGTATACCGTACCGAAATCAGATCCGGTTTTCGATACTTTTATTAAAAAAAAAGTTATTTTTTTAATTAATTTTAAAAGTGAGTCCGTGGCCGTGATGGCGGTGTTATAAATTAAGATTGCATAATCGTTTTTCTTCATATTTTATGTATTTTTCATTGTTTGTTCAAGACTAGAAAGGTAAAAAGTCCCACACCAGTGAAGGTAAATGTTGATTTTAAAGATGAGATTTGATTGTTTGTGCAATTGCCGAGATCTCATGACCTTTATTCTATTATTTATTTTGTTCTCTAGTCGAATCTCAGGTTAACATTAATTATAACGGTGCTATAACGGTCTGTTTGCATTGACAAGATGTGCTATTCACGCGGCACACCTGATGGCGGATGTTATAAAAGATATTCCATAATCGGTTTCTTCATATTTTTTATGTATTTTTCATTGTTTGTTCAGTACTAAAAGGGTCCAAGAAGTCCCACAATTGAATTTAATATTCATTTGACATGTTAACTATATCGTAAAGCGCTTCATGGGAGTAATTGTGGGATGATACATTTTCAAAGTATCAAGATATGTATCGGTTGAGTATCGGTATCGTTCAGTGGTATCGGTATCGTAAAAAAGTCAACGATATGCATCCCTAGACTATACAGTAATTTAAGCTTGGCATTTATGAGGCTAGTGTTACTCTATGGGTTGGTACATGAGTCATTTCAAACTTCTCTGTCAAAATCTGACCCAAAGCATGAATAGAAAGTAGTTTCCTGGAAAAGGAATTCAAACTTCTAGTATGGCAGTTCTTGAAGTATTCATTATAGACACTTTTTTGCATTTCTTTCTATAGAAATATATTTTATTTTTGTGTACTGTATATTTGTATTTCAACATGTATATTTTGTAACTTTTTTTAACGCTGTTTTATTTCTATTTTGGGTTTTACAATTTAGAATTCCATATTTCTGCTCTTTCAATTTCTCTTGTGTGCAATGCCTTGTCTTTTATGCTGCTGTAACGCAAACATTTCTCAATCGATAAAGTACATCTTATCTTAAATCAAATCACGAAAGACAAAATATTGAGGCAGAATTTTATGACTACAATATGTGTAACGAATCAACAATAAAAACTAGCATGTGTTTAAACATTGCCATGGACCTGATGCTAGAAATAACTATAGTAATGCTAATTTGCCTAAACGTGGCAAGTGATGTGGCTACTTCAGGGTGCTACATTTATGGGAAATATTTGAGGTAAAAATTGTACATGAATCTGCCTCTAAGGGTCACTTTAAACTGTGTGTGTAACGGCCCCTACACACGGCGGTTTGCGTTGCCGCTTCAACGCTTCTGCCCATTCACTTTGAATGGGGTGATGTCACGATTCGCCGAACTGCATTGTGGGAGCAAAGCGTAGCTTCTCTAGCGGTGCTCGCTGCAAAAGTAGAGCAATGTTCTACTTTTGCAGCAGCTCGACGGAGGCGTCAGCAATCAAATCCCGCGTATGCAAATCTGCCAGTACAAGCGCTAGCCAATCAAACCGCGTGTATGTTGGGAGAGCCAGACCGCAGTTATTCCCATATGTCAAAAAATGGAGGAGAAAATTATCGTGGCGGTAGGGAATCACCCGGTACTATATGACCAGTCCCTCTTTACATACAGGGATACAAACCGGAGGAGCCAGGCATGGGGGAGGTGGCAGAGGACAGTGGGTGAAACTGGTAGGTTTTCGCCTGTTTGGGGAGTTTATATCCAGTGTACTTCGTTTGAAATGGACAGCTACAAGCAGACAGTATATTTAGCCAGCATGGATGTAGCATGAGCTTGCTTTGTATGTTGGCGGGACATTCATGTGATTGATTGTTGGTCGCGTTGCTCGCGTTGACCTCCCCAAGCTCAAGACACGCCACCGCCAAGCGGCAACGCACGCCGCCGTGTGTAGGCTCCGTAAGAAGAAAGGATGAGCACTTACCAAAAAAACTAAAGAGCCATCCAGCCCAAGCATCTGGAACACAAACAGAAATAATGTCATAATGATGCTTTGTAATACATATACAGTACATAAACATGCTACCAGTGTTGTAGTCAAGTCACCAATTCACGAGTTCAAGTCACTCTCGAGTCACCACTCTTCGAGTCCGAGTCCAAGTCGGAGTCACCAAGGGAGAGTCGTAGTCGAGTCCAAGTCTGAGTCACCCAAGGAGTGTCCGAATCGAGTCCGAGTCATCATTACCTGTGTTCGAGTCCGAGTCCAAGTCCGAGTCACCCAAGGAGTGTCCGAGTCATCATTACCTGTGTTCGAGTCCAATTCCGAGTCACCCAAGGAGTGTCCGAGTCATCATTACCTGTGTTCGAGTCCAATTCCGAGTCACCCAAGGAGTTGTACGAGTCGAGTCCGAGTCATCATTACCTGTGTTCGAGTCCGAGTCCAAGTCCGAGTCACCTAAGAAGAGTCCAAGTCAAGTCCGAGTCACAAGTCTTCATGTATTAATCTTCGTGGATATGTGTTGAAATGTAGCTGCTCCTCTACATTGCTGTTATCCTATCATGTTATACTAATCTGTATATTGAACTGTTTGTGAAGCGAGTTTGGCTACAATTCTTGTAATAGATGCTATACAGATATAAAGCTTAATACTAATATTAATATTATTATATATAAATAAACGATATTTAAAATGAGTTACCTTTTAGAGAAGTGATATTTGTATGCCAATATTTTCCTATGGTAAAGTTTTCGTTTTGCACTTTTATTTTGATAGTAATAAGATCGGGACTCTTATTTTTGAAGGGAACTTTTACCGGTTAAATCCTGATAAAGATTTAGCCCCAGAAAGCACATGGCTACTTAGCATGCAAAATTACATCATTCTGCATGTTAAGTAGCCATGTGCTTTCGTGTTATCTGAATCTTTATTTATTGATTAGATCATGTTTACTCTGATGATAGTGTTCAACACAGCTTATATGTCTGAACTCGATCCTTAGAGTAATGTGTTACCAAAGCCTTCTCTTCAATATTGTTTCCACATAACGAGCATTTTGCTCTGCTCTTTCCAATGTGGAAGCAGAATGTGTGAAAGCATACAGCAGGATGCGGGGGTGTGTCTCCAGACATCTTTAGATTGGAATAGCGGGGCCCAGTACGTGAACTCGCCTCGCAGGTACACACGCCAGGATAGAGGACATCAGACTCCAGAAAAATTTTGCTCTAGTCCGAGTCTAAGTCGGAGCGTCAATGTGCAAGTCGACTCCGAGTCATTGTGGGGGAGGAAATTCACGAGTCCGAGTCCAAGTCAGCGTATGCGATAATTCACGAGTCCGAGTCGCGTCAATCAGTGTGCGAGTCCGAGTCGAGTCACGAGTCCTGAAAATCGGCACTCGGGCCGGCTAAAATGATTGGTCGTGCTTTTTACAGCACTACGGTTTCCACAGATTACATTTTTTTATGTATTTTTTGTCAAAGCACTTAAAATATTCATTGCCATCAGGATGTTAAGAGCATTCCATGGAATATAACAAAAAGTGTATCTCGAGCCGGTTTCTCAAACTTACCTACCCCACCTTTAACTGCTCGAGATGTATATGTCCTGTCACAGAACGTTTTTTTTTATTACCCTAAAATAATTGTGCATAATAAAAGTGTGTGTGGTCCTGCATCTAGTATAAATTATTCAGTGTGTACATTCTTACGGTTTAAAATATAAAAACCTGTCTTTCAGGCTGTGGTGCCTTACGCTATTTAACTATATTTATTACAGTATCCTTAAAGATGTTTTGTTTTATATTAGATTTTTTGTTTATATGGAGATTCTTTGTTTTATATTTTATGTATGCACCATGCGTCAAATTCCTCGTATGTGTGAACCTACCTGGCAATAAACCCGTTTCTGATTCTGATTCTTTTAATATCATTTAGGATTTGAAATTCCTGTAGTGTGCACCAGGCATTATACTTTGCTTTTGTAGTTTTGCTACAATACACTATTTTTTGGGAGGGTGGCTGGAGACATACACTATGGACAAATAATAGTCTCCCACCCTCTCCCAGGTCAGCTCCTCTGCTGCGCGGTCCCACTCCAGGGCATTCCAGTTCAAATCTTCTGCGAAAGATAAATCAGAAACAAATGAAACAGTAAGCAACACCTGTGATGTGCAGTTAAAACAGGTCTGTCAAAAACACTGGTTCCGACATAGTTTACATGTACTCAATCTTAAAACCATTGTTTAGAGGCATTTATCTATTTAAACTGGCCATATAGCTGCATAATATTTCATAAGTTTTACATCCTCTGGGCCTAGTCTATGTTTTTACATCCACACCGACCTTGTCCTCCGTTATTGGCATCAGCAGCGTTCTCCTCCCTGCCTTCCTCATCGTCCTCCTCTTCGTCTTCCTCCCCATCATCGTCCTCATCCTCGTCGTCAAGTTCGGCTTCATCTCTGCCAGCTTCAGGTGGGTCGGCGGGAGGCAGCCCGTCTGGGGCGGGGTTTGCAGGGGCCGGGGCTTCTGCGGCAGCCTCTGCGTTGACGCCAGCGTTAGCACCAGGAACCTGAAGAATCATGAGATAACAAACAACATTTTTGCTGAGAGGCTGAGGTTGGCTTTATCTGACGCGATCAAATAAGGTTAATAACTAACTCAAACTGACTTATTAAATACAGAAATGAAACTTTCTTTGCCATTGCGTGCATCAGCAGTAAATACTAATTATATTAATCTCAATCACAATTTTGTTTTCTCACAAAAAATTCTTCATTAATTTCCGACAAAGCAAATAGTGCCAGTGTTTCCCCAAACCATTGTCTTGGGGGGGCGCTGCGCCACCCTAACGGAGCCCTGCGCCCCCCCTGAAATTCAAGGTGTTTAATTAATTTTTACTGAAATAATCTATCTACGGTCACTTTTCACATTGAACATGTGCTCTTTTATTAAATAAACTAAACACTTATGTTATTTATCCAATTGATGTGCATGTTTCAGTGTCCACACAACACACCACACACACACACACACACACAACACCACACACACACACACACACACACACACACCACACACACACACACACACACACACACACACACACACACACACACCACACACACACCCACACACACACACACACACACACACACACACACACACACACACACACACACACACACACACACACACACACACACACACACACAACACACACACACACACACACACCACACACACACAACACACACACACACTACACACACACACACACACACACCACACACACACCACACACACACACACACACACACACACACCACACACAACACCACACACACACACACACACACACACACACACACACAATATAGTAATGATTACCATTTTGTCAATTATTGGGCAACTGAACTCACCTCATTAGCTGCTGCAGGGCCGTTCTGCTGGTTAGGAACCAGAGGCGGTTGATTCTGCTCTAACCACTGAGGAGCGCCACCGTGGACTATTTGCTCTCTAAGCCACACCCAGGCTGATGAAGGCGCACAGCGTGCAAGTGACCACAAAACAGCCCTGGAGGCAGTCAGCAAGCAGGTTTTGCCTGCGAGGAAGAGAAGAAACATTATGATTTGACCAGTGATATCAAAACTATTTAACTATTTAATTTGTTAGAGTTGAACAAAATATAATATGGGGGATTGAGTATAGGGAAACTAAGGAAACACCAATCAAATCTTAATCTTCTTGATGGAACTCCAGTGTACAAAATATATGGAGACTTACAACATACAGAATACAGTTTTAGAGAGAAGGGGAAAGAAAACGCAAACTTACGTTGAAAGCATATCTAATGGCAGCGTAAGGAGAGAGCTCACAGAGCCGGTAAATAAACACTTGTAGATACGACCTGTATAAAAAACAACAATCAGAAAAGTATTTCTTACAGTGACATCTACTGTAAAAACTTAAAACTATGATCCAAATTCTCAAATGTTATTGGAATTATCTGTTTGTTTGACACTGAATAAACCTAAAAAACACAACACAAACAACAAAAATGATTCCATTGTTTTTACAATGGACTGATGTGACTTACATGCTGTCAGAGGCACCACCCCTAGCCAGGCAAAGGCCACCAGTGTATAATGGAACCAGTATCTGATGGCTGTTCCAGATACTGGTGACCAGCCCTGCAAAGATGTCCTGGACAGGCAAGCGGGATGGCATGTCTGGAGAGTAAACTGGAGAAAGAGAACAGGAGAGGTAAAAGACAGATGGTGGAAGTGAGGGGGGAAAATCGTCATAAGGTCAAAACCACAAGTTAATACATTTTTTGTGTAATGATCCAATTCACCACCAAACAACTTACTTGGTGTAAATGCAAACCTGGTTTGCATAATTCACAGTATTCTTTTCTGCTGTGTTCAACCATGCAGTAAGCTGTGAAAAGAAGGAGACATAGTGAGTTAACTCGCTTAATCCTATAGAACAAGAGTTTTGATCACTGCATTAAAGTCCAACAACTTTTTCATGTTCTTGTGAATATGGTAGTTAATATTGTTTTCAGTTGTGTAACTACTTCTAAATTGTATTCGGGGTACATTCCAGAAGTAGAGTTATGTCTGTGTTTGAGTCCCTGCTTATTTCTAACTTAGAGAATGATTTCCTCATGTTGGAATACACTACAACAACATTTAAACAGATTGACAGCTTGGAAATCTAAACAGATAGCAACCCTACCTTAAAAAAGGTATTTTAGGCAGAGAAAAGGCAAAGGAAAATAAACAAACAATACACTTTTAAATGTAACTTGGGTCACTGGACGTACCATTCTTGATGGATAAACTTGATGCTGCCAGTACAGACACAGGGGTGGAAGAGGGGCTTGTCCTGACTACCCTCCGACCTACATACCCGACAGATGTCCGCTGTAGGTACACAACATCATAACATGAAATCATACTCCTGAAATATTTCATTTCATTAACTTGGCATGTTGCATTTTTTATCTACAGATCAAAATGTAAAGTTTTTACAGTCATAGGCACATAGCTACAGTGTAGTTGTAATGCCAATCTTAAGTCCCCAGGCTAACAGTGCCATATACAATATACTTAGAACAAAGAAATAAGTAAAATAGTACAATGATAAAGTGCAAGTGATACCATAGTGCAAGTAGATGCAGTAGTAATTGCCCTTAAGCTAAACTCATGACACACCTTTAATGCCAAAAGTTGAAAATAATTTTAAGACCATGCAAGCTTTCTGCATAAACTTTTCTCTCCCAATGGTTTCAGGAGTTGCAACTACAACATTTGTGATAGCATTTGTAGGTCAATGACAGTAGGGGCAAACTGCAATCCTTGGGTTACCTGTGTCACTGGATGACCAAAATAAAATGACTATAATTAGCCCAGGGTAAAGAGCATAAGACATGTGGGGATGCCATGAGTATGTTTTGACTGACTTATTAAGCTATTACTCATATTAACTAGTGCACTATATCACAAAGTGTGAGCGCAGAAACGAATGGCTGTAATGCATTTAAAGCATAAATAGTGCTCAGAGTAAATGTGTTGTTCAAACGTACCAGAATGACAATAGTAAGATTACAACTGTAGGTTTCAAATGTCAATTACATTGTATTCTACATTGTAACACGAGCATTGGTCAACGTGGCAGGTTAACCCAGTGTGTGAATGTAACGTAAGCTAGGTTAGTTATGATACTGTACGTAATAACGGTTGTTTTAAAACTATACTAATGTGTTGCCCGACGTTTTAAGCTATTAATTACTTGCAAAACTGCTGTCTTCTAAGATGTCACACAATATATTTGTGGACAATACAACGTAAGTTAAAGTGAACGCAAACAGAAACCTAACGTTGCTGACTTTACAACAGCTGATAGCTAACGGGTGTAAGTTGAAGCTAGTTAGCTGGCTAGCTTATGCTAATTGGCTAGCGGTTTCTAGAATTCTAGTGAACCTCGGTCAAAGTGAAAGGAAATGTAGGCGCATGCATTCCCACTGGCAGCAGTGACATGGTGGTTTGAGTGTGATACAGACAATGTTAGTATATTTATTCAATAGTTAAAGCGTACAAGTTAATCAAGTTTTAACATAGCTACCTTCCTCAGCGGTGTCCATCTTGACTGGCTAATAAGGCAGCCCTGCTCCACAAGTCAGGCCAGTCAGTCAGTAAAAAGAAAGCGACAACCGCCTGCTATCTTCATGTAAACATCTTAAGTTATTGTTCAGCTCAAGCTCCGAAGGTCTCGACAAGACCATACGTTTCGTAATTAAATAAAGCCTTTTCTCTTCATAGTACTTCAGCTAGCGGTCAGGACATGTCAACTCCACATCGTGCTGTTATGTGGTGTTTGCACCATTAGGTGGCAGTCAAACGCAGTCCACCAGCTTGGTAATGACCATAGACTGTATATTACATCACTTTATTTCATAAATAAACATGTATAAAAATATGACACAGTTCAAGAGGTTTTCTGGTTATAATGCAAAAATAATGTTTGTACAATACAAACAAAGTTCAACCAGACAGGGTTGCTTTTATTTTCAATCCACTTGGCAATATTAGATATTTGTCTTTCTCTAAAGGAATTACACTTTCTATAAATAATCAACGTTATGCAATTAAACATTGCAAATAACTTGTACTTTCTCATTAATCATAGTTTATGTTATCTTTAATCCAGCACGTATCAAACATTAAAAGCCCAGTTGATCATTCACCCCAAAAGTGAACATGGGAGTAAATAATCCTGTTATAACTGTAAATAAGATAATAAATACTTTATTGATCCCAATTTGGGAAATCTTTGCATAGACAACTGACCTTGAGTAAGTGTAACCACTCACCAAGGGCAGTGTCAACCAGTCTATTTCCTACTTTGCCCAATATCGTACTCGGACATGTGGTGTAGAGACATAACACTTTGTAGCACTTTCTTTTAATCAGTCCTTCCCAGCATCTTCAGGCCGACCCCACAGTAGAATTGCGTGGATTAAAAAAAAAAAAAAAGAGATTGTCCCAGTGTTGCAGAGCATGATGACATTTTTCAACAAGATAAGAGTTACATTTATGTGGTGAATCTGGTTTATCTTTGGGTTCAGGTGTCGTTTCCCTTGTCATGCCATTTTGCAAGTGTGTTTTAAATGTCTTGGCATCGTACACCCAAACAGTGTCTATGCCCTCTCCGGCGGTGCATTCAGGGACCCAAGTAGGAAAGGGAAAGCGGCATGCCACCACCTTGGCTGTACTCGGTAACTCGCTTGCAAGCTTCACCTCCAGCTGGTCCATCTACAGATACAGACAGCAACAATTAAAATATCAAGTATAAGAATATCAAGAGTCATACAGGGATTTGAAATGTTTATTTGTCAACTCAAATGCAAAGCTTATAGGCGGTAGAGTTATAACTTGGGGTCTTGATAACATTAAAGTAGGGGGAAAATGGGGACTCACCATTTGAGGGACTCCAAATATAACAACATTGGAGTACTGAGCAAAACTGACCTAGAAAAAGAAAGAATGATGCAGTCAAAATAAATGAATTGTGGTGAGTCACAACATAGTATATTTAAATCATGTCTCACTGACCTTCCATAAGTCAGAGATGTGGAAGGAGGTGGAGCGGTGGACTCCCTCTCTAAAGGCCTTGTAGCGAGAATACCCACACCAGCCAGGGGTCAGCTCAAAGCCTGACGCCTTAAAGCCATGCTTAGCTGCTGCTATCACCTGCAAGAGGAAGGAGGGTGAAGGGGAATTCAATACATCACTAACAATATACAGCAACTGCAGCATCAGAAGGATGTAAAGCAAGTATGGTATTCATTTTGAGAGTATTATCTGATGTATCTTGAATTTGCAAGAGGTGGATTTTTTTTGTTATATATATTAAGATTTCACTGGTTTTTAATGTGAAAACAACTAAACATAAACCAGAAAATGTAAGCTTAATATGAACTTTAGGAGAGATATAAATATGTTTAATAGACATATTTTAGGCTAAAATGGCTCTGGAATAAGGAGATTCCTGCTTTTGTTTGTTTAAACATAGTTTTTAAATCATATTAAAATGAATAACATTTGGATTTTGGCCTGACAAAACAAGACATTTAACTACACCAACTTGGATGGACCTTTGTTATTTATACTTTTAATAATTGTCTTGCTTTTATTTGCAGTTGTTTTGCTTCTTTTTGTAGTCTTTATGGCATATGTTCCTGGTTGGTATTGTGGGAGTTACACTTTGTAGGTTATTGCTGGTGAAAATGGGGAGATATTCTTCAGCAGTCATCCATGCTGACTAAATCTCACGTTGCCACAGGTTACCACAGATTAAGACAACAAAGCACTTACTATCCTTCCATCTCCACTCCCTATGTCCACCAGGCGACCTGTTCTGGCTCGCAGCACCCTGAGGACATTCTCCACCTGAGCCGTGGTGGCAGGGACGAACGGGAGGCAGACTTTCCTCAGGGCAGGGGCGACAAACGGAGTCGCTACTGCATACAGGGCGACCAGTGACCCTCCTAACAACCCAGTGACGACGAGACCAAGGTTACTCCTGCTCTTTTTCTCCGTTACCTGTCCTGCTGCTACTGAGTCCAAAAAAAGCTCCTCTTGTGACATGTTGCCAGTTTATTGGAAACGCAGTACGTTTAAATCCGTAACTTTAGCCGCACTTGGACTGTATGAATGACAGCTCGGATTCGCCTTAATGTTAGCTGACCATGCTAGCTACCTAACATACATGTCATATATAAAATATATAATTTGTTGTGTCAAAAGCAAAAAACAAATGATTATTGGCCAAAGAATAAGCTAAAGAGAAAGTCCAACAAGTCTTAAAAGATGACCTGTGCGTCGCTCTAATGAGTCCGATAGAAAGACAAAGATAATCGGACGAAGGTTCCTTTCTGCTTTCGTTCCCTGGTAAGTGCATACATACAAATAATTGCAAATAAATGCATTAAATGACAATGCCATGGTGCCATGCAGTGTAAAGGAAAAAGCTGATGTTTAATTAAATAAATAAATAGAGACAGCCATTTAACCAACATGGATAATTCATCCAGAAATAAAACGGAATTACATTTTGAAAAACAAATACACATGAATGACATCATAAATACTCACAAACAAACACAAATAAATGGCTGACAAATGAATGAATGTATGACATATCAATTTCCACAGGAGCGTTTCTAGAACACTGTGTATATTGGATTTGCAAAACAATATTTTGCAACAGGTTTCCTTTGAGTGTAGACTTCACAGTAGCCTAATGACTAGATAGAATGTTTCCATGAATTGTTGTCCCTGATCATTACAGACTTTTCCTATATGGTTCTAAACATGTTCTTAATTTGGTGGTGCAATTATGTCATCCATGCAAAAAAATGTTCTCATATACAATGCAGTCATTCATATATCCTATTCCAGACTTGAAACAAGGAACACATAATGAAAAAAAGTGAAGTAGTATTTCTATTATAGTACTAGTGTGTGTTTCACAAACTTAAGTCCACTCTATTCATGTTGCAAACTATGTAAAACTTCCGGTTATTCCACTAGAGGACCATAATGCATTATAAGCACAGCATATACAATAATAATAATAAATACTATACATTACCCTTGCAAACAATGGTCAGTGATTGACCATGAAGTATTATAATATTTTGTTAATTATAACATGCTTTATAATATGTTTTGATAACTGTTATAAATAAATAAATATATATATAGAGCAATAGGCAGACAATAAAACATAATAACTATGTTTATAATGCATTATAGACATCTGCATCTTATGTGCTACCGCACTTCCATTTAATTTATTTTTATTTTATTTTATTAGGATCCCCATTAGCTGGTGCATAACAACAGCTAATCTTCCTGGGGTCCACAAATAACATGACATTCGACAGTACATTACAAGACAAGGATACAAATCGTGTACGGCGTCAATTTTCCTTCAAACAGTGACTTTCATATCAACCATCACATACAGCTTATTTTCTGATTCCCCATTTCCTTGGAAAGAAAAATTTAAAAACATTTTTAAAAAAAAGAAGAAAAGAATAATAATAATAGTGATTTTACAAATGTCTCCCTTCGCTTCTTTTAGAGTAAAAACAAACTAAACAAATACAATCCTCATCATAACTGTGAAAGGCTGTGTGTGTGTCTATGTTAGCGAAAGTACCATATTCCTGCATGTGTTTAAAAAACCTATATGAATCGGTGTGCTGCTGTATGCTTACCATAACCTGCCGCTTGTTAATTTACAATCTTTATGGAATCTTTCAATTTGAGGTATGAAAGCCAATAACATTAACAGAAGCTGTGAAGAGGAGCATTAGGTTCTATAAATAAAACTGAAATGCAATTAAATAAAACAAATGTTCCCATCACCATATTACAAATAAAGGTGGCGGGTTCTTTTTTTCCTTTTTTCTTACATTAGAAGTCATTAGACAGTGTACGGTGGACGGTATGGTCCTGCCCTGAAGTGCCATGGTGCATATGATGGTGATACATGCGTTGCTGGCTGGTGGTGGGACCATCATCCATCATAAAGTCCTCGTCCTCTTCTGCCCTGTACCCCTCTGCCCCATCCTGAGAGTAGCTATGCTTCATCATCAGGATGCTCCTGTGTCCTGCGGGTGTGGTATGTTGGGAGAGGTGCGGTGACTGTTGGCTGCCCATCCCTGGAGGCAGTGGTGGTGGCACGAGGCCCCCCCCATCAGCCACTATGGTTGCGTCCCTCATGCTCAGGTTGCTGCGACTACCGTGGACACTGCCATGCATGCTCCCCGGGAAAGAGCCACAATGGTGGTCACGGATGCATTTGGAGGAGGAGCGTCGGAGCTTGTGAAATTTCTCATAGTCCTCGGCCATGGCGGCATCGTTCAGGTCGCCGGAGGGGGTGCGGCGCAGAGTGCAGAGCTCGTAATGAGGAGGCTCAAAACCAGGGTGGAGGAGGGCAGGGTCAAAGTCATCTCTGTTAAGATAGTTAAAGGAAAGAACACACATACACACACACATACACAAGTTAATAGAGTTAATGTTCAGAAAAGCATTACAAACTGATAGTATTTCTCAAAACAGAACAGCAACAGAAATCTGAATATTAAAGCCAGGTTCAAAATGTTGGCTTCTTTTTAAGGGTCAAAGTGCTTTTCTACATAAATAAAAATGTAGGCCACGAATGATTTATCAACAAACCCCTCTGTAAAAATCATTAGAATAGAGATACCTATAAAAACAATCGGTCATAAATATTGAATTTTGAAATAAGATATATGAAAATGTAACCTGCGAATTATGTATTTCTTGCGAGGTTGTTTGACCTGGATGATGACAGAGATGATGAGCAGGATAAGAACCAGGCCACAGGTGACGCCGATAATAGCCATGTTAGTGCCATCCAGTGTGTCCAGAATACTGGCCTGCCTTTTCTCTAGTTAGGAAAATAACATACAAAATAATGACTTTATGTTCAGCTAGAGCCAACATATGCTGTATGGCAGCCATTGTGTCAGGGTACCTTTGCAGTGATTCTCGTCCCATGGGAAAACACAGTTCTGGATACCGTTGCAGACCAGCGTTTGGTTGATGCACATGTTGCTATGGCAAAAGAAAGTTTCTCCTTCACATGGAGCTGAAAAACAGAGGCAGGAGTCATGCTATGGCGCACAGAATATTGAAACAGTCATTTTAAAATATAGATAATTATATTAAATGCTTGGTCACTTGGGGGAAGGACAACAAGCTAAAAGACAACCTATTATAACCATTTACTGAACAATTGCCTATTGATTTAAACAAATTGTAAAAACTGAGCCACATTAATTTGGTTTGGTTAATAAATGAATGCTTGGATCCCTATTTTTCTCGATTCAATAGGCCTTGATCAGATTTTTTTATTCATCCTATTTCATCATTTGTCTTGGAGTAAACATTTATCTTTCAATGTGGGCAAGTGAACATGTATTTAAGTATGGCATTTACATATATTCATATTTGTGATTTGGGCTAAAACACCTTTTCAATAAATTACAAGAATATTCCGGGGTTGCGATGTTTACTGAATTGGAAGATGGAATCGTTCATCGGGCAACCCAACCCCCAAATAATATTGAGATAAGTAACCAAAAACGCCACTGGAGAAGCTACAATTAGATTTTTGTGACCATAGTCAAGCATAGCCGGTGCACCGGTAAAAGAGAGCTTGCAGGTATATAGATTCACTCACGCTCATGGAAAGTTGTAAAGAGGATCCTGAATTTGCTCTTCCTGCTACCCTCATCTGCCCACAGCCTCACCACGCCCACAGAAGACACCAGCATGACATCGTTGGCCACCGTGGAGCAGAACTTATTCTTCAGGTGCTCAACCGAACTGCTGCCGTCGTAGATGGCAACGAAGTTACGCTTGCACTCGTTCGAGTTGTGCATCTCATATTCCAGGAAACGCAAGTAGATCTGTGGGTAAAGAGCTTTGATGTCAGTTACTGCTCCTGTTACCTACAGGTTCTAATAATTTTTTTAAGAAACGTTTTAATCTGATGTTCAAAGAACCTTTTGAGGATGTTTATTATTTCAAATAATGTTTAAGGTTAACTAATTATCATTAAAAGAACGTATTATAAAAAACTTTCTGTCATCTCAGGCCTCAATAACATCTTCAAAGGATGTTTTTTGGACGTTGTTGGGGTAACATATTATAGATGTTCTTTTATAAAACGTTCCCTCAATGTTACATGATAACAAAAGAAGAACATTTTCAAAGCAACATTCTGAAAATGTTTTCAGGAGGTTATTCTTTTTTTATAAAACGTTCCTGTGATGGCAAATATTAACACGGTCATGGTCAACGTCAGATTTATTTGTAGAGCGCTTTAAAAAACAAACTTGTTGCATTTGTTTGAAAGGATGTTTTAAAAAATCTAATGTCACCATAATTTCCTTTTGAAAAAAACAAACATGCACGTAATTCATGATAAGCTGTAAGCAGATATTGCATGTTTGCGGCGGCATGTGTGAGTTCCCAGCTAGACTTTTTTGGTTCTCAAAAAATTCTGAGAATGTTACCATTCATTGTTCTAGGAATGTTTTCAGCGGGAAATTTTTGTTTGGTTCCCAGAATGTTCTTCTGAAAGGTAGGATAACGTTCTTTAAAAACATTCTTAACATTTTTGGTGATAACTTTCTTAAGATGTATGAGCGCATTGAGACAATGAATAGGACGTATAAAAACGAATTTGCATGCCAATATTCACTCACATGCACTTATAATCACACTAAAGGTATGTAGGCCCACAGTATTCATAATGTCATATGCGTAAAATATCAGAAAATAATCACACTTTTTTTCTGACTATAAAGGTTGTGTCTCGTATGTAGGTTCTAACTGTTAGATAAGCTATCTGGCCGTGTGTGGTTTGTGAGGGCTGCGTATAAACAGTGTCCGCTGTTTATGCATAGTGGAGAAAAATCGTTATTGCCCCCTTTAGATTTGAGACCGACAGACATAGAAGACCGGACCGACTGTTACTGCCCGTCCCTGAAACCCCTGTTAGTGTTTGTATGTGTTTGTTTCTACTGTGTGTCTCTCTCTCCCCCCTATTCTAACTTGCAGCTGAACATATTTTAAGAACAGTCCGGCATAATGTTCTAACAATGTTAACAAAAACAGAAGAAGGTTATCACCGAATATTTTAAGAATGTTTTTAGAGAACGTTATCCTACCTTTCAGAAGAAAGAAGAAGAACATTTCCCGCTGAAAACATTCCTAGAACAATGAATGTTACCATTGTCAGAATGTTTTTAGAACCAAACATTTCTAGCTGGGTTATCCCTCATAATTTGTTTTTCCACATTTCTAGCAAAAGCTTTGATGATGGACTGATTTTAAAGAAATATAAGACATTTTAACAACGGCCAATCGACATTTACTCTATTACGTTCATCTAGTGACACCAACATTACCTTGGTCAAATCCTTCGCTTCGTGGTTTATGCTAACACTTACACAAATAAAAACTAGGTTAAGGGCTAAAACTAAATGGAAAAGTTAAATGTTATAAACGAATAAGGGTTATCAAGAAATGATATGTTCCAGCAACACCATCACCAGCACATAGCAAGACCAAAACAGTTCAAGACAGATACGGACCCTAGCTCTTGGTGGAGCCTTGATGAACCACCTGCAGTCTACAGCCTCAGTCTGCAGCGCTCGGCTCTCCCCGGCTATCTGGCCTGATTCTACAAAGCCTTCTGGACCGCTCAGCTCAAACTCACAAACTGTGGAATACAATATTTAAAGTAATGTTAGTTTTAAGGCCTCAAAAATAAGGACTCAATCACAAAAAAATTATGCATTTGTATGAACTTATAGTAAGCAGTATCTATTAAAGCTCTAATTATATAGTGACTTAATAATACAAGTAAAATCCTTACATGGCAGAGCTGGCAGTTCCCCAGCTCCAGTGAACTCTGGATCTAAAAGCAGAAGATAAACGTGTTAGAAATAAAGGAATATTTGGGACATTAATGGAAGTCTTTGAACAGTTAGGGGCAACCTTTAGAAAAAGAGTTGCATGGAAAAAATTGAAACAATTTCACACATTACCTCAAAATGCTTTTTTGATGTATAACGTAATGTCCCAAATCAAACGTATTACTAATTTATTGTTGTTTTAATTTTTAAACTACACATTGGAGAAACGTTTCATTCAATTAATAATGTATATTTTATCCACATTCGTAGTACAATTAAACCTGATTGAGAATTACCATGTAGATATAATCCATTTATTCCATTTGTTATCTCAAATTTGTATTTGCAATATGTGCCATGCAACGAATAGTATCTAAGAATAGACCAAAAAAAAAGAATACACAAAACAAAAACTGATAAATATAAAAGACATATTGCAGAACAAAATAAAAACATCTGGCCAAGCTTTACATAATCTATGTACCAGTACATTCCCTCTGCCCTCATTTAAACTCCCCCGATGCCCTTCTTTGAAAAGAAAAACACACACTTGACCTCGGACAGGCAAGAGAAATTGTTTTAAACCTTTGTGCTGATTAATGTACTTGCTAGGTGGATTATAAACCTTGATATACAGGTTTAGTCCAGGACAGATTAGGCCCTGCCAGCAGTGACAACCTGGTAAAAATAAAATTCTACTCTCTTTATTTTGTTTTCTAAATTATTCTGGAAGTACAGTTTGAATACACCTAAAAATAGTCAATAATATGACATATACAATTGGAACAAAAACAATTGTTTTAAAGGATGCAGCAGGGCTGGAAGAAGAATATGTATTGTTGTATGTGATATTTTGTCATATCTTGAATTGTTTTCAATAGTAACTAAGCAAATGTGTCAGTCAGTAGGTATAATCTAAGAAAGAAAACAGGTGATGGAGTCCACTGAGGCTCACATCAAGGACTTTTATTAATCCCCACATGTTTTTTACCCCTGACTCTGCTCCAGGCTTGTCCAGATTATTCCCATTCATGCCTCTGTGTGCGTGTGCGTGCGTGTGTTAGGGCTGTACCCGAATATTCGACTATTCGTTCGTTGGCCAACTATTCAGGTTTCAATTTCATTATTCGGATATTCGTTTTTTTATTTTTTTCAAAAAAATTAAAAAAAATTCCCTAAATGTATGCCATCAATAAAGGCGAATTGCCATATTCTTATACTATATTTATACTTTTGAATTGCACTGTTAAAATGCGGAAATATATACAATCTCAGCCTGTGACATCGCGTTCACTCACAGTCACGAACGCAAACGGCACGCTTCACCTCGCTTCACCTCGTTTCACACACCTGAACACAAAATGCCGAAGACTTCAGCTGTGTGGGACCATTTTAAAAATTGGACGACGGTAAGAAGAAGGCAGTGTGCCAAATATGCTACAAGAAACTGGCCTACCACGGTGGCACAACAACTCTGAAAAGTCACCGGATGCTGTAAGTACTAGCCTAGCTTAGCTTAGCTGTTGTCAAATTGCCATGATGAAGCTGCTTTATCCGCCGTTTAAACAGTAACGTTACACATGATAAAATCGTGCTCTTACTTTGCTTGGAAAATAGTTGCAAGCAAGCAACCGAATTGTTTTTTATATTAGTTTTTCAATTGTATCCGAATAGTGAAAATAATAGGAGCAATGTGGGAACATCTGGGGCTAAGGCAATTATTGGCATACAGTTCGTTCATTTATTTTTCGTTCTTCATTTATTTAAATACTGTTTACTGTATCAGTAACAAGTATTACACAGTTAGGCCTACTGTTACGGCTATGTTATTAAAAGTATTGTTGTTATAACAGAAATATGTGTTTTGTATCTTCAGGTTGTAAAACGTTATAGACGGAATTTGGAACCAGATTTGGTCCCCGGGCGCTGCACTGCGGCTGGGTTACATGCAGAGGACACATTTAGTTGTAATGTATGCGAGTACTGAGACAATACATAAATATAAATCGTAATAGTATGCTCTTTCTGCGCTTCTGCTTAACAGCGTGTTGTCAGGTGTCTCGGAGCGTATTGTGAAAAAAAGTGGAAAAAAAATGTTTTATTAAAAAAAAAAAAAATCTCTCCGCATCGAATATTCGAATATTCGGTGCTGATTACTACCGAATATCCGGAGCCCGAAAAATGGTATTCGGGACAGCCCTAGTGTGTGTGTGCGTGTGCGTGTGCGTGTGCGTGTGCGTGTGTGTGTGTGTGTGTGTGTGTGTGTGTGTGGTGTGTGTGTGTGTGTGAGTGTGTGTGTGTGTGTGTGTGTGTGTGTGTGTGTGTGTGTGTGTGTGTGTGTGTGTGTGTGTGTGTGTGTGTGTGTGTGTTTGTGTGTGTGTGTGTGTGTGTGTGGTGTGTGTGTGTGGCAATAATGCATTCCCAGAGGATTTATACCCAATATGAGAAAAACATGTACGATCAGATGAAGGCGCAATATAGGATGGTTTGTGTTAATCCTCCCTTAATATAATTCAGCTATAAAGTATGTGGCACAAACCAGAACATTGTGGATTAAAACAACATGTATACTAAACTAACGTGGAATCATATCAAATGGTGTGAACCAAAACCAGACGCCAACAGATGAAACAATTGCAGGCCAAAACAATGAACTGAAAGAAGCTAGCATGCTCCAAACTGCATTTAGATTAAATTAAATGTGTGACTACATTACTACAAAGAAACCTTTCACGGTGATCCATTGTTCGAAACTACTTCACATACAAGGAGGAAAATATTCTGGACAGATATCAAAGATACTCTCTGAAGTTTAGTTTACCTCTCACAACATACATTAATTTACAAAAACTTCACAACATACATTTAAGTTTGGCTTAAATTCTTGTAAACTCACAAAAGTCAGCATAAACAAGAAGAAGCATGCATTAACAATACAGTCTCTGCTAAAAGCAAGACACTGTTTGTGACTGCATTGTGTAACTATAATTTACAGTGCCACTGAAAGGTGATATTTGTACTTCTCTTGTGCACACAATGCAATGCAATGCCCCTTTCAAATACTACAGTCCTAAATAATGTGTGTAAGCATGTGTATATATGGAATGATGTAATTCTCTCCTGCCAGTAATGAGTAGAATCAGATGGGAGATTAGCACATGGCAATGGGGACTCATTACGTAAACGGATAGAAATCAGCTTCTCCTGATCTGCCAATAATGAAACAAATCTTCTTAAAGGGGAAATAGTATTTGCTTAAGATTTTCAGCTTCCGAAAATATAAATACTTATTTATGATTATAATTTTATAAACACTGGAATGTAAGATGACCTGTAAATTGTGTGAAAAGAATGAGGAAAGTGTGTATGATATTTGCCGAACAATAGCACTGAGTCCCAACATGCACAGACAAACAATATCATTACCAAACAACTTAAAAAGGGAGAGTGCATGGAAAGGACACCCTGGCTAACACTGGAAGAGTCCTTGCCGAACAAAAAAGATAACGAATAACGTCTCAAGAAAGAAAATAACAAAACAAACAAAGAAATAAATAAACATACGGGTATAGCAGGATGGACAGAGGGATGCAGATTCATCTTTGCCCCCCCTCCCCATTCCATCAGTGTAGGTGGCCTATAAAATCTGCTGCTAATGAAGCCTCTGCCTTAGACTCCCTTAAGCTGCTACTGCGGCTCAGCACTGACAAGCTGTATTCCCCTGAAGACAAGCTTTCATTATCGTGTGTGTGTGTGTGTGTGTGTGTGTGTGTGTGTGTGTGTGTGTGTGTGTGTGTGTGTGTGTGTGTGTGTGTGTGTGTGTGTGTGTGTGTGAGAGAATAAATGCTCCACTCCTCTTCCCTGATCAGCTGCAGCTGGTGTGCTTGCACTACAAATGGAAATGGAGGAACATCCCCAGCAGCCAACAGACCACTTTTAAAGTTGCAATCCCTACGCACAATTTAAAAAAATTCCAACAACCTTTAATACAATTTAATGATAACAGGCTAAGTGTCCAGTGTCCATCGGTGTCAATGTCTGTTTTCATGGGACTGAAAGGGAAGATCTGTGTCAAAGAGGTTGCAGCCAACAACGTCAAACTTATAGCAGGGTGGTCAATTGGGAGAGCACGCCAAATAAGGAGTGGAAGGCTTAGAGCAGTATTAATACGCAAAACATGAACCCTGCCAGCCAGACAGAGCGCCAGCTGGCATGATATAAAAACAACAATAAAGCAGACAAACAAAATAAATAAAAAAACAGAATAATATAATCAATTATTTTCCACTTTGTTCCCCACTGTGACCTGACTAGGATGTCCTCCCATGAAAAATCATTAATTTGAGAAAATCCTGTTATTCTGCAGATTACCACTGTTGTCCTTCGTAACCATGAAAATGAAGCCCCTTTAAGCCTAACAAAGTAATTATACCCAAACTATGATGTTTTCCAAAAATGCATCCCTGTGAGGGAGGGGCCATTCGGTGTGACTGTTAACCTGGACGGATTGTCTTCCATGCTAGGGGAATCCATTGATGTTGAACATAGACCCGTCTCGTCAACAAGGCTTTTTGGGGGTGATTTTTCGTGGCCATGAACATTCATAGATACGCAACCAATGTTCATTAAACAAAGTTTATCATTTGCTAACTTTCTTCAGAAAATATACGCATTGAGCTTTTGCCGAGATAATTTACCAACTAAGTCATCATGATTGTTAGTTGAGATTCACATTTTACTATCAACAAGTCAAACTATTAAAGAGTGTTTAAGACACACAGTTGGTGAAGGGATAAGAACAAGGGCTCGCTAACGCCCTAATACTAACACATGCTAACTGCTATCAATCACAAAAACCACTGCATCCCTAGCATGATGGGAATATACTAAATGACTCAATTTAAAGAGTTTTCATAACATAAATTAACGCTTTGTACTATCCACCCTCATTCATTTCAATAAGAACACTTAGATAAAGTGCCACAGGTGTCAATGCTAAACTTTTGCCGCAATGGGCCTCACCTGGCAACACTTTTACGTATAAGCGTGCATTCCTGTTAGTTCTGTTAACCTTATCACCCATCACTCACCTTGTGTGAAGTTATAATGGGCAGAGAAACCCATGGCCTCCAGTTCCCCATCAGCCACAAACTTGATGTACAGGTACCTCCCACTGGAGCGGACATATGAAGGGCTTTCCGGCCCACAGAAGCGCCCGAGGATTGGAGAGAACACGAATGGCCCATCCCGTACCTCGATGTGGTCGAATTTACACTCCCAGGATGGCTCGATTGAATACTTCTCATCGAAAAACAAGTCGATGCACTGTCGTGGAGAGGCTTGAGAAAGAAGAGGGGTTGAGAAAAAGTGAGATAAAGATGGGACTGTCGGAAATGTAGCCTTAAAAAACAAAGATGGAAGTCTCACCTTCAATAATATAGACACATTCTCTCTCAGGAGGGTATTTCTCTGGGTAGTTGGGTGAGGTGAAATACCCTCCCTCAGACTCTTTTATCCAGGTCCCACACTGCCCAGCTGGTGTCACACCCGAGTTGTTCTTCACTGCAAACACAAGAAAGAAGTGAAAAGACAGCAGGCAGACGAAAGTGTTTAGCACACCACTACTTTATATTTGTCATAATGTATCTTCTTTTAAAGATCTTGTAGTGCAATAGGGTTTTTTAATTGATGGTAAACTGGATTTTAGTCCAGTGGCAAACCTCCACTGGTTGCAAAGAAGAGTAGCCTGATTGTATAAAAGTCTATGATAAATTCACCAGTTTTCCCACTGCGGTCAAGCCAGTCAAGCCAGCCCGCACGTGATATTGCGGTGCGCGAATATCCTATGCATTACGGTAGAGTCCTGGAAACACTGCCTTCAAAATAAAAGCACTTACTCGGTCAATAACATATACACCAAAATAAGATACCAAACATATTAAATTAAGAAATATGTACTATATAATGTGATCAATAATTATTTAAAACAAACTACGTTTAACTACCACATTATAAATGAGTGAATGTAAAACTTAAGGAGTTTCAAAATAAAAGACCTTTGAAATATCTATTGTATGAGCTATCATCCCTTTGTTTTTAGATGAGAAAAAAACAAAAACTGTCCAGTATCAAAGACTCATCTCACTCCAGGGTGATAGCAGAACATCCCATCTAGTCACTTAGAAAAAATCAGGACATTCTGATGTATAGTTTCAAAATAAAAGACCTTTGAAGTCTCATATATGAGCTATCATCCCTCTGTGTTTAGATGAGAATAAAACAAAAACTGTCCAGTATCAAAGACTTATTTCACTTCAGGGTGATAGCAGGACACCCCATCCAGTCACTCAAAAAAAATCAGGACATTCTGATGTACAGTTTCAAAATAAAAGACCTTTGAAGTCTCATATATAAACTAGCATCCCTCTGTGTTTAGATGAGAATAAAACAAAAACTGTCCAGTATCAAAGACTCATTTCACTTCAGGGTGATAGCAGGACACCCCATCTAGTCACTTAGAAAAAATCAGGACATTCTGATATACATTTTCAAAATAAAAGACCTTTGAAGTATCTATTGTATGAGCTATCATCCCTCTGTGTTTAGATGAGAATAAAACAAAATCTGTACAGTATCAAAGACTCATTTCACTTCAGGGTGATAGCAGGACACCCCATCTAGTCACTTAGAAAAAATCAGGACATTCTGATATACAGTTTCAAAATAAAAGACCTTTGAAGTATCTATTGTATGAGCTATCATCCCTCTGTGTTTAGATGAGAATAAAACAAAATCTGTACAGTATCAAAGACTCATTTCACTTCAGGGTGATAGCAGGACACCCCATCTAGTCACTCAGAAAAAATCAGGACATTCTGATGTAGAGTTTCAAAATAAAAGACCTTTGAAATCTCTATTGTATGAGCTATCATCCCTGTTTTTAGATGAGAATAAAACAAAATCTGTCCAGTATCAAAGACTCCTTACAGAGCCCCTCCTCCAACACACACGAACGCGCACACGACCAATGAGGGCACGAGATAAGTTTGTGCACAGATGGAAGGCTGACAGGCAGGTAGGCCATCCAGTTACTTTAGCCGGGCCGGCTAAAATGATTGGTTGTGTTTTTTTACAGTACCACGGCTTCCACAGATGACATTTTTTTATGGATTTGTTGTCAAAGCACTTAAGATATTCATTGCTATCGGGATGTTAAGAGCATTCCATGGAATATAACAAAAAGTGTATCTCGAGCCGGTTTCTCAAACGTACCTACCCACCTTTAAGGAGCGTTAGCAGAAAATAGGCCTTTGAATGGTGAATAGTAGGCTACAGAACGATCGGTGTGTCAGGGTGATATAGGCTACCTTGAGTTTTTGTTTTGGTAGCTGAGGCCCCCGGAAGCTCACGTGAGAGGAGACTTGCTGCCAAAGCTGTCAGAAAACAAGAGATTACAAATAAAGTTGCAATGTGTCAGAAATGCACTTAAATGTCCAGTTGTTATAAATACAAAGTGTTTACAACAGAGCAGTTATAACCAGAGGTGGGAGAAGTACTCAGATCTTGTACTTAAAGTAGCACTATACCAGAGTGTAGGAATACTCTGTTTCAAGTAAAGCCCTGCAATCAAAATGTTACTCAAGTAAAAGTAGAAAAGTATTGGCATCAAAATATACTTAATGTACCAAAAATGAAAGTAGGCTACTCTGTATGCAGATTGGCCCATTTCTGAATATTATATCATTCAATTATAATTATTGACGTGGTTATCAAAGCTGGTAAATGTGCAGCTAGTTGTAGTGACTTTGTATACTGCAGGGTAACTTTTGGTTTAGTTGATTTTATTTCACATTATTCATCAAAATCTGCAAAGTAGGCTAACTAAAGGTAGGCTATACAATAAATGTAGTGGAGTAAAAGTGCACAATTAACCTCTGAATTGTAGTGGGGTAGAAGTAAAAAGTAGTATACAATTGAAACACTCAAGTAAAATTACCTCAAACTTGTAGTTAAGTAGGTTACTTTACACCACTGGTTATAACACACAAAACGCAACCAATCGTGTTGAAGTATTTGAGGCACAACATATGATGCAAATATAGCCCAAATAACAGGTTTTGAAACGTGTGCAGCTGTAAACTTACCGATGTGCAGCAGAAGTTTGTGCACCATTGCTGTTCCCTGAGGATGAGCAGCTCTGTTACAAATGTTTCCATTAAATAAAGTTGATCAAACGTCCATTCTTTGGGGAAAAATATCCCTCAGTCCGTCGTCCATCAGCTCCTCACAATATGCGCATAATCCGAGAGCCAAGAGTTCGACATTTCCATCTCTGTCATTCTCCCCGAGAGCTCAAAGGATTATTCCCCCGTCCACTCCGCCACAAACCTTCATGATTTTCGCTCCACCTTTAGGACGCAGTCGCATAATCTTCTCAAAACATATACGCTCATTGACAATGCTGCGAGTGCGACCCGCAGTGCGTGTGCACGTGCGTATATCCTCCAGTATTCTTTGCCTGTTTTGCCTTTCTCTGTGTCTGGCATTCTCTCCCTGTCTTATTTCTCTCCTTTGCCATTGTGATCTGAAATACATCCCATTAATCAATAATATCCATAGAATTATGTGGAAAGATTTATTAAATTGCTATGAATATTTGAGTTTAAATTCATTGCCATCTTCTAAACACAGACCATGGAAATTAGCTCCATAGGTTACTCACATTACAATACTAGTTATTGAGCAATGTTTGCAAGAAGAGCGCAAAGCTGCAGCCACTGCACAACCTTGTTGCTGCTAAAATATGGGATTAGTTTTGTTTCATAAAGATAAAGCAACACTTTCTCAGAATCAAGCAAAACTAAGAGTTTAATAGAAAAAAACGGAGTCAAGCTAAATAAATGTAATTTAAAAAATAAAACTATAAGTTGCAAAGAAATCATTTGTGTAATCATGTAAACTATAAGTCTTTTTTTTCTTCTTTGTTTTAACATGTCTTTTTGTTTGCAGTTCTCTTTGCCTCTTTCTCAATGATCAGACTTTTGCTCTCGCTGCATCTCTTCTCGTTTGCTCTCCCTCATTTTTTGTTTTTCGATTTTGACACAAACGTCCCAGGTGGGTGGGACTTTCAGGGGTGCGTCCCCATTGGTTACTCCATTTTTGAGTGACAGCCCAGTTCTCCAGCGATTGTACACGCTGGAGAGGGTGCGGGCCGTATCTCCATGTAAATCCTATCGGAATCGGATCCATCAGGCTAAACTAACCTGTAGCTGCTCCGTCCACACTCACAACAACGTCATACATACATAAATAAAGCAGCGACTGTATTCGCCATGACACAGACAGTCTGTGGTTTGTACATGTTTAACTTTTGTCCAGTTTCTGAACAGATATGAGGAGCTGTGAGCTCTGAGTGTGTGCTAACGGCTAATGTGTTGGGACATATTTGGCTCTGTCCAATCACAAACAAGAAGTGTTCTCCCTAAAGGAATACCCTTTCCGTCCAATGTGAAATGCTGTGGTGTTTTGTGAAATGCTGTTGTGTTTTCTGAAATGCTGTTGTGTTTTGTGAAATGCTGCTGCGTTTTGTGAAATGCTGTGGTGTTTTGTGAAATGCTGTGGTGTTTTCTGAAATGCTGTGGCGTTTTGTGAAATGCTGTGGCGTTTTGTGAAATGCTGCGGCGTTTTGTGAAATGCTGTGGTGTTTTCTGAAATGCTGTGGCGTTTTGTGAAATGCTGCGGCGTTTTGTGAAATGCTGTTGTGTTTTGTGAAATGCTGTTGTGTTTTCTGAAATGCTGTGGCGTTTTGTGAAATGCTGTGGTGTCTTGCACTTCAGGGCCACCGTATATTACAGCGTAATATAAGTACATAACGATTGATCTGTACATTAGCATAATGACTTGCTAGCTGCTAGCTGCTAACTGCCGCCTCGTTAATATCAAATCCATCATAATAACAAATCATTACCATGCTGTCATGAACGTGCGGTGCTGTTACGTGTACGCATATTGACGTGCTTGATGTGAACGAGCATTTTGGTTAAAGTTGCGCATGCGCTATGAGCGCACATAGCTACTTCTCAGGCATGCCAGGTAATCTGTGACGTTTCGCTCTCTCAAAAATTGGGCCATTTTATCATCATGCGCTAATGAACAACTCTCATAGGAATGAATGAGGCCCCACCTCCCACGCTGTATCCAGTTCTTATTATACATCCATGGGTGAATTATGTCCCATAATGTGCCCCCACAATAGTAACATAATGGCACAGCCAGTACAGAGCGGTTTTACAGATGGTTGATGGTTTCTTGATCGACAAAGATCTTGGTCCTCCTTTAACATCATTGGAGCGACAGTGGCTGCGAGGTAGTGCAACCGTCGTCCTTAAATTGGAAGGTTTTGCGTTCGAACCTATAGTCAACATGTCTTATATTTAACCCAAAGTTGCTTGCAATGGCAATGTTGTGTGTGATTGTGTTCTATGAATGTTAGCATATACTTGAGCAAATGGCACATTACTCTGTATGCATGGGGTATGAATGGGTGAATGATGACTGATGATGAGGGGTCATGAAGACGCTTTAAAAGTACAGTCAATTTACCATTGACTAGAAATTGTCTTCAGTAAATATGTTAATTATCTTTTATTTAAGTTTAAATTGGATATTGTGGATATTTGTCTGGCATTTTAGAGAGCCCTAAAGGTCCCCTATCATGCAAAATGCACTTTTAGATTTTCTAATGTTCTCTCTTTTTTAAGATAAGGACCCAGTATAAGCACTTCTCTAACAGGGCTGTAATAGAGGGGTATGAGGCATGGCTACAATGGTGATCTGTCTGGTGTTTTGAGCAAAACACTTCATAAACATTTTTTTTTAAATCTGAGACCTATAATGTATGCCTAAAAATAGTATAATAGGAGACATTTAATTTGAACTGCATGTAGTGCAGTAACATGATACGTTTATGGTCTTATTGCCATGAATCACTTCATGTATTAAAGCTGTCTTAAAAGTCTAAAGTCTATGCAGTTGTAAAGCTGAGGAAACCACTGCAGGCCTGCTTGGGCGGCTGTGGCTCAGTGAATAGAGTGATGGACTTCGAATCAGGGGGTAGCAAGTTCGAATCAGGGGGTAGCAAGTTTGAGTCCCACTGCAGTCAGCATGTCGTTGTGTCCCTGGGCAAGACACTTCACCCCAAATTGTTCCTGTGGGGATTGTCCACAGTACTGAATGTATGTAAATCGCATTGGATAAAAGCGTCTCTAACAAATGACATGTAATGTAATGCTTGGTTCAGCTCAAACCACTGATGCATGAATAGCTTGAACTGAAATGATAGTTGACATCCACGAGGTGGCAGCAGATGCTTGTGGAAGAGTTCAAACAAATATTTTCATTCATGTTGAAAATATCCTCATGCTCATCAAAAGCATATCAATGTCGAATTGAAGTGCACAGAATAATTGCTAATGATCACTTGAAACAATGAACTGTGGCATTACGCAATTATTAACTATAAGTGGAATTTGGGTGTCTTTTGCTGAATTACAAATGACAAACATAAAACAAGCAGCTAAAACATGGCATGTATATGTACATTTAAGTTACTTATTTTACAAGGAATATTTAAAATTCAAGTTCTGTTCAAATCAACAGGATAAAAGAAAAAGTATAAAACATGTTAAGACCAGGGGAAAAAGGGCTGTTTTTCTTAGTGTTGTTTAAGGTCTTAACAAGTCTGCAGGTTTTAAATCTTTGTGAAGGACATTGTACAACAAAAATAAGACACTCTACAGAGACAACAAGAAAGAGGAAAGAAAGGTGAAATAATAATTAAAAAATAGATATATATACTATATGCTGTAGTCTGTGCATGTGCTGCCAAACTATAATGCTGCAACCAGGAGCACAATTTTCATGTTGTATATATCAAGTATGTTTAAAATAAGAATAATAATAGATAAAACTCAGCTGGCAAGACTACAGTCAGAGAGGAGCGGACAATGACCCATCTGGCTGAACAATAAGCAGTATCCACACTTAATAAATAGCTAGCATGCCGCCCGTTTTTGACAATGTGCTGACCAATTCCATTCGTGACATTTTAGGAGCAAATGTGCAAAACATTCTCCTGTATCTCACTTTGAATTATTTGGTCAGAATTTGCTCTGGAAAATTCGGATGTACCTTTACTTAATAACAAATTGGTGCTTAAAGATTAGTTTAAATATAAATGTTTAACCTATACAATCAAAAGCTACAGATATTTTTGCTAAATAATTAATTATCATTATACATTTCTCTAAATAATTGATCTCCAGTTTTTTTTTTGATTAAAATGTGCACTGTTATAACACCTGCATGTGGTATATCACACTGCTATATATACTGTTGTATATATACGTTCACTTGTATTCACATCGAGTTCAGCATGAAAAGACTGTTGGTGTGCACATTCATTCGTTATTTATTAGCTCTTATTTGCAGTGTTTCAATATGTTTCCCCTTTTTGCGTTTGTTTGCAAAACCCATTTTTAAAGGGGCCTTATTATGCTTTTTGGGTTTTTACCTTTCCTGTATTGTGTTTTATAGGTTGTTGTGCATTTAAATGGTCTGCAAAGGCTAAAATCCAAAACTTCCCTACAGAGGGAGTTTCTTCCCCACACACTCCCCCCCCCCTGCCTTAAACAGTCTCTTTGTTTACTTCTGTTACATAATGACATCACTATGTAACACTTGCGCTTCTATTGGCAAGCGCTCCAACCCATTGTACGTGATAGGCCAAGGGGTTGGACATCTCTTAGTGGTTGACCAATCACAACAGAGCCAGCCAGCTTACCAATCACAGAAGACTGAGCTCTGGTTTCAGACAGAGGGTGAAAAGAAGTGCTGCAGCACAGCAAGTATGAGAGCTTTTTTAACATGAAAGCATGGAAATATGTTATAGTAGAGGCACAAAATACAAATATTAACCTGAAAATGAGCATGATTATGTCCTCTTTAAAGAAATGATCTTCTTTGTGCTGAAAGACAGTCAGAACAGAGTATGTTGGAGTTGAGGAAGCTTAGAGAGAGAGAGTAAGAGAGAGCACACACAAAAACACAGCCCACAAACTTTCACAAAATCTAGTGTATGCAAAAGCAGATGAATCAGTGCTTTGTGGTTGTGTCGCAGGGGAATACTGGCCACCCTGCTGGCTTCTCACACACAGCAAAAGACCTGATGTGATCCTAAAGTTCAGCCCTCAAGGAAAATCAACACAACACTCACAGATGCTCATGAATGGTGATGTTTGATGCATTTGTGCAACTAATTATTACTAAATAATCACCTTTGTTATGTTATATGTGGACGGGTATGACTGCAAACTGTGTTCCCGCAAAACACATACAGTGACAGTATTCATAAAATATTGGAAATGCCATGCTGCAATTTAGCTTCTTAATCTTAAGACTTCGTATTGGCTTTGTAATTTTCTCACCAGGGGGCTTTATAAGGACCCATAGGTTTTTACACTGTAGCCTTTTTTCTGGTGCCAATAAGGGCCATGTCTTCCTGTCAAACAAACAAAAAATTGAAAAAGCAACATTTGCAATATTTATGACAGGAGTGGGCTGCTCTCATAACATAACACGTTTACCTTCACGTCACATCTAGTAGCGATCAGGTGCCTCCTCAAATAGATCAACACCCAAACAGTGTGTGTGTGTGTGTGTGTGCGCGCGCGTGCGTGCGTGCGCGTGCTAGGAGAGAGTTTGTAAGGTGGGGGTGCGGTAAGGCAGTGGGAGCAGCAGGGCTTGTGGAGGCGTGGTCCTCTGCGTTGCACGTTGCTAAACGCGAATTTGGCATATAAACGTAAAATGAGAAGCGGTCCCATGCAGCCAGCAGCGCACTGAGCCAGCTGAGGAATTCAACAGGTACATAGACATTTCTGAGCTCTCTCTCCCCGCGTGGATGTACGGACTGCCTACCCTTATATTGCTTGTTGAATGGAATTAAAGGCTCCATGGGTTGGAAAACTGCAACTTTGCCCTAATCTCAGGGAGTGCTTGCATCTGGAATATTGCACCTGAGATACTCTGATCGATTTGAGGGAATTTAAAGGTAAAAGTGCAGTACTGCACTATGAAATTACCTTTATTGTTATGGACATGTGTGTTTTTATTGCTACAGAAATATGTCGTTCTTATCTAACGTTTTTTTTAAGTATTCCTAAAATCGTGTGTGCAGTATTATCTTTAGTGGAACTAGTTTTTGTATCAAACAATGCTAAGTTTAGTTAATAAAGGGGTCAATAAAAGGAAATATAAAATGAAATGTCTTTTAATAATTAGCTCCAATGCTGCACCATGCCTTCAGTAAATGTTACGGTAGGCTACAGTACGGAACTGGTCCTACTGTGTGTACTGATGCGTGACCTACAGATGCACACGTACTGCTGAAAGCTGTATTACCCTACTGTTTGAAGTCCCCTATGATTACAGCATTATTTAAAAAGAGACCGTGGATGGATTTAAGGTGCATTTGGGGCTATTTTATAAAAATGCTGTCGTGTGGAAAAGCTTGTTTAGAAGAGGATAAATGAATATTGTGTACACTGAATTAAGCCATCAGTCAATATTCTCCTATGTTTTACTGCAATTCAAACTAAAGCTATTCTACTCTAAAGAGTTGTGGACTCAAGTCATAAATTCGATTAAGACTCGACATTATAAAATCAAAATTGACTTGGAATCGAACACCAATGCTTGCGTATTTAGTTGGACTTTAGCCTTTTATCTTTAAAATACTTGATACCTTTCCAGAGCCAAAACATTGTTTAATATTTAATTAAAAGTCACAAATCGATTCATTTAATTTAATTTAATGAATTGACTAATGTCAATCCTATTCATTCCAAGCAAATGTACACTTAATTCACCTGATTTACTTTGTTTGAACCAGTCTGACAGCAAGTTGAAGGAGAGAACCATCAAGGTTTGAGTGGATATACAATACATATATATAATTGATTTTGTTTACGTATTAAAACTACATAGGGTCAACAAAAAACGAATTCAATATGCATACTGTAATTTGCAGGTCAAAAAAGCACGAGATGGTCAAGAGGCAGCCAGTGAAGAACTCAAAATGCAACGGCTTTTTGGCTTGGACTTAGGACCTTGACTTGCAACTTGAGACATACTCGTGACTTGCAAATCCCATCTCTGATACTTTACTACCCTTTTTGTTTTGCAGAAATCAAAAAGTATTCTTGATTCAGCAGTGGGATTAACTCGGTCATGAAGAAGTCTATTCCTCTCCTGGGCTGGGTTAGAGTAGCGAGCTTGTTCCTGTGCTTGTCCCAGACCGTCCTGGCTGTGGTCCTCAACAACTCTACAAATCTCGAGTCCATCCTCGACAAGTACAGGGACAAGGATGAGGAGTGGTGGAAGGTCAGGTCCAGAGGGAAGAGGGCCATCAGCGAAGGAGACATGCACCTGATCCTGGACCTTCACAACAAGCTGAGGGGTCAGGTCCACCCTCCTGCCTCCAACATGGAGTTCATGGTAAGTCCTTAGGAGAAAGCTGCGTCTTATAAACTGTAGGTCAATTTCCTCAAAATCGAATACAAATATTAATTTCATCATGTTTTTATTTAAAGGAAAATGGTACTATGGAACATAAACCATGATATGTATGCGATCCAGAATCCAATGGGTTCTTTCTTGGCCCTTCCACCAAGTTTCATGAAAATCGGCTAGTATTTATTTTTCCGTAATCCTGTTGACAGACAAACATACAATCACACAGACAGAGGTGGTGGGGGTAATCAATAAACCCTACCAGTATTATTCAAACAAAGTGTCAGAATAAAATTACTAGAGTTAAACGGATACAAATTCTGTTCATTTTGATTGACCCTTTACTGAATGCCCGTCCAACCATAAAGGACCACAGCAGGCTTCTGGCACTGTAGCTGTGTCAGCATAATAGGGAAGGCAATACGGACAGAACAAGATCTGCATCCAAAGCCCCCATCACGCTAGCTCCTTCCTCCTGCTTGCCCGCCCTTGCTGACCCTGGCCTACATCCAGCTTTCACCCCCGCAGTGTTGTCCTGCCCTCTGCCTCAACCATCCTGCCCTCCCTCCTTTCCTTCCTGCCCCGCGTCTCCTTACTCTATCGCTCCGTTTCTCCTCCTGCTGACTCTCTTTCTCCCTGCCTTCTAGATCTTTAGCCTCACATGCTTTCCCTGAGGCTTTTCTTCACCCTGCTCTGCTTTCACACTTTCCCTTCGCCTCCTCTCTCCCCATCCATTGCAGCTCACTCAAACCCTGGCCGAGACCCATGTTATCTTTTATTTGATCCTCCACGCATCTCATTTCGGTGCCACAGCGGTGAATCTATTTCAAACATGTTGAGCCTCGCCGTTTGAAGTGCAGGGCATGGTAGTGTAAATGTATGTTATGTACACTTATCTAGTGTTTCTGAAGCGAGGGATACTATTACTGATTATAATGATGTGGTGAGGCAGGAGAATGATGAGGGCCAAGTGTTTGGTTTTTAGATTGCAGGATTTGAAGGCCAGGAGGACTGCAGTTTATTTGCAGCTCTGACTTCTTTATTTCGTAAAAAAAAGCCACTCAGCAATTCCTGTAAAGCACCGTTGCATCTTAATCTAAGTCTGTCCTTTCTTGCAAAGCAGATTTTCCAGAAAAAGAGATCTCTCTAAAGGTAACCATTACCATAATCTTAAATTACAAGCATTTATGTTAAGCAATAGGCATCCTTTACATTTCCAAAGGATGGCTCTTGTTTTATTGAGTATTCCCACTGCTGTAAGACATGTGCTTCCCTCTGTAGCAGAGGTGGTCCTGGCAGATGGCTGGAAACAGCTCTGTATTTTGGGAAATTAATGCTCTTTGGAATGCAAATGGCGACTGTTAGTTGTTACAGTGACCGTTCCCCTAAGGCCAGCGGGCAGTCCATCTTCCTCTGTGATGGATAATTGAGGATGAAGAATAACAAGATCACAGGAAGAATAATGAGCTGACAGTGATCATTAGTATCCACTGTCGATTCTTTGTAGTAAACTCAATCGTCATTATAACCTGCAGGAGTAGTGACACGTGGCCTGTGCAGGTGGGTAGTATTTCATTACAAGTAGTCCAATAATCTAAGTTCTAATAAGTGCTTTAAACATTTCTTGGCGAAGTTTTTCAATCTGTTCCAAGCGGATTTGTTCTTCTTTTGCATTTATAACTTAAGCTTCTCGTATGGTTCAATTTCTCTAGCTAGCTAGCTTTCTCTAACTTTGATGTGTTAGTGAGCTTTAAATCGTAATGTTAGAAGATGTGTTGGATCTTATTGCTTAGAGCATTTAAAGAACACGTTGTCTTCCTTTTATCATACATACATTTGTTTTATTATTCGATGACATGAATATACTGTCGCACCAATGCCCTTATAGCAATGTTGGAGAAAGTGACACATCATTAAATGTTGTGTTTCCCCGCAGTTATTTGGATCCAAACCAAAATGAAATGGATATTCTCTGCCGAATTTTACACCTTCCAATTAAATTCCTAAAAATATAAAACAATTTCTTCCATAATCCTACAGAGGGACAAACCAAGGCGAAAACGTAACCTCCTTGGCGAAGGTGGCAACAATTGGAATGATCCAAATTTGACCAAACACTTTAAATATTATGTAATGATCTTGGAAACATATATATAGTAAGAAGGGCAAAGCAGAAAACACACAACAACAGTGTTGGCATCCCAGCCACAGCTGGACCATGGCCAAAGGAGTAAAGAGCCAAAGAGTCAAAATGTCTCTTCTCCAATCAGACCTGAACAGTAAGCAGCACCACAGTGAATGAGCAACAGTGTGCACAGTGTGCTAGCCTTGCCAAGCATATGGAACACATTATAGTGGTAAATCACAGCAGTTGCAACTCCACACTTGAGCATTATCCTGTTAGTTTTGACGTGTGATAGCTGTAATGCAACCAAACAGTTCAACGACAGAGCACACTGCACCTTTTCTTCTCCCTCGCAAACAAAGTCACCATTAAAATACGGTACATTGGAAATACTCAATACTCTGCTTTCTTGCTTTGTGGGAAGTTTTTACAGTAAAAATGGCTTCAAGCCCCCAAAACAGAGAGTCTCTGTTTTAGGTAGCTTTTATTTGTCATATTTTTCTGCCTCAGCTTGTTTTATGAGACCAAAACTTACTGGAAACCACCGCAATGAATAGTAGCACAACACTGCAAGTTGATGTGGTGGTAGTGATACCTCTCTGTGTTCCTTCTCTCTCATGTATGTGTCTGTGCGTAGGAGAGTACATGTGTGTGCCTAATAGGAGGGGCCTAGTTTTGACTATACTGTGTTAAATTTGCGAGAGACATACATACAGCCACTTTACCTTAAAGTAAAGAGCAGATTCATCTTTCAGGTTCACTTTCCCTCAGGTTACTTTCAGATTAAGTACAATGGAATTTAAAGTAGTTTAGTTTACTCGATATCTTAAAAAATGCAATGAGTAGCAATTACAGCCTCAACTATGGTAAGTGGCCACTTAGCCCACTTAAATCATGAAGGTAATCCAGGAGTTCCAGGTCTGCAAACATCAATTGGAGGCAAAGAAGCTCTGACCTCAAACAAACTCATTGAGTTTAACCTGGAGCCCAAAAGAAAACTAATATTACTGAACCTAATGCTTTATGTGCCAGCTGACAAAAATATGAGCCACCTACCCTAGCGGACCTTTAGAGTATAGGTTATGTTCATCTTTCCAAAGGCACGTAACAACTTAACCCTGGACCTTTTGTGTGTTTGTGTGTGTTCTCCCCAGGTATGGGATCATGAATTAGAGAGGAGCGCAGAGCACTGGGCACATACCTGCCGATGGGAACACGGGCCGAGCCACATGTTGACACAAATAGGCCAAAACCTTGGAGCGCATTGGGGCAGGTGTGTATGTACAAAGTGGAGGGAATTTTGACAGTTATATGATTTTTTTTATACAGCAGTATTTTAATGATAATGTCTCTTACTCAGGATACCACTGTTCCTGTCTCATGTTTAATTAAAGAGCTACAGAGAGACTGAATATTGGACTTACCTTAGTAACGGGGTCAGGAACACAACTTCGCACACAGGCTAATGTTGTGCCAGGTCTGCCACATAAACAATTGTTTGCTTACACATTTGCCTTCATAGGGTAATAATATAACAGTTTTCTTCAGCCTGTTTTGTTGCCCCCAAGTGACTAAACAAATATAAATGCAACTTTAATGACCCTGACATATTTTCACTAACTGTATGAATGCTTGGTACAAGGAGGCTGGAAATGGCCCATCCCATTCAAAGCAACCTTCTTTAATGTCATCAATAACCCCTGTGTATATTTGTTTTAAAATGTCTTCAGTGAAAATGTTAAAGGGAAGACTTTTTCCTTGTCATGCTCCATGATGGCCTTTCCTTTTGTTACAGGTGAATTGCCTTGCTAACGGAAACCTAAAACAATGCAGTGTGTCTTTACCAACAAATGAGATGAGAATACGTTCATGGACTTGACTTGAATATAGTTTTTGTCACATGTCTTTTTGATGACGTTATAAAAAGATGCAGTGTAACACTTTTTCTGGTACTTTAGGGACCGTCCCCCTACCTATCATGTGCAGGCATGGTACGATGAGGTGAGGCACTACAGCTATCCCTACTCCCAGGAGTGTAACCCACACTGCCCATTGAGATGTTCAGGACCTGTTTGTACCCACTACACTCAGGTAAGGGCCTTTTTATTTCCATGTATCTATAGTCAGAATTGCTTTTGGAATACTTTAGGCTTTTTAATTAACAACATTTTTATTTAGAATTAAATATTTGCAAAAAGTTGTTTGTTTTGACACACTTTTTTGGTTCCATTGGATTAGCTGAAGCCTATCGATTTACCATTATTCTCATGTGATTGTGAGACCCAGATGTATTATGTAAAATCCTGCTCTACTGCAGATAGTAGAACACTTGACATCTGCCTTTAGAAAATTCAGTCACATGCTCCACCAAATGTGAGAGCACTACTGAACTTTTGACTTTGTTTCTGTGTGTATTTACATTTTTCAGTTGGTGTGGGCAACAAGCAATCGTATTGGTTGTGCCATTAATGTGTGTTACAACATGAACGTGTGGGGAATGATCTGGACTAAAGCTGTCTATCTGGTCTGCAACTACTCTCCACCGTACGTTTTGGCATGTTTCAGCATCCGCAAAATAACTGAGATCAAAACTTAAACCATTAATGTTGTATCTCATTATCAGATATATATTTTGTTTCCTTTTTTAACTACGACAAAAACTATTTTTTTCAGAGGCAACTGGTGGGGTCATGCTCCGTACAAATATGGATCACCCTGTTCTGCATGTCCAGCTAGCTATGCTGGAGGCTGCAGGGACAATCTCTGCTACAAAGGTGAGTTAGGATCAAGAGTCTTACTATTTTTGCCTTATCTTATCTCCTTACATACCTTTATACCTACCCTTAAAGTTAATAATAGTTTAACCAAGAGAAAATGGGCTCAAATTAAATACAATGCAGTGACAATCTTGTATCCATGTTTTTAGATGGGGGTGTTGACAGGCGTCCAGCTCCTGAGCTTGAGGAGACCAACTACATTGAACCTGAAACAGAACCAGTGAGGGACAAGGAGCCGCAGCCCAGGGCCCAGACACCAGACCCCTCACCCAACGACAACCTGGAGAGAAACCAGGTTCTCAACACAGAGCAGATGTGTAAGCAATGCTCTGAAAATACTACATCTCTCCATGTGAAGCCGTTTTGAGAGTGTACATCATTACTGGTATTAAAATGAGGTTGTAAAAGCTCTTTTTTATGTTTTATTGTAGGTCAACAGGTCGACTGTGAAACTAAACTGAGAGATCGGTGCAAGGGAACAACCTGTAACAGGTAAATGCTTTGGAATATAGTGACACTTGATGCAAATTCTGAAAAATATCATGTGATAAGGTAGGTGGGAATTATCAGGACAACTCAGATGGGAGTAGATCATAAATAATGTAAAGTAAAATAGTCAACTATAATGGGTTAAGTACCATTGCCAACATGTGTTCACTATACTCTTGTTCCTTTCCTTAGATATGAGTGTCCACCTGGCTGCCTCGACAGCCCTGGAAGAGTCGTTGGGAGTGGACATTATGACATGGTAAAGGATCACCAGAGACAACTTACATTTTCAGTACATTTTTAAACCTGCAATTACATTTATGTATTCATGGAAAATTAATTGGGGTTGTTTATTTGCAAAAAACTGGGGATACGATACGTATTTTGATCCAGGCTGTTATTTTAGATACAGTATCACAAAACATATATATATATGTATATATACTTGAGTATCACTATTGTGTTAGTCAAGTGTTTTGATATTTTCTTAAAGCCCTAAAATGTAGGTTGATTTACAGTTATATTTTGACTTTGTCTTTAATTGCAGCAATCCAGTGTGTGTGGAGCTGGTTTGCACGCTGGTGTTATTGACAATGATGGAGGATGGCTGGATGTGACAAGACTGGGTAGAAAACAACAATTCAGCAAGTCATACAAGAATGGTATCCAATCAATAGGGTATGAATCATTCTATTTATTTAGTCTTTTTCTATTCTAGTATTGAGTAAAATTGGAATGATGGATCATACCCTTTTCTTAAATTTGCAGGAAAAACCGAAGTGCAAATTCATTCAAAATAGAGACAGTTCCTGGTAAGGAGCATACACTGTTTGTATCTCATTAAAGATATATAACAACATGTCATCTGCATACAGAAACACATTCATTGTACATTGCCTTTTTTTCTTTCAGTCAAGGCAGTAAGATGTGACACCACTGTTGCACTTTTCTGCCCTTACAAGAAACCTGTGCGACACTGTGCCAGGTAACATTCTGCTTTAGATGTAGCCTATTCCTTAAGGAGACTGAAAATATCTCGCTCAATTTAACCACAATCGACTAGACCAATGAGTCACAGTCATTCTAGGTAATAGTAGCTATTTGGCCCATGTGACATGTAAGATTCAGAACAAAGTATCACCACTAGCCTATAGCCAGAGTATGCTAACCATTAGCTAACCTGCTAACGCTTCAGTAACGTCAACGATCAATCCAATAACCTATAATTATCAGGCTCTGCATTTAAAACAATAACATACATTAAATCCTGTGTATGCACTGACATTATTTCAGGTACTAAATAAACTTTTTCTTCAGGTTGTATTGTCCCAGGAACTGTGTGCGGGAGAGTGGAGCACGAGTCATAGGGACAACATACTTCTCAGATGTAAGTTCTTGCATCATTGTCATAAATTGAGTCTTTCATTGACTTCATGTTGACATATCATAGTCAGTAAAGCAAAGATATAGTATTTAATAACATGAATGGTGTCTTAAATTACTGCAGAGTATCAATAATTTGTTTATTTCTCTTTCAGAAATCCAGTATCTGCAGGGCAGCCATTCATTCTGGAGTTATCCAGAATGAGGCAGGAGGGTACCTCGACGTGATGCCTGTGGAGAAAAGGAGGCAGTACAGCGGCAGCTACCAGAATAGCATCTCCTCAGAGAGGTACTGCAGGGTTCAAAACAAAAGTACACATATTTACAGTAAACCCACAATGTTCAAAAGTCAGTAATGGTAATTCCAGTCAGATTATCCACCAACATTTTCAGAGGGTTAAACGTACAACAAACAAACCAAGAACTGAGAAGGAGGGTTCTATTTCCCATTTTTAGTTTCTTAGATTATGTAAGAAAAATGCCAACCAGTAGGATGCAGTCAATTTCTTAGCCTATTCAAAGGAAAATGTAATAGATCAGTAGATCAGCTGACCTTTGAAAATGTTGCTGTTCCTGGTGCATTCTGGACGGACTAAATTCATTTCTAAATATTCAGAAATCGTAGTTTAAAAACAAAGGGGGATGGGGGGGTTCACTGTTGACATCTTTATTCACTCCTTGTTCTTTTTTTTGTCCAGTTTAGTGAACCCGACAGTTGGAAAAGCCTTCAGAGTGTTTGCAATCATCTGAAGAACCGCTCCCAATGGACAGAGTACCATCAGACAAGGCCACTTCACATCCAGCAAGCCCACTCATTATCATCTTTCAACCTGTAATTACATCCAGTCATACAGTAAATTCAGCTTTTCACCTTCTGACCCAAAATATGTAAGAGAGTTGTACTCAATGCTTCTCCTCTAAGTTTGGTGAGAATGATGATCCTGGATGTCTTTTGCCATATGTCTTACCAAAATATCCATAATAATTACATTGGGGCTGCCGTATATCTTGCTGACATGATATCATGACCTCATGTTTTTTTTATCAAATTGATGTTGCACCCTACAAAATCCCACAATTTCCCATGTGAAGGTCAAAATATAACATGATGAAAATGACATAGGACCTCAGGCAGCGGTAGACAAAAAGGGGGTTTCACTTCCAGCCACCCACCATCAATTTTGCAAGCCAAAACAACAACTGTCAGAATGCATATTAACTCTGGTTTGGGCTTCCATATAATATAGCAACTATTCAGGCAGTAGAATACAATTGTATATATTTGTAAATAATAATGTAAATAATACTGATCACCTTTTGATTAAATGTTTGCTACTGTTACCTTTTGTTTATTCATATTTCTAACACATTGCCAGCCATACAAAGAGCAATACCAGCAATAAACAGTAGATGCTAAAACTGATTCTGCATGCGTAACATATATTTGTCACACAAGCTTTTTATTTTATTTGTTATAAAGGACAAGCAATAACTCTAGTATATTCATGTGTTTGTAAATATTGTGTATGTAACATATTGTTTTATTGTATGCTGCATTTCCCAGCCTTTGTTTACAGATTTATATGAATGGATCCTGGCTGGCCAGGAATGTGCATGGCAGAATCAAAATTAAAACACAGAGATTAAATTCAAATGTTTTTTGTGTAATTTCTTATTGTTATAAAATCAATAAACTATACTCTCCTGCTAACAAAACAAAAAAATCCAAAGTCTGCTAACTCCAATTCACAGGCTCGACTGTGCTCCTCAGTTTACATTGTATTATGTAATTGTTTTAATCTTTAGCGGACATATGGTTACAGACATATGGTTTGAGTGGCCACACTTTTTAATATCAGTCCCTACAGCGTCCGGATAGCCTGAGGAATCTGGGCATTTCAACAACGTCTCAAATTCAGCTGCGGGTGAAAGTTTTGAGAGAAATGTCTTTCTAGAAAGCTGTGGGTGTTTCCAGAAACTGTGGGGAACACAGGAAGAGAAAGCTGCTTATTTCAGGTCAAGGAAGGAGATCTTATTTAGCAGTTGGCTTTGCATGCTTCAAGTTAAGTGCAAATAAATGCCAATTCAGGCACATTTTTGCTAATGCTGTACCCAAATGCCTAAAATATAAGTTGACAACCAGTTTTGATTTGCTTTCTTTTTTATCAACATACTGCGTGTGTACATGTTCCTGCAGTGTTTTCTATCACTCCTCTTTTCAGCTCAATGTCAGTTAAGAGAGAGATGTTAAAGGCTGTGCCAAAAGCTGCAGAGACAAAGACCAGCTTTGTGTTTCGCTGATCTCAACTTCCCAAGATGCATTTCTGTTTCCCTCATCTGGATGGGCACAGATGTGTATTCCAGCTAAAAAGTCCCTGTCAGTGACCTCTCAACTCTCATGAAGAGCCACACACACTCACAGAGGAGTACACACACACGGACATTAGACACACATCCACATAAGGCAGACACGCTCTGTTACTTTGCAAGTAAATGGGGTATGACAAGTTATGAAAAAGGAGGGCAAAGAAAAATAAACAATTTCCTTTGGAAGCTAGATATTTTACCAGATCTTTTGTGTACATTTTAAAAGTCTTTGAGCATTTCAATTTCTATAAGATACAGTTTTGTGGAGACGTTACAAAAACGTGTCTTAAAACACTATCTTCCGACAACAGGTCATTAAAATGTCAACAGAACAAATTACTTGAAAAGTCCAATATTGGTCAATCTATATACAATATGTCCAGTCTAACCGTCACATGAGGCAAGTGATGTTGCTCTGAAATAGACATGACCCTTTACATACCACATCAAGAAAATAGAAACCAAGAAAACATATGCTAACTGGGTTTGTGCCAGGTCGCCTGGAGAAAGAAGTCAAGCATCGCAGTGCTGTCAAAATTCACAGGATCTTGTTGCAGAGGCGGCCATTGGCACAGGACCCCTGTGAACTGCTCCGGGCAGTTGGTCAGCCTGTCAGTCAGAAATTAGTCAATCCGCCATCATGGCAGTCAATTAGAGGCTTTCTCAAGCATTAAGAGTAGGCAAGCAGCATGGAATTCAGTTTGTGCGTCATGACTCAATCAGTCAGACAGACAGCAGGTTTGGTCAGATGAGAAGCCACCCACTAAGCCAAGCAGTCCATTACAGTGGGTCGGTAAACCAGGATGCCCTAAAGGCTCTACAGCAGTTTACAGGATACTTATTTAAAATGAGTAGTTTTACATTTTGGGAAATGTGCTATTGGATATCATGCTGAGAGTTAGGTGAGATCTCCTAAAACATACCACTCTCCATATTTACCGTGTAATCCATCCTCAAATCTCATTAATGGCAATAATAATAATCATTCAGAAAAATGCCGCTGGCAGACATCTACCTTTGTTGGTTTATTTGAAACGGCTTGGTTTGGTGGTCTTGCTATTGCATATGGTTTTTACTTTTTTAAGATGGTGATGCTAAATGAGGGAATTCTTTGATTTTGAGCTAATTGCAGACTATTAAATGCACTTTTGCCTGGATTAAATGGTAGCCTATTAGCTTGTATTGTTTAAAGGCCTGTTGGCTGGTTTCTAAATTGTCTTGGTTACGTTAGTGCATACATAAAATTAATCAATTGTTCTCTCTCTTGCTCGTTTACTGAAAAGACTTCATATGCACGTTTTGGAACATTAAAGATAGCCTCAAAGAGGGAGTTCTATGAAATAAAATCCTGACAGGACCACTGTTTTAGAAAGTGTTAAACTTTTCTTTGGAAGTCGTTTTTCAACTTTATAGTTGCAATCTAAGCAGTGTAATAGCTCCTACAGATACTCTGCATAAGAGAGATCTAACTGTGAACCTTGGACTAGCGCAGTGGTTCTCAAACTTTTTCTGCCATTCCCTACGTGAGCGACTTTTACTCCTCTCTTTTTAGTTTTTTGCAGTGTATATATTTAGCACATTTTAACATTATTATATGCTGACCTTTATCCTTTGTGTGCTGTTTGGGTCTGTGGGACCCGTTTTCAGTGTTTACTAAAAGAACATGTATGCAATTTAATTATTTGAACCTGCTTTATTTTGGGGTTGACCTCACCTCCTCTAGGGGGGACCTCACCTACTCTAGGGGGGTCCACACCTCCTCCCGGGGGGACCTCACCTCCTCTAGGGGGGTCCTCACCTCCTCCAGGGTGGACCTCACATCCTCTAGGGGGGTCCGGGGGCATGCACCCCCAGGAAGATGTTTTTTTAAATGTTGAAGTGAAATGCATCAATCTGGTGCACTTTGAGCACAACATGAATTTATAGATACAGCTCTCAACGCTCAGACGAAAGGGAGCTGTATGCTTTTCAATAATCTAAACATCTTTAGAATATGATCACAACCAATAACAAATCCTTTAAACTGGTTTATTATTATCTTATGTTACATATTAGCATTCTTTATTTCTATGTATGCATATTTTACTAATCACTCCCCTTTTAAACTGTTTTTTCTTTTTTTACTGTCCTATACTCAGGGTTGGGAGGGTTACTTTGTAAATGTAATCAGTTACTGAATACTAAATACATGGCTCTGAAAGTAATCCGAACGTATTCAGATGACTTTTAGAATACTTTTTCTTTTTCCATTTTCAAGAACTCAAACACAACATCTTGGTGTCATTCTGGACAGCTCCCTCTCACCTGCACCCCACATAAAAAACATCACCCGGACTGCATTCTTTGTACTGTCTTAAAACCTTTCCTTGGAATATGTTATGAATTGTAAGGTGTCCTCGGGTGCTTTGAAAGGCGCCCCTAAATAGAATGAATTATCATTATTATTTATTATCTAAAACGATGTTATAACTTTTAAAACTGTTTCCATTCACTTTGATTTTATCCCGTTATGAAATGTCATCATTTCGACAATAAAGAAATGCTACATAAACGTTATCTTGCACATTTTATCGAACCATCTCCGTTTCTAACTTTGAATATATTTTAAAAGAGACCTCTCTCTCTCTCATCTGCGTGCGGGGGCGGGGCCTCACAGACGCGCTGCATCTCTCTCTCGCTCACAGACACGCTGCAGCGCTGTGCACACAGTTCTGCCGGTACTGAATTACATTTTGTGAGTAAACTTTTCCACCAATAATTCCAATAAGTATTCCAAAATGTATTCACTTCAGGTTTACGAAAGTAACTGTAATCAGATTACTCGTTTTTCAAATGTAACACCAGCTGAATACAGTTAGGCCTACTTGTTTTTTGTATTCTGATTACGTAACGCCGTTACATGTATTCCATTACAACCCAACCCTGCCTATAGCACACATTGGAATGATTTCTTACTTTATTTTTTACAATATATTAAATAGATAAAGGTGTGCTCTGTTAGAAATTAAAATCAATATTTTGATGGCATAATGTACCTTAAATGTACCTTCAGTTTAAATGCTGTTTTATACTGAAAAACCAGAAAATTATTGTGCACAACCAGTTAAGCTTTTATTCTGAAAATCCTTCATCTCCGGTTAGCATGTGGCTAGTTTACCATTTCTTATAGAGGTTAATTTAGTAGCGAAATGACATGGAGTGATGCACACAGAAACCTACTGATTTTAACACTGCAACTATAGACGTATTATTATTGCTGAATATTAAATGAAGGTATAGTTTATTTGAATAAAGTTATTGTTTACAGACGTGGGTAAGATGTGACAACTTCCGGAATGACCAGAAACCAAACCAGCCGTGAAGTATTTTCTGTATTTTTTAGAATATTAACTACAACGTTTAGAATGTGTTAAAGGAAAAGTGATGAAAGACAATATGAGGAGAAGAGGCGTGTTTAAGTATGTATTGAATGTACAATGCCTGAATCCTCTGTTTAAACGTAACAACGGACATTAAGATGTGGAGGGCCGGCCCGCAGGGAGGAGCCTGCAGAAGCTATATAAGAGCAGCACCTGAGCGGTTCGGCCTCTTTTCTCTGCTAGCGAGGGCCAGAGACAGCTGCTTTTCTGTCGGACAATATCCTGTTTGTGACTGTACCGCGCCTTTTATGAATTAAAGTACCAATTTGAAAACATCTCAGAGACTCCATTTAGTCTCCTTTTTAAGCTTCTCTTTCCTGGACGCGAGAATAACCATCACAGTTAACAGCTCTCTCGCTTTCTCTCTCTGTCTCGCTCGCTCGCTCACAGAAGCTGTGTGGTCCTCCGTGGCGATGACGGCTTGCGTTAAACAAATAATAATAAACATATTTGTAAAGTGGGGGGACACAAACGGGATTTTGAAAAGTGTCACGGTTAAACTCCTTTATTATGAAGTGGTGAGGTGCCGCTCCACATTGCTTTTCTTCCCGACTGCAACGTGTGTGTGTGTGTGTGTGTGTGTGTGTGTGTGTGTGTGTGTGTGTGTGTGTGTGTGTGTGTGTGTGTGTGTGTGTGTGTGTGTGTGTGTGTGTGTGTGTGTGTGTGTGTGTGTGTGTGTCTGCTGCTGCTGCCGCTGCCGCCTTCGGTGGGCCGCTGGCTCTGGCATAGGTGGACTTTCACAGCGCCGGTACCGCATCCGCCGCCGCAAACACCCGTTGCGAGTCTCCGGCTGTAACGGCCCGTCCACACAGCGGCGTGCGTTGAAGCTTCCAACGCTTCTGCCCATTCACTTTGAATGGGGTGACGTCACTTTTAGCCGAACTGCATTTTGGGAAGCGACGTGGAGCGTTGCTGGCGTAGCTGGCGTCAAAAGTTGAGCAATGTTCAACTTTTGACGCCTCGACGGAGGCGTCAGCCAATGAAATCCCGTTTATGCAAATCTGCCAGTACAAGCACTAGCCAATCAAACCGCGTGTATGCTGGGAGAGACTACGCAGGTCATTTCCTCATATTCAAAAAAATGGAGGGAAAATTCATTATAGCGGTAGTGAATCACCCGGTGCTGTATGATCAGTCTCTGTTGATCTACCGGGATACAAACCGGAGGAGCGAGGCATGGAGGGAGGTGGCAGAGACAGTGGGTGAATCTGGTAGGTTTTCGCCTGTTTGGGGATTTTATATCCAGTTTACTTCGTTTTAACATTGCTATTGCTTTGTATGTCGGGGGCAGGAGATTCATGTGATTGGTTGTTGGTCGCGTTGCTCGCAAAAAATCCCCAAGCTTCAGATACGCCCACCTCCAAGCATCAACGCACGCTGCTGTGTGGACGCTCAGTAACGGAGCCTACACACGGCGGCGTGCGTTGCCGCTTCAACGCTTCTGCCCATTCACTTTGAATGGGGTGACGTCACGATTCACCGAACTGCATTGTGGGAGCAAAGCGTAGCTTCTCTCGCGGTGCTCGCTGCAAAAGCCAATCAAATCCCGCGTATGCAAATCTGACATTACAAGTGCTAGCCAATCAAACCGCGTGTATGTTGGGAAAGCCAGACCGCAGTTATTTCCCATGTCAAAAAATGGAGGAGAAAATGATCGTGGCGGTACTATATGACCAGTCCCTCTTTACATACAGGGATACAAACCGGAGGAGCCAGGCATGGGGGGATGTGGCAGAGACAGTGGGTGAAACTGGTAGGTGTTCGCCTGTTTGGGGAGTTTATATCCAGTGTACTTCGTTTGAATGGACAGCTACAAGCAAAGACAGTATATTTAGCCAGCATGGATGTAGCGTGAATGCTTTGCTTTGTATGTCCGGGGCGGGACATTCATGTGATTGGTTGTTGGTCGCGTTGTTCGTAAAAAATCCCCAAGCTTCAGACACGCCCACCGCCAAGCGGTAACGCCGTGTGTTACCGCTTGGCGGTGGGCGTGTCTGAAGCTTGGGGATTTTTTACGAACAACGCGACCAACAACCAATCACATGAATGTCCCGCCCCGGATATACACAGCAAAAAAGCCCGGTTCTTCTATCCACTCTAGCCAAAATGGATGCCGGTTTGGTAGCAAGGGTAGCATTGGTATATGCATTGTATCTCGGGCCGCCTGTGTGTTGCACAACTTCATCCGCAGGAAGACGATAGGAAGGAAATCACGCACACCTGTCGAGGAGTCCATGGATGAAGCTCCAGATACTCCAACCCTGTGTGATGTACCAAGGATGGGCTCCAACAATGCCACACGCAGATCGCTCCAACTGCAGTGCCATGGCAGCATAAAGTGGTGTAGGGTCACCACGGCTCTTTTAAGAGCCTCCAAACTCAGTGACTTCCATTTTGTCCTGCATACTTCCTCTAATGAAATGAAATAATAATGTTAATTACTTGAAGAATTTACTAAATTGTTCCTCCATTAATGAAAACCAAATCCCTTTATCACTGTTAATTGCATAAAAGGTTTTACATGTCACACTTTATATTATGAACATGTATGACATTAATGTCTATGGTGCTATTTTATGCAACATTCATGCTACATCCATGCTGGCTAAATATACTGTCTATGCTTGCTCGCTGTCCATTCAAACGAAGTACACTGGATATAAACTCTCCAAACAGGCGAAAACCTACCACTTTCACCCACTGTCTCTGCCACCTCCCCCCATGCCTGGCTCCTCCGGTTTGTATCCCTGTATGTAAAGAGGGACTGGTCATATACCGGGTGATTCCCTACCGCCACGATAATTTTCTCCTCAATTTTTTTACATATGGGAAATAACTGCGGTCTGGCTCTCCCAACATACACACGGTTTGATTGGCTAGCGCTTGAACTGTCAGATTTGCATATGCAGGATTTGATTGGCTGACGCCTCCGTCGAGGCGGCAAAAGTAGAACATTGCTCTACTTTTGCAGCGAGCACCGCGAGAGAAGCTACGCTTTGCTCCCACAATGCAGTTCGGCGAATCGTGACGTCACCCCATTCAAAGTGAATGGGCAGAAGCGTTGAAGCGGCAACGCACGCCGTCGTGTGTAGGGGCCGTAACAGTCCACTACCGCCCGCGAGGACCAAGGTTCGATTCCGGCCTGAGGTCCAAAAAATGTATTTAAAAAATAATAATAATCTCCCGTTCATCGCGTCCATTCGCGACCCACCTATCACATCTCTGCGCCCCACCAATGGGGCGCACCCCACACTTTGAGAAACGCTGGACTAGCGTCTTTGTCGTGCCATGACGTTTAGCCTGCAAACATCTTTTAAGAAACAGAAATCATGCCTCACAAAAAATGCCTTTGCAATGAATGATGGTAAAGTGGATGAAAGCTATTACAACACATACAATGAAGACATCAAACAATGCATAACTCTTCCAAAATGTTCTCTAAAACATGGCAGAGTATGCAGTATTTAAAAGGGGCCCAGGTATTCTGCTAGGAATTCTGAGCCCCTGGAGAAAGGAAACATAGCCCCTTGAACTTGATGTGTTGAACTCAGCAGAGTATAACCTGGCATCTTTGAGAGAGCCCCCCCAAGTTCGAGGACCTACTCTCCCCTCTGTGGGCCACACTTCTCAGCAAGCCACTGCATACATTGAATGCTTCAGTAAATCAGGGCCAAAGCCTTCAAAATGTTCTCTCTCAGACCAAACTAAAACTAGTCACCCTACTTTGGTCCTATATTTTTAACTTAAAGTCGTATGTCTCATCTTGTGATTCTGTAAATAGCTCTAGATAGAGGCCTTGAACACTTAACCCATGACATTTAGCTGTAAGGGAAAGTTTAAGTCTTTTCATAGCAAATAGATAAATAGTCATGACTGATATTTGTGTAAGTCTAACAACACACTCCTGAGTTGCCAGTTATAGCAATTAAACCTTTTTGATTGTGTGTGTTGGTCACTAAAATACCGAAACGTCAAACGGACATGGTAATTATGAGGTTTTTGGAGATATGTTTGAAATTTTGACACAGCTGGCCGTTCCTGAAACATACTATATGTGTGCGTGTGTTCGTGAATACACTTCTGTGAATGAATGTGTAGTTCTGCATGTGTAAAAGTTAGGCACTTTCTAAATGCATCTCATGCAACCACTCTCATGCTATGTAGCCGGCTCCTCAAGCGGTTAACTCCTGGGTGGACACACACCGTGCATGTGGGCGAACAATCACTGTGGGCAGAATGAGAAGTAACGTGTGTGTGAGTGCTGGTGTTCGAGTGTGTGGTTGGACTTCCTCCTCTCAGCCCTTTTGCCACTCATAGATTTAGACATTGTTATTATTTTAACATAGTTAGCAGCTGTGTTTTGGTGGCGAAACATGGTAATCATCTCCCCATTGCTGGCTTTCCTGTCGGTTGATGTGTATTTATATCGGTCGACTGTTTCACTAAACTTTCTCAGGACTCTACACAGATCTGGAAGCTTCTCAAAGTCACACATTCATATTGAATTAGTCTTTATGTCTGTTCACTTGCGCGAATGTAATCAGACGGTTTTACTCATTCTTTTTGAGGGAATCGATCTATAAGGAGTTTATTTATTAACTCACAAATCAGATTAAAAGTAGGCACAGTACCATGACTGCCCTTAATGTACAACCCAGTCTCACGGCATTTCGTGTTATAGTCACGACATTTAATCTATTGATTCGTGTTCACCAACACGATTTCCCCCTTTTTTTCGTGTCACACAGAACGATTTTAAAAGCAATGTATTTCTATTGGTAGTGTGTTTTGTGCCTGCACTACGTCTTTTTGTCCGGTCGGGTCTTGGAAGACAGGAAGCTGTGTGGTTCATAAAAACATGTTCTTACTCAATATCAAGCCACGATTATTGTTTTTATTTTAAATCGTATAATGTCTGACTTTTTTTGCTGTCCGCGAGGAAAATAAATGGGGCTCAGAGCCTCGGAATACTGAAATCTGTATTTTTTTAAATCTTTTTTTCCTTCTAATTTGTTATTCTTTTCTAAATAACACACTGTTATTTACTCAACAGTAACACACAATTATCCTTGTTTTTATTTATTTGTTTAATTCTATAATATCTGGCTTTTTTGCCGTTCCTCAGGAACTGAATTTCAAAATAAAATCACCGGAAACAGACGGAGGCCTATAAGGGACATTTCGAGCATCATTGCGATACACACCCACTGAACTGATTACCCAAGATCCTGAGCTATGGTTGAAGCTCGGCGATTGGATGTTTTAGCATCAATGCTCGTTGGGATATGGTGTTTATGCGATATGAAATCCGAAAAACATTTACAAAAAAGAAAATAATACTTTAATCTGAGTGTGCTTGCTTTTCTCATTGGAAGTCATCACATAACGGCATTGTAATACACGGTTCGGCAGGCTGCATTACATGTTACACATCTGCCGTAGTTCTTTATTTATAGAGCCCTGATTAGAAGACTTCTAGACAAACTGGAAGAACTGCCACAGAAACTGAATATGTGACGTGGATCATAAATATATCAGCAATTAAACAACATATTTAATTTCTCTTCACACAATACGTCTCCTTGCAGAATCAACACTAATTCGGCTGACTTTTACATTTGATCCAATTGGTAAATAGGCTATATTTACACCATAACGGTGCACAGCTGATAGAAAAGGACTTGTAGTTTTTAAAGATATTACTTTTCTTCTTATAAGAATGTAAACACTGAGTTGAGAGAATATTCAGGGGTTTTGGGTGATGGGAGACACATCTATGGATTCAGAATGTCAATAGCTTACCATTAAATGACGGATATACCTTTCTGTCTGTGATATTTTACAAAACAGATATTAATGTGTAGAAGTAAAACTTGTGAAATAATATAGCAGTATCCTGTAAAATTATGTGAAAACATGAATAAAACTACACATCTTCAGATGTTATACATACATAAGTGTCCTACAGTAATAATACAAAGTTATTATGGCATTGTATGCTGTGTGTACCTTATTTCTAACATCTTCAGACCTTTCCAACTCTTCAATAGTTGCCTGTCTTTGACTGTTGCAGGTGTAGGTTCAAATATCAAACAAATATATGTGTGGATAACAACATACATCCGTCATGAACTAAGCTGGAAACTTATACTGGAAAGTATAATTTATTGTGTTAACACTGTAAACTTGACAGTTTTTTTTAACCCGCACCGCCTACTAGTGGTTAAAGCACCTTATTGAATATTTGTGTTGAATATGTTATATTTATATACAAAATAGGGGGAAAGTAGAAGGTCAATGATAGAAATATAGAATATAAAAAATCAAGAAGATACTGTAAGTGATCAATAAAACAGTTTAGTGCCGGATGTACAAAGATATTAATAGGAGGATGTGCAAAACAGAAAAACTAATGAACCTTTATTCAAACATTAAAAAATACTTTAGGTTAAGGTCTTCTTTTATATAAGAAAAAAGCTTTGGGGGTATCTACAGATAAATATTAAGCCTGACAAAGTACTTAACGTCTAATTGCTTTCCTGCAATGTTAACTATGTTGAAGCACTTATTTTAACTGATAGTATACATATGAATTATACTGTTATGTAGATAGTAGAAATGTGCAGAATATGACAGTTTAATGGTGGAGGTACACACATATTGATAGATGTCTTGCACTGTTGAGGAACCTGCGACCCAAGTTTTTCATTGCAAAACTACACCATAGTTGTGTATATGATATGTCAATACACCTTAGAAAATTTAGAAATCTTGAAAGGGATGTGCAAAATAGCCATTATATACAGTTTTTAATAAACGAGTAATGAATATACTTTATAGGGATCTACAGATAAATGGATCAAGCACCAACTATCAAATATCTTGCGTGATTGTTGGCATTTGACAATCACCTTCCCTGAATTTTACTCAGGTGTAACTAAATTCTGATTTAACCTGTTAAACCCTGAGCCTGTTTTCAGGTTTCAGGCTCGAAAATGAAATTCCCAGAACAAATGACCATATCTTCCCTTCTAAAAGGGTCAAATTGATAATCTTTTTTCTCAAAGTAATGATAAACGTGTGAGTTGGATGTAGAAAAGTCAGATTCAATATAGATGTTTTTTATTTTAAATAAAATTCAGATTGAACATGGTAAAAAACTGTAAATTATAGTGTCCGTCCAAAAAACATTTTGTACTTATAATGAAAACTAACCTTGGATGATGGGTTAGTAGACTAAGAGCTTTAAGAATCCAAAGTACAACATATAATAAGTACCCTGTATCAAGATTGATGCAAAACAAGTGATATTTGACCTTTTTAGACAGATTTAGCAAAAATAACCCTCTTCTGGGGCCATTTGGGTGGATTTTTCATATCTCTGGCCCCCCTTGCTGGATTTTGACATGTGACATCTCTTTCTGACCGTCAGAGCCAATGGAACTCCCACGAGTCCTTATTTGGTAATGTGTGTGTGTGTGTGAGACTACCGCATAGCCTAGACCGGAAGCAGCAGCCACTCTGGTAGCTACCATTAGCAGCTAACATTTGTTCTCCGATTTTTACATAAAAATGGAATTATGGATTATAAATTAAATCATTTTTTTATACAGAGACGTTAAAAACCTATGGATTAACCGATTCAGCCGCGTTTTTTTCTGGTTTTAATGCCATTGAACACGTCTTTTGATCAGATTGACAGCTACGGTGAGATGATCTCCCTAGAAGCTCCGTAAAGGTACGTGTTGTGATGTCTGTATTTGCTTCCCCTGTCGCGAGTCCGGATCACTCAGTGATAATACTATATACCTAAATAATCTGTGGAACCTCAGCTTTAATCGTATATCTTGTATGTGCAGCTACGATAAGTAATAAGGGTACTTTTATCTTGAGTTCTGTGCCAATGTCCGTTATCATTTTTCGCTAAGGGGTCATTTAGATGCTTCTTATGAGACTTGTGTTTTGTTATGGTACAAATTGTTTGTATCGTCAGTTAGCTGAGATTATTTCCGTCAATCTGGTATAACACATTAATAGGTTCTTAAATATTAAGATCCCCTGAGACACAGTGTTGTGGAAAAAAAAAACAGGGTCCCCGGGGGTTTAACAGGTTAAGGGTTGTTTATATTTCACATCATTAATCAGAATCTGCAAAGTAACTAAAATAAATGTAGTGGAGTAAAAATACCAGGTTAACCTCTGAATTGTAGTGGAGTAGAATTACAAAGAAACAATGAGCTGTCATGTGGGTATATATTAATGCTGCCCATTATGGACACAAGCAATTTTCACCCATTTATTAATTTTATGTTTTACATTTGATAACACCAATATGTTTCCTATCCCCTAAACCTCCAGGAATGTACACAGTTCAATACTGGCAACTTCTAATTGTGGGAAAAACGTCTTTTAAAACTACAACTCCCAGTAGAGACTTGCCATAGAACATGTTGTGAAACACAATAGCCAGCATGTGTAGTTCTGGGGGGGGGCTGGACCCGTTCAAGTACAGTTTTGGATAGTCTGCCATGGGTTTCATTCCATTTCAAAGAGCTGTCTGACGCTCGGCGCAACCTTGGCGTACTGCCACTCCAACATCCAATCCCAGAGCTTGAAGATTAATCACAGGGTTTGTCAAGCAAAGGGACTGTAGTCCCAAACGATAGCTGAGGATTATGGGTAGTGTAGTGTTTCGGCCATCCTAAACTCCTAAATGTTTTTTGGATTTCATATCGCATTAACACCATATCCCAACGTGCATTGTGGCTAAAACATCAAATCACCGAGCTTCCACCATAGCTGAGGATCTTGGGTAATCAGTTCAGTGACTGTGCATCGCAATGATGCTCGAAATATCCCATATAGGTCTACGTCTGTTTCCGGTGAAAAGAACACACTTATTTAGCTAAATTGTTGATGTTGCCAAAGTTTATCATATTTCAACACATTCAGATGGATAACCTTATTTATTTTTTGTGAAAAGGTCTACAATTTAGCAATACAAATGATGGGGCCCACATTTTCACCCATTCTTACCATTCTCAACACTTGATACTCAAAACTACGGATGGAAATTAGCTCAAAGCTAAAATCCGGCATGTTTACGTTTTAAAGCATTATTTGTTTTAAATGTTCATCAATGTGCATTGTCCCTCTTCAAATAAACAATTAAATGAAATAAAAACAAATGTCTGCTCCTTAATTCCAAAACTTATGATGAATATAAATATACTATCTATTAAGTCATTTGTAAAACTGCATGAGAGCCTAAAGTGATGTTATTTTATGTGTAGGTTTGTGTTCATGATTCACAGATGATTGATTATGTAGGATTTGTTGCATGGTGTCATTATATATTTAGCTATTTTTATTTTACTTACATAAGTGTACTGAGACATCCATTTACTTTAGTTGAATCAGTATCCAAAACACCATGAGTGTTTTCATTTTGCGCCTACATGTCGTACCGCACCAGGAAACAGCATTTCTGCCAATGCTCTGCCCACCCATTCTTTCATGTTTTAGTACATTGGTGTGTGTTTTCTTATAGGAAGAACTGGAGAAAAGTAACCCCTTTTTACTCATACTGTACTCCTCATTCATCATTTTCCACCTACAGACTACATTTGCCTCCATCCTTCATACCCTTTGCCAGCAACCTGTCTTTTCTCCCCTATCCACCGCTTTTACACTTCTCAAGGGACAGTGTTTGATACAAGAGTGTTACATGGCATCTGTTTTATTTCCAGAATCTGTGATAAAGAAGATCATTGACATGATTTCGCCATGATAGCTCAGACGCATTTTAAGGATAGTAAATGTTGCCTTCACCAGAGCGCCACAACTTCTGTCCACCAAACACACTCACACACATATACTCATCCCAAACTCAAATGATGGGCTTGGCAGCTCTCCCTCTCCTTCTGTTTGGTTGGTTTCCCACATGCAGACCTCCAGTGCCAGCAGAGTGTGGCAGAGGGTCACTGTTTCCCACAGTCCCACAACATTTACAGACTTTCTTCAAACCCCCCCGATCCTCTGCTGTTGGTCCCCGGCCACCACCATAGAATGCCCATAGAAATGTTCCACTTGTACCAAAAATAGTTGTCTGACTGCTTGCCACGCTCGCCTGAGGCAGACTGAGTACACACATCGTCGACCAGAATTTGTTCATCTTAATAGTAAAATTCATTAATTTGTTGTATTTTTTTTTTTAATATGACAAAAAGACATCACGTTTTTGTGTAAAAAGGATTGAGAGTTCGAAGAAGAGGGAGATTAAATAAATACAAATACTACTGGGTGTTCTGGGTATATAGAGTGGGCATGTCCCTAAAAAAAGAAGACAAGGTAGGCACTGTATATGATCTTCAATGCTACTATACAGTATACCACTTGGCCAACATACCCAATTTATTATTAAATAAAAGGCCAACGTTTTAGAATTATATGGTTTAAGGATTATATGCCCACAGTGGCGTCTTGCACTCAAGGCACTGTATCCCAAATACACTCTCATGACATTTTTTAATAAGGAACCCCTGGCTTCTAGTCCCTAAAAAAAATCATCTCTTGCCAAAAATATGTCCTATATTAGATTTGTAGACAGCCTTTTGTGTTTTTGTTGCCATCCGTGAGGAAAAGAAATGGGGCACAGAGCCTCAGAATACTGAAATCTGTATTTTTAAAATCTTTTTTTCCTTCTAATTTGTTATTCTTTTCTAAATAACACACTGTTATTTACTCAACAAACAATTACCCTCGTTTTTATTTATTTGTTTAATTCTATAATATCGGGCTTTTTTTTACGTCCGTCAGAAACTGAATTTGAAAATAAAGTCACCGAAAACAGACGTGCGATACACACCCACTGAACTGATTACCCAAGATCCTCAGCTATGGTTGAAGCTCGGTGATTGGATGTTTTAGCCGCAATGCACGTTGGGATATGGTGTTAATGCGATATGAAATAACTATCAACAGAATTGCGTTGCCAGGCAACAGCTTGGGGTGAAAACAATATTTCCGGTCTCAAAGTTTGCATAGTAATCTGCAGTACTCATCAACTAAACACATCAGTTTATCATTATTGATTACACAACATTGATTGGTTTAAATCATGGGTGCCCAATACGTCAATCGCGATCGACCGGTCGATCGCAAAGGTAGTGTGGGTAGATCGCATGGCATTGAAAAAAAAAAATATATATATATGTGTATATTTTTTAAGTTAGCCTATCATCCATCCTTACTGTAGCATTTGCCACTTGATTGACGTACAGGTAAGCCAGTCTGAGTTGCCTCACCTCCTCATCTGAAGCGCAAATGCGGCGCACTATAATGCGCTTATGCGGCGCAATTAGTGCGCCACAGTTTATCCACCGTTTCGTCCACTAGCACCCCCCCCGCTCGCGACACAGATTGGGCAGGGGCGGCCCTGTAGGTAGATAATTTGGGCGTGGTCATTTTAAAAGTAGCTCCCAAGCTGAAAAAGTGTGGGCACCCCTGGTTTAAATTGTGTACAATGCTTTTGTGTTTTCCCCCTTCGATTCGGAGAAACAAATAGTTTTTTCTGAGTTTAGGACGGCCGAAGACACACACTACCCATAATCCTCAACTATTGTTTGGGACTACAGTCCCTTTGCTTGACAAACCCCGTGATTAATCTTCAAGCTCTGTGATTGGATGTTGGAGTGGCAGTGTGCCAAGGTTACGCCGAGCGTCAAACGGCTCTAAATGGAATGAAACCACGGCAGACTATCCAAAACTGGACTCGAACAGGTCCAGCCCCGCCCCAAACCCAATAATATTTATCTGTAGATACCCCCAAAGCTTTTTTTCTTATTTAAAAGAATACCTTAACCTAAAGTATTCTTTAATGTTTAAATAAAGGTAAATTAGTTTGTCTGTTTTGCACATCCTCCGGCTCCTATTAATATATGTCTACATCCTGCACTAAACTGTTTTTTTGTAGAGATCACTTACAGTATCTTCTTGATATTTTATATTCTATATTTCTATCATTGACTTTCTACTTTCCCCTTATTTTGTATGTACTCTTAATATTCTTTTCATCAAATATAACATATTCAACAAAAAAAATGCAATAACGTGCTTTAACCACTAGGCGGTGCGGGTTAAAAAACTGTCAGTTACAGTGTTAACACAACAAATTATACTTTGTATTATTAGTGTAGGACACTTATGTATGTATAACATCTGAAGATGTGTAGTTTTATTCATGTTTTCACATAATTGTAGAGGATATTGCTATATGATTTGACATGTTTTACTTCTACACATTAATATTTGTTTTGTAAAACATCACAGACAGAAAGGTATATCCGTCATTTAATGGTAAGCTATTGAAATTCTGATTCCATAGGTGTGTCTCCCATCACCCAAAACCCTTGACTATTCTCTCAACTCAGTATTTATATTCTTATATTCAAAGAAAATTAATAATATGTTTAACAAGTCCCTGTCTATCAGCTATGCACCGTTATTGTGTAAATATAGCCTATCTACCAATTGGATCAAATATAAAAGTCACCCAAATTAGTATTGATACTGCAAGGAGACGTATTGTGTGAAGAAAAATTGAAGATGTTGTTTAATTGCTGATATATTTATGATCCACGTCACATATTCAGTTTCTGCGGCAGTTCTTACAGTTTGTCCAAAGGTCTTCTAATCAGGGCTCTATAAATAAAGAACTAAGGCAGATGTGTAACATTTAATGCAGCCGAACCGTGTATTAGAATGCCGTTATGCAGAGGTGTGGACTCAAGTCACATGACTTGGACTCGAGTCAGATTCGAGTCACGAATTTGATGACTTGAGACCATAGACTGTATATATCAATGGACGTAGTGTCCGTGACGTCACCCATAGGATTCTGCAGAGTTGCCGTGAAGCCCTTAGTAGGCGGAGTCAGCCACTAACGGCTCGACTGTGACATCAGAGTCTAATCCCGCCTGCTCCAAATAAGGACAAAGAGGCGGAGCCGAGGCGGGACCTGCTGCCTCCGAACTGGAAGTAAACAGAGCTAGCTCAGGCTAAGAAGCTAAGCTAACATAAAATACATGCATACCAAGTTACTGCTAACAGTGTAGTTCCCCTATATAAACGTTACATTCATAATCAAATGAGACAATCTGCAAGATAATTAGCTATATTTTGTTATTCTTAATGCTTGTCATTCACACGTTGAGAAAAGACGGACTCCACCGCCCGGACCTAACGGAGCCGCAGTGGGCTAGCTCCCGGACGCCGGCTGGAGCTAGCCCCCTGCGGGTCCGTTAGCTCCGGCGGCCACCACTGGGATAATTGGGTCCCCTATTAACATTTGCTCCCATTTAGCATTATGGGCGTCATAGCCATAGACTATAAAAGTCTTACCCAAGGCTGAATCATAAACTAAAATGTATATGTATGCATAAAGGGTTACGTCCTTAGCTGGCTAATAAGTAACAAGCTAAGCTACCAAGCACACAAACACCTGCGAACGGGGTTAACATGTATAATATTATCATTTTAAGACTTCTTGGAAGTTCTGTTAGTACATTCAAGCGCACAGCACGACATTTTAATTGTCTGGTATTTGTAACAATATTCCCTAAAAGGCACAATCACCATGAACACGGCTAAAGCTAAAGGGTCAAGTACAGTACTATGACTAACTAACGTTGTAGCCTCTATGGTTGTAGCCTAGCAGAGTGGACAAGTTGCATGTACGTGTCCATCAACGTGACCACGCCCTAATTTATGCAACAACTTTAAGACCTAATATAAATAAAAGGGTCGTGTTAGAAAACAATTCACTCACAGATTCATAATCATAAAGGTGGAATCTAACTATATCGATAATAATATGTATTGAATCCATGGGTAGAAACATGTTTTTTTCTGCTGTAAAGTTGGGCATTTTAACATGGGGGTCTATGGAAATTGCTCCTTTCTGCAGCCAGTCCCTAGCGGCCCATGTATGAACTGCAGTGTGTGGCACTTCCGTATTGGCTTCCCGGCTGTTCCCCAGAGTTTGCCGCTTGCTTGAGACTCGACAACATCACAAAACACTTGCGACTCGACTGGAACACCAATGACTCGGGACTTGACTTGGACTTGAGCCTTCTGACTTGAGGTGACTTGATCATTTAATTCAGGGGTCTCCAACACGCCGATCGCGAGCTGCCGTTAGAAGAACAGACTCCCGTCGGGGAGAGCAGAATCTTCAGCCGCTCCTACTCTTGCTGAGAATCCTTGCAGGCAGGGGCGGGTCTTTATTTAGCTGGGCCACCATGCGGCCAATCATATGCGAGGACACACTAGGATCATACCATTATGTGAAAGAAGGGTGGGGGGCACAGCATGTGTAGTGGTACAGGCCAGCTGCATAGAGCGACGGGGAGACGGATTTAAATGCAAGCGCGTCGGAAAAAGTCAAGAAATTAGCGAAAACCGAAAAAAAGAAGCAGCATCTGGCTACTTGTCAATGATATTGGAGAAAGCAAAGCTGAGTGCAGGATTTGTAAAATGAAAATAACCTTCAGAGCAGGGTTTTTTTTTTTGTAACCACTCAGGATTTATTGTCAGAGGTGGGAGAAGTTCAGACAATTAAAAAAGTTACAATCAGGGTTCCCGCGGGGTCTTAACAAGTCTTACATTTGATAATCTGAATTTAAGGCCTTAAAAAGGTCTTAAATATGATTTAGAAGGTCTTAAAAATTATCGGATTTGAAAGGTACTTCTGTGTTGCGATAGCGTCTAAATGTGTTTTGGGGGAAATGTCCGGGCTGCAAAGTAACCAGTACGGTAATAGCCTTTCAGTTCCCCCCAACAATTTGTATTGAATTAAATCAACATGGAACCAGTAATCACTAACTTTGTTTCCCCCGGCCCCTTATTGGAGAACACCCAGCTAGTAACCTAGCAACCAAGCTTCAGCTCATGTAGCCCAGCGCCATATAGAGAGAATATATTCTATCTATATGGCGCTGATGTAGCCTATCTTCGAATCTACTCCAATAGTATTCTTTCACACACACATACGGGTATTGGGCTGAGGGCGACACCGTACTTCCGGTATCCGCCGTTTTACACGAGGTGCAAGCAGCCGTACACCGTCTAGGTGTTGCTAAGCTTCCTGTACTGAATATCATAGTCTATTGCCTTAATCAATATCTAGTCAACTCTAAAATACCACATATGCAATGGCATGATAATATTATTGTGACAAGTGGGGTATTCACCTGGTGTTTCCAGAAATTAGACGTAGATGCAGCCAAAATCGACGAAGGCCACTGTCGTTTTTCCATACATCTGCAGGCAGTCTGTAAGGGCAATCCGACAACCCACACAGCTCTAGTTTACGCTGGTAACGACCTAGAGCACACCCCTCAAGTCCAGAGATGTAATCCGAAGACATGCAGCGATTTCTTCGGTCGTTAATTCAGAAAAAAAACCTAGTGCGCTCTGCCTGGCTACGTTAGCTAGCTGTTTATATTTGCACTTCCAGGATATTTGCACCTCCAGGAAAATGGCGTATTTATATATATATATGGCGCGTGTTGCATTGTGGGTAGCTCGTGACGTCACTGTGTGTGAAAGAATGAAGCTGCAGCGTCGGAGACAGCAGTTACAGGACCGCACTTGTAGAAACGCACACACAGGTCAAACGGAGCACGTGACGGCGGCACGTGACGGAGTGGTCAACGCACGTTCACATTAATGTTTATATGTATATTAAACAAACAACACTGTTAATTTAGTTTTGGGTAACGAAACAACACTGTTAATTTAGTTGAGAATTTAAAAAAGATAGTCTTTTATATGTATATTAAACAACACTGTTAATTTAGTTTTGGGTATGTTTTTGTTAAGAAAACAACACTGTTAAACACTGTTCCTTCTACAGTATCATAATTCTCGTTTCATTATTATTATTAATAAATCAAAGGTGTCTTCGAAGAGGTGCTAGATTACTGAAAAACAACTGTTAGTGTGTTCATGCACCAGCCTGCAAAAGATAAACAAGCAGTTTGACCGAGAGGCATTTCAGTTCAGAATACATTTTTATTTATTTTAATTTCCACACTGTGGGGGTCTGCTGTCAGGCAGTTTTGGCAGAGCTCATATTATACGTCAGTTGTATATTATTGTTATTGCCTAAATAATCCAGTATCAGTCAGGCTGTTTTACCTTTGTGTAATACCTCTGCTTGTCTAGCTGACATCTCTCAGTGGATGTCTGCTCATCACCTCAAACTCAACCTTGACAAGACTGAGCTGCTCTTCCTTCCGGGAAAAGATTGTCCCACTCTTGACCTAACAATCAACATCGGCACCTCAGTTGTTTCCCCGACTCAGACTGCAAGGAATCTGGGTGTGACCCTAGACAACAACCTGTCCTTCACTGCAAACATCGCTGCTACAACCCGTTGCTGCAGATACACGCTTTACAACATCAGGAAGATACGTCCCCAGCTGACACAGAAAGCGACTCAGGTTCTGGTCCAGGCTCTCATCATCTCACGCCTAGAATACTGCAACTCCCTCCTGACTGGTCTACCTGCATGTGCCATCCGACCTCTGCAGCTCATCCAGAATGCAGCGGCTCGTCTGGTCTTCAACCTTCCTAAATTTTCCCACACTACTCCGCTCCTACGCTCGCTTCACTGGCTTCCGGTAACTGCTAGAATCCACTTCAAGACACTGGTACTTGCTTACCGTGCTGCGAATGGATCTGGCCCTTCGTACATCCAGGACATGGTTAAACCGTACACCCCAGCGTGTGCACTACGCTCTGCATCAGCCAAACGACTCGCTGCGCCCTCGCTGCGAGGGGGACCCAAGTTCCCAACGGCGAAAACACGTGGGTTTGCTATCCTGGCACCAAGATGGTGGAATGAGCTCCCCATTGACATCAGGACGGCAGATAGCTTGCACATCTTCCGGCGCAAACTGAAAACTCATCTCTTTCGACTCCACTTCGAGCGATAGAACTATTAACAAAGCACTTTTATACTAATAAAGGACTGGCTTTTCTAAAGCCAGTTGAGTAGCACTTGAAATGTTTTTGCTCTATGAAACCTGATGTACTTATATGATTCTGTTTTCTTCAAGTTGTATTTTGTTGGACGAACGCACTTATTGTAAGTCGCTTTGGATAAAAGCGTCAGCTAAATGCAATGTAATGTAATGTAATAACAGGAATACAGAGTAAAATGTGATATATTGACGATGCTTTAAATAGCGTTGTAGGTAAATGTGATTTAAACTAATTGTTCCTTGCGTCAATTGTAAGAAGAGCTGTAATTCCCCGCCATTAGGTAGCCTTCGCTAGCACTGATTAAATTAAGTGGATTAGATTCACCTTAATTACCTTAATTAACAAAGTGAAGTTTAGCATCTTAACAGCAGTGCAAAAACAAACATCAATTAGTAGATATAAATAAGATATTATATATATACGGTAAGCAGTAAATATATTCAGCAGGGAAGTATACAGCTGGAAGAATGATACGATTACAGAGTACGCTTTAAATCGGATTGGTCAGTCACTGGGGGTGAGGCAGGGTCTGCTGTTTCTTCACTGGGGGTGAGGCGGGGTCTGCTGTTCCCTCTCCAGGGAGATAACCTGTCGTGGCACTCTGAATATTGGCTGAAGGGTTCCCTCCAGCAAGCTTCTGGCCTCCAGAGTCCAGAATGCAAACCTTTGGCCATGCCTTTGAAACAATAAGAACAAGACGTCATCTAAAGTATTGCATAGGGAAAGGCTAAGGCATTGGTGCACAATTGATATGCATTAATAATCTCAACAGATATTACCATCCAGAGTCTTACAGCTCTTGTTACTGATGGTCTACTGATCTGTACATGGTTAACCTAATATAATAGATCATCTACAAGTGACCCTCAAAATAAAGTGTTACTTAAATCAAAACACACATATTGTTAAGGGCTTTCATACCCTTGTATTTCAAAATGCTCCATGAGAAGAAGACACCACCACTTCCGAATCAAAGGCATGTCCCTCATCTCCCATCTGTTGATGCTGCTGCACTCAGGCCGTCCACCTCCTCTGTGCTTCTGACTTTCCTGAATAGTTCACGGTGTGTCTGAAATAAGTGCCATTTTGCAATGTATTTGTGTGGGCATGAATTCTTTGTCCTTGCACAAGGACAGTGCCACAAGCTCAATAGGGGAGGCATAGGATGAACAGTAGGTTATGGATTTTAAATGTGTACATTGATAGGCTTTAATTCCACTCCTCCATGCCAACTCCAGGTTCACCTGGCACTCATTGTTTTCACAAGACACATGCTGATTTTCTCCCCACACTTTATTCTGAACATGCAGAGGAATACTTGTTCCATGGAAGGCTTTGTGGACAGCATAGACTCCATGTTCAGGATCTATGCATTCACTCGGTAGGTGTGAACTTGTGGTTATGTCCTTTTGTTTGGCAGAGTGCTTTCTTTCCATGTGCCTTTTCACTTTTTTTGTATTCATGAGAACATGGCATATGGGACATTTCTTCTTGAGTACAGGCTCTACACGGACCCTTTGCATCTTCGCCCTGGGATGATGGGGATTGCTGGATCTGGGATGACGGGTGTCGATGGATCTGGGATGATGGGGATTGCTGGATCTGGGATGACGGCATTATGGGCGTTGATGGATCTGGGATGATGGGCGTTGATAGATCTGGGATGATGGGCGTTGATGAATCTGGGATGATGGGGGTTATGGCAGAGTGCTTCGCCTTGCACAAAGCCAGGTGCTTTACAAAGTCTGATTTGCGCGCCAGCATGGATTGGCAGTAGCTGCAGTGGAAATGATATACCGGTCGGCAATTTAATCCACATCTGTGAATGGTATACCCTTAAACATAAGAACATAGAATTGTAGTATTATTATTTTGTGATCATATTATTTAAAAGTGTAAATTATGAATACCAAACATCTGGATCAAGTAACTGGTCACCACAAACAAATCATAGGACTTGTTTTGATTTATTGCTCAAATGGAACTGATCATAACATTCAGGCTACTTTTAATGCAGACACATTGCAACTCCATTTGCATTTCACAAGAGAATGTTTGCTAACTTTACCTTCATGGAGAACTGCACGGTGGAAGTGGCTCTCTAGATGGCTTTTGACCTTACTGTGTTTGGTTGGAGAGAACAAACCAGAGACACAGAACGGGCAGTGAAAGTCGTTGCAACAAGTCGTGCACCGTTGAAGGTCCGGCAAGGATCTCCCCTCTTGGATTGAAATATGCATCTTGAAAAAGAGAGAGCCTAATTGGTCAAACTGAACATTTTGAAACAATTTCACAGACAGACATAAATTAGGCCTAATTGTTAGATTCTGACACGACAGATTCTAACCTACATAATAGGCCGACATAACTGACTAAAACACCTCATGCAATATCACTAGGGATGCACGATATTGGTTTTTTGAAACCGATACCGATAACTTCCTGCTTCTCAAGACCGATACCGATAACCGATAATAATATAATGTATATATATTAAATGTACATGTAGTTTTTGCACACCTGGTGTGCCTGGGGTCGTCTCTGGCAAACTTCTTGCCTTTTTCAAAAGCCTCGTCGATAGGTAAAAGCCCCGGTGCCTTTGCAGCTGGCTTTGGATTCGCCGCTAGTTTAGCAGCGCAGGCGTCTTCGTACGCTTTTAACACACCATCGTAGCGATGGCGATGTTTCAGGTGACTAATCAGGTTGGAAGTATTATAGCTCGTTGCCTTTTTCCCTCCTCGTGGAACTTCTGCATTGCATTTGTTAATACAAATAGCAAGCGAACTATCTAACTCTGAAACTTTTAAATAGTCCCATACTACCGACGACATGTTTGTTTACTGTCCTGGCTTCACGGCCGCACACCATTTCCGTCACAGCTAGGCATGAGTTAGGGAGCGCTGGATTTGTGAAAAACTCCCCTCTTCCTAAACCACTAATACCACAGTACTGGCAAAACGGGAGGAGCCGAGTGAAAAACAAGCGCCCCTCATCCCAATCCACCCACACCGCAGTATTTTTTTTTTTTTTTTACCCAAAAATATATTGTATATTATCGGGGCTATTAATACTTTTATCGGGTTTATCGGGATGACGTCATAATTGCTAATATCGGACCGATAATTATCGGGCCGATAATTATCGTGCACCACTAAATATTACAAAACATGTCAAAATGATGAGACTGTCTGATAAACGGTAAACAGGCAGTCAGCACAGTGAAGATTATTTACAATGAATTCAAATTGTAATACAATGACTATTAAAGAAGCATTTACACTGAAGACAGAACTTAGGCTACTGCTGATTTGATGTAGCGGACGCACAGATCATATTGACATACTTTTGTCACCCGTTGAAGTTTAATTAATTAGCTGACTATAATTAATTATCAGGGTTGGGAAGTTAACTTTTTTAAATGTAGTAGGTTACAGATGAGTAATTACCCTGTTTAAATGTAATAAGTAATGTAACTTGACTATGTAACTATTTGTATTGAAATTCTAGTGTTAATTATGGTTATTTTATGTTTTTTGTGAGTCACTTTGGATAAAAGCCTCTGTCAAATAACATAACCATAACATACGGTTTCATTAAACAAATAAACAAAATGGTTAACAGTTGGTTTTGCAGCGAGTCATCATAGGCTGCTAACAGATGACATTTAGCACTTGTTGCTTGTATGGCTGTCCAATTCAATACAACAGAATAGTTGTTAACTTTAAAAAAAAAACAAAAAAAAACATGATTCACATTACTCACACTCTTACTGTAATTAGTGATTAAATTACTCAACTATGACACCTAGTTGGGCTTGCCAAAATCACGCTAGTTTCATTAAACAAATGATCAAATATGCTAACGAAGCTAATGCTTTTGCCGAAAGAAACGGTTAGAAGCTATCATAAGCAAACAGATGTTTGTTTGTATTGCTTTAACACTATCATAGTTAATGTTAGCTAATCACACTTAATTTCAAGACACCGGAATTGTTATTAATGTTAAACAAATACAACTGTAAAAGCACTTCACATTACTCACATTATCTGCGTTGAGTGAACGTGCTCCGTCACGTACCGCCGGCACGTGCTCCGTCGGACCTGTGTGTGCGGTTCTACAAGTGCGGTCCTGTAACTGCTGTCTCCGACGCTGCAGCTTCATGCTACTCAATCTACTTACAAAAATAAATATGGGGAAGTGTAAGTTCAACCGTATTTGGTTGGAAAACATCTAATTTAGTGCTTGGTTGAAACCAGTGGAGGGGAACGTGTTTGAAGCCCGCTGCACCTTTTGCAAAATAAATTAGCGTTTGTTTTGCTAATGTAGCGTTAGCTAGTGCAGCAGCTCCCGCAACAACACCGGGGGACCTCCGGGCGAAGTTTGGGTCTACGTCAACCCTAAAAGCGGAGGTGCTGTAGACGCTAAATACCGTAGCTAAACACCAATCATACAACAGCAACGATGAAATAGTGTAGCCAAGGCAGCAGAGCTCTGAATATAGCTCTTGTCACTCTCTCTCAGACACACACAAACACTAGGGCTGCTCGATGATGGCAATAATCAAGATTATGTTGGTCAATAGTTAATATCATGATTATTAAATACGATTATTCATTGACTTTGAAAACATCCATTTATTGAACTTTAAAACAAATAATAATTTGAACAGTATCTTTTTAACTGTTGATTACCCTGAACGTATAATTCAACTGAAAAACCAATACAAACATTAATTAAATAAATGATACATTACTAAAAAATGTATTAGATCAAATATGTTGTAGTGCACTGTCACAACCTTAGCAAAGCAAAATAATCGTTTTTTTCGATTATGTTGTTTTCGTAATTGTGGGAGGCCAAAATCGTAATTGCGATTAAAATATGATTAATTGCACAGCCCTAACACACACACACACACACACACACACACACACACACACACTCAAGCACACACACACACATTTTGTCTAACACGCTAACACAGTTCTGTACTGTTATGCTGTTATGTTCAGTCACTGTTCTTATGTTGAACATGAATACATTTACTTTGTAAGTGATTATGGGACGTATTTCTTCTTTCATATCAATTTTCCTTCATACTTTATTGCCGTGAAATAGGTCTTAAATTCTATTCAAAGTGGTCTTAAAAAGGTGTTAAAAAGTCTTAAATTTGAGTTGGCGAAACCTGCAGGAACCCTGTACAATAAAAAGTCATGCATTCAAAATGTTACAAGTAAAAGTACAACAGTATTAGCATCAAAACATAGTTAAAGTACCACCTGCAGAGGGATCTAGATTCAGGTGTTCTTTTCCCCATAGAGACCGCCGCGCTGCACATTATCTCTTGCATAAAGATAGATTGTGGGTCCCTTACAACATGTTGTACACAGTGGAAATAAACATTCTGGTTACCTCAACATCAGGGATCTTATACATTAAACTCCTTCTGAATCAAACCGTCACGGTAGCCTTACCTTACTGATCCCTCTTAAATTAGAAAAACACACGTTACTTTACCAGCAGAGAGAAAATGGATTATTAAATTATTAATGTGACTAATAAAGAGCAGTTTGATAATTAAGTATTATTCTGTTGATCTATGTCATTACATTTGATGAAAAGTACATAATGACTTGTTTAAGACTCGTTTTGTCAAAGTTTAGGACTTGGACTTGACTTGAACTTGCCCATCCTGACTTGAGACTTGGACTCAGGGGCGGATCTAGAAAAATATTCATGGGGTGGCAAGAGGGTGGCAGGAGAATTTCAGGGGTGGCATCCCCTGGCAGAAGTATATGCTGATTTAATCGCAGTCATATCAATCAATGTTAACTTGGAAAGCCACAATATTGATATTTTAACTCAATAACATTAGGTGACATTATTGTGGCACATCAGTAAAGCCTTAAATATAAATATAAGGTGGCACACATCATTTAATGAATTTTAACTGAACAATAACTGAATGAGTTTGTCTCACTCTTAGACCAGCAGGGGTACCAAATATATGCAGACTGCTGCAATAAGTACATTAATTAACTGTCTCATCGATGTTTGTCTGTATGAATATGATAATATTAACAATCATATTATTCCTATCAGCTGTCAATCACTGTTATGATTCACATATTTAGTGTTATTATTTAATAAACTATATTTGCTGGAGGAGTTAATGATGAATGTTCCTCAAGATGCTTGCTCACCCTCCTTCAAATTTGAAAGACAAGTAATTACTATCATATATCAAAAGAATCAAAAGAACAGTTCAGCGCGCCACAACTTTACTGCAAACAGTTACAACCTTGACTTTACATCAGAAAGAACAAACATTAAAGAAGTGACTAACTGCATCAATTAGGGTTAAAAAACGTGTATTCAGCTAAAACATATACATTACATCGCTGCAGTTATTATCCAGTGGAAAGCCCTTACCTACTGGCCTAGTTAAATGAAAGTGGTTACTTTCTTTTGGCTGGGCAGTGAAGTTTTACACACCGTCTTATTTGACTTTCTCAGGACTTGAAACTGTTTTTTGGGGGCAGAACCCCACAAAGAAGAAACATATTATACACACGTAAGGTCATCATCTTAACAGTTTATTATTCTCATCGACTCATCCGTGAGCAGAGCATCAAGTTGGCATGCCTATAACAGCTGAATGTGGCGATTACCATCTTGATCAGCAAAACGCCTCACAACATTATTAAGATTTAAAGCTATGGTGCATTTTGATTCAATGCTGAGTACAGCCAAACTTGACAGGCTCTTCTCTGTCATTGTAGACCGCAAACAGTGGCGGCTCCAGAGTATTTGTGTTGGGTAATCTATGGTAGAGCTAACCCATACAGTGGTGGGGCTCAAGTCAGTATTTGCAATGTAATTACATACACGCTCCCCTTGACAGTGAAACGCCACGCGTGAGGTTTAGATTATTTCCCTGTCTCAATCCAAATGGAACTGTATGAAATAAAAAGGCACATTTGTCTTGTAGTAAATACAAAGGGCGACCTGGAGCTAATCCTGCAATTTCCCCACAGGAGAAAGAGTTGACATGCTGAAAACCCAACCGCTCCAGGAGATTTTATGAAATACTAACAAAATACACATTCTGGTAGCCTATCTCTTGAGAAGAAAAAAAAAAATCTATTACTACACGACATATTTAAAAAAAAATGAATGCCATTTTTTTGTTTTGTTACTTTGTTCTGAAAGCTGAACCTGCTGCTCCTCACAGAGAGAAGAGGGAAGAGGCTGTGTGAATTACTTTACATTGTGGATAAGGGTGGATAGCCCCCATTGTTCTGTGTGTCAAAATGAAAGACAGCCCACACACCTATCAATCATCAAACCGTGGGGTCTTATTTCATTACGTGTTGATTTCTATCAACACATAATGTTGTATCGATGTATCGGGACTTCCTGCAACAACACCACGCCGTTATCGTGATTCTGATTGGCCAGAAGACATTATCAAAGATGTTCTATTGAGGAGACGATCACTACGTGACAAAAGTTTTCAAAACCGTTTCTAGTCTTCGGTATTTCCAGACAAGTGGCTACTGAAATCAATCTTACTAACTGCTGTCTGTGCAATTTTCTCCGCACGAGTTGGCGGACTTTATTTTGCTTACCTTAACATCATTTTTCATGGTGGGGCTAAGCCATTTCTTGGTATAAGGCTACAGCCTGTAGCCTTGGTATGGCTGTAGCCTACCCCAGCCATTTGACCGCAAATACCTAATTTCTTCCGTCTACTTGGATCCGAAATGCTTCTCGTTTTGCGCTGTCCCCCGTTCAAATGAAATTGCCGCCAATCATATTTCCATGCTCGTTCCAGGGCCGGGGGAGGGGTTACAAGGCTTGCGTCTTGTGCTGCATTCACTTGCACTCGGACATTAGACATTTTCTCTCATAAATGTCAGATGAGCCACAACTTTATTTTCAAAACAAAGCTGCCTACTGGGGTGGCAGCTGGGGTGGCAAGGCAGTTTTCTGAGGTGGCAGCTGCCACCCCGTGCCACCCTGTAGAACCGCCACTGCTTGGACTTGAGCGCAAAGACTTGAGACTTGACTCGGATTTGCAAAACAATGACTTGGTCCCACCTCTGCCGTTATGTGATGACTTCCAATGAGAAAAGCAAGCCCATTCGGAATTTCATATCGCATAAACAGCATATCCCAACGTGCATTGCGGCTAAAACATCCAATCACCGAGCTACAACCATAGCTGAGGATCTTGGGTAATCAGTTCAGTTGGTGTGTATTGTCTGTTTCCAGTGACTTTATTTTGAAATTCAGTTCCTGACAGACGTCAAAAAAGCCTGATATTATAGAATTAAACAAATAAATAAAAACAAGGATGATTGTGTGTTATTGTTGAGTAAATAACAGTGTGTTATTTAGAAAAGAATAACAAATTAGAAGGAACAAAATGTTTAAAAAAATACAGATTTCAGTATTCTGAGGCTCTGAGCCCCATTTATTTCCCTCACAGACGGCTAAAAAAGTCCGACATTATACGATTTAAAATAAAAACAATAATCGTGGCTTGATATTGAGTAAGAAAATGTTTTTATGAACCACACAGCTTCCGGTCTTCCAAGACCCGACCGGACAAAAAGACGTGGTGCAGGCCATGGATGTATAATAAGAACTGGATACAGCGTGGGAGGCGGGGCCTCATTATTCCTATGAGAGTTGCTCAATGGCGCATGATGACAAAATGGCCCAACTTTTGAGAGAGCGAAACGTCACAGATTACCCGGCATGCCTGAGAAGTACCCGTATGTGCACTCATAGAGCATGCGCAACTTTAACCACGCCGCCCAAAAGGCTCGTTCACATTAAGCACGTGAATTTGCGTACACGTAACAGCACCGCACGTTCATGACAGCATGGTACTGGATTTATATTAACGAGGCGGCAGTTAGCAGCTAGCGGCTAGCTAGTCAATTATGCTAAATTACACATCAATCGTTATGTACTTTTATATTACGCTGACATCAGGATCTAGTGATATCCAAGCAACAGAGCTTCATTTAGCATGATACTTGTGTGGGTTGTACATGAAACCACTTGGTAATATATACAAATGTATATGTTGAAGCCTGTTATGATCAATTGTGAGTTAAAACTTTATCTAAAAAGTAAAGCTGATGATGGATTACTGTGGTGGAGTTAAAATAATAATAGCCTATTTCTTTTTGAAATGTGATGGAGTAAAAGGATAGTAACTGTGATTATTCATGTTAAGTAGCCCACAAGTAACTAACACAATTGCAAGTGCAATAAGAAGCTACAGGAACGTTAATCTACGTCGGTAATATTAACTTTATTTAATACAACATTTACGGTACAAGATTTACATCATACAGCCCATGTAGTATAATATTTTACAAATGATGAATTACAGCAAACATGTGCAATATATCCATTATTACAGCTCCGTGGGATGGCAGTAAGGCGATATGGTCCGTTGTTATTGTGCATCCATGGATAAAGAGAAACTCATGTAGTGCTGAACACGTAACTTGAACGTGCAGGGCGGCGCGGTCCCGTGGGTTAGATGCGCGTTCATAATGCCGAGGGAAATACCTCTCAGAATAACGTTTTTAGCACATTTTTACAACTTAAGGAACGAATGTTTTTAATAAGGGCTATACAAACGTTCATACTGGGTAGTTTATTTAGTTTAAAAAAAATTATCCAACAAGTTACAGACCACTCTTTCCCAATGTAAGTCAATGGGAAAAAGTGTTTCCGGGCCCAGCAACCAAAAGGAAGTGCAGTACCGCCGTTTGACCAGCACGAATATTCTCATCAGACTCCGGCGCACTTCCTGGGGGCTTGGTGCAGGCACGCAACATATACTACCAATTGGCTAGTTGCACAAGATGGCGTCTATCAACTTCCGGCGGCTGGGTGTGCGGTTGTAAACTTCCGGTCTATAGTAGAGCGGTAGAGGGAAGAGCGATAGATAGCGTGAAAGAGATAGCGTATAGATATTATATAGGCACTATTTTACACTCGATGTCTCCAAGACCTACCGAAGTTTAACATCAGTGATGTACATCGGCTGGTATAAGCGGCAGGCTCAGCCCCGAGGAGCAAAAGAGAAAAGGGGTTCAAGATGTAGCTACATATCCAGCTACGTCGACAATTATGAAGGTAAGTGACAAACAAAGCTGTAGTTACTGGCTAACTTTGACAGTGTTGATACAGTGTAAAGCGTTTTAATGATGTACTATTACGTTTTTTTTGATAACATGAATGATATCCAATTCCCCACAGATTCAAACAAATAACTACCTTCAGGGAGAGTGAGCATCAGGGCTAGCTGTTACAGGTCCATGAGAAAGCATGAAAAGCCTCACGATCTCAGAGTAGGGAGGAAAATAAAAAGTGTTAATCGGTTCAAAGCCTCAATCAGGTTCATGTTCTGGGGTTTTGATGTAGCAAGAGTAGGTAACCTGTGATTTAGGATTCAAATAAACCCAGCTAGCTGACGTGTTGCAACAGATTACATAGTGACAATACATTTGCTCACATCAACTGGTAGCTAGCTATGTGTGTGTAGCATGAAGGGGCTACAGATTTATTTTCGTTTTGTAACCCTTTCGTAGGGCTGTGCAATTAATCATATTTTAATCGCGATTACGATTATGGCTTGTGACGATTATGAAAACAGCATAATTGACGAAATACGATTATTTTGCTGGGTGTGCTTTTGCCCCTCTCTAAAAGCCCACTCGGCCACGTGTGAGTGACATGTGTTCAGCGCAAGCGAAGATGTCAGAACAAGAGCAGCAACTCGTTAAAAAGAAGGGTCGCGGGGAGATTCCCAGTCGATCGCGAGATGTGTCTAAAAATAGAACAACAATATTCAGTTCTCAAGTTCGATGTCTCACTATGGGATGCGCCTCATCGCGGAGCAAACAGAAGCATCAATCTCATTACGCCAATCCTGATTGGCTGGTGATCTTGACGTCAGCGTCAGGGAATTCACCCCCTATAAGTAGCTTGCGCCACGACGCATGCATCATTCAAACACCTCTTCTCGCTTCAGACCACATCTCTATAGTAGCCGGACAAGCTTAACGGTCCACAGACTGAACCCAAATATAACCATTTCGGTCGACGGGCGCTCACCGGCTACTCCTTCTGCTTCGCAAGAAGACGGTAATACTAACGCCAGTTAGTATTAAAATCGACCTCGCCGTTTCTTTCCCCGGAAAGTAAGGTAAGGTTTTGATTTTTTCTCAAGCTAGCTACGCACCTGTTGCTAGCTAGCTTCCCCTTACTACCGACACCACGGTAGCAAGGACGCTTTTCTTTTTCTCTCTCACGGAGGAGAAAAGGATTAGAAGTATATTGACACACCAGTCAATATTCTTTGAGAACAAAGGACCCACACCGTCCCTTTTTCTCCGGATTAAAGACGGGTTGGTAACACTTTTTCTCTCAACGACGTACCTGTTACGAGCGGGTCCTCTCCACGCCACGAGGCGAACAAGATGGAGTCAGGGACTCGGAGGCTCGGTCATGCGGCTGCGGGTTGAAGATAGCAGGCACAGACTCACACCAGGTCTGCTCGTCCTGCCTCGGGCTGGAACACGCCCAGGAGGCTATCGACAACCCCGGCTCGTGCGGGCATTGTGCCCTTTTCACCCGAAAGAGCCTCCACCGACGGCTAGCACACCAAGCTAGCTTGTTGGAACAGGACTCCCTCATGTACACTGATTCGCCGTTTGGCAATCAAGACACGGGGGCGTCCGCCGCAGAGACTGAGCCCCTCACTGTGTCGGTCTGGGGCTCACTAACAGCGGCAGTTGCGGAACCGGGATACCACGCCGTGTCAGGCCGGGACCCGGTGGCGGCAAGAGACGCGGGAACGGAGCCCCACGCCTCACCAGGCGGGAGCTCCCGGCGAGACCTCACCATGGTCTCGCCCGCAGAGGCTCGGCCTGCTCCGCATACCGCCGATGGAACTGCTGGTGGCAGCCCACCTCCTACCGAGGATGGGCCCGTCACCAAGCAGGAACCCCACGCTGCCAGCGAAGGTGGACCGTTTCCAGTCGACCATGACTGAACGGTCCTACAGAGCCGCAGCGTTGTCCGCCAGGGCTCTGAACGTTTCTTCACTGCTAACCGCATACCAAGCGGAGCTCTGTGAGGATATGTTGAGTAATCCTGGACCGGCCGTTCTGGATGAGTTGGCCGCGGTCACAGACATTTGTCTCCGTGTCCAACGTTGCGCCGTCCAGGCCACGGGCAAAAACAATGGGGATCATGGTGGTGCAGGAAAGAGCTAGATGGCTCAACCTCACCAACCTCCCAGACCGGGAAAAGAAGGATGTGCTTGACATGCCCATCGTTCCCGAGGGGATTTTCGGCTCCGCTCTTGCCTCCATGCAGAGGAGATGCGAGTCGAAAAAGAAGGAGGGCGAGGCCCTCCACCTCTGCCTCCCTCGAAGGGCCCAGCCGCTGCCTTCGCAGCGGCAGCCCTTCGTCCAAGCCGCTCCGAACCCTGCTCGGTTCAAAATACCGAAAACGCGGTCGCAGTCCGCCCCGAGTCCCCAGCCCAGGCAGGGGACGAGGGGCGGACCTAGAAAATCTCCGGTTCCGGCTGCAGCCCAGGCGCAGCCAACCCAGAATTTCGGCCAGCAGTCGAGGAAGAAGAAGCGAGCGGCGTGACAGCCCCTCCTTCTCCCCTCTGTGACAGAGCTGGAAGTCTACGGTTCCCCAGCTCTAAATGTGTTCCCTCCGCCTCGAGAGATGCCTCAACACCATCCTCAAGTCCGCGTAAACACATGTCACACACTTATTGATTTTTCTGTCATAAAACATTTTCCGCTGACGCATCCAGGCTTCAAACCAAGGGCGCAGCTCGAAAATGAAAAAAAAAACAATAAAAACAATAAACAGTCCGTCAACTGTTCCCCTTCTGAGAGCAGCTACGGACTCTCTCAAAGGGCGGACAATTGACGGGTCTGTGAAGGCACCACCGTCACGCGCATGCGCAGTGCCGGCTGGGGTCGTGAAGGCACCACCGTCACGCACATGCGCAGTGCCGGCTGGAGCTGTAAAGGCACCACCGTCACGCGCATGCGCAGTGCCGGCTGGAGCTGTGAAGGCACCACCGTCACGCGCATGCGCAGTGCCGGCTGGAGCTGTAAAGGCACCACCGTCACGCGCATGCGCAGTGCCCGCTGGGGTCGTGAAGGCACCACTGTCACGCGCATGCGCAGTGTCGGCTGGAGCTGTAAAGGCACCACCGTCACGCGCAGTGCCGGCTGGTGTTGTGAAGGCACCACCGTCACGCGCATGCGCAGTGCCGGCTGTAGCCGTAAGGGCACCACCGCCACGCGCATGCGCTGTGTCGGTGGGGATTGTCGAAATGGGGCACCACAGTGCTCAGACACTGGAGGGCCCCATAACACAACAAATAGAGACTCAGAGGGGAAGAGACGTGACATCTCAGCTGGCTCTAAGGAGCATACAGCGGGAGATGCTCACGACATCTGCTTGGGTTTCTCAAGACAGTTACACGGAGCTACAGACTCCAAGTCACCGTCACCCCCCCCTCGCTTCTCGTGCATTCTGAGAGTTATGGTTACTGTGAAATGCGTAATGGCACTGCGCCACTGGCTGCACCCGACTTTTCTAGTACGAGGTGTGCCTATGGGTGCTGTCCTTTCACAGAAAGTGGTCACCACGGACGCATGTCTGACAGGTTGGGGAGGTATTTATGAAGGTCGCCCGGTGAGGGGTCTCTGGAGCAGAGACCTCCAGCGGGCGCACATAAATTACCTGGAGCTTTTAGCGGTGTTTCTCACCCTAAAACGCTTTCTGCCTTTCCTCAGGGGACATCACGTCCTCGTGAGGACAGACAATACGACCACAATATCGTATATTAACCGCCAAGGGGGTTTGCGTTCTCTCCAGTTACACACACTGGCGCGCAAACTGATCCTATGGAGCGGTAGACGTCTCCTCTCTCTGAGAGCGACGCACGTATCGGGAGTGATGAACCTCGGGGCAGATCTACTGTCCAGAGGTATACCACTTTATGCAGACTGGACTCTACATCCAAGGATTGTGAGCCAGCTGTGGGTGCGTTACGGCAGAGCCGCGGTGGATCTGTTCGCATCGAAAGACAACGCTCAGTGTCAGCTGTTCTTTTCGATGCGCGATCTAAATGCACCGTTAGGCGTGGATGCACTCGCGCACGATTGGCCCCCGGGCCTTCTGTACGCGTTCCCACCCCTGGCTCTGATACCCCCAACTCTGGCCAGAGTGAGAGAGCAACGCCACACACTTATCCTGATAGCTCCGCACTGGCCAGCTATGTACTGGCCAGCGGGGATATATCAGCTGCTGTGCGGGCAGCCATGGCACATACTGTCCCAAGCGGGGGGGGGGGCGATCTTTCACCCACACCCAGAGCGCTTGGCTCTATGGGCCTGGCCCGTGAGTGGTACAATCTGAATACAGTGTGACATGAAGCTGACCCTGGCAGCTGCCAAGCGAGCCAGTGGCACTCATGCGCTATCTGTACAGTCTTCATGCACTCAGTTCGCCCCAGAGCAAACAGAGTGTGGTTGAAGCCCAACCCTACCTTTATCTTAAGGCGGTTGGTTCAGGTACCACATTTGACATTGAGGCATCCTCCCCGCCACTGTATTCCTCCGGGGAACAGCGGCCGGATTTGCCGTGTCCAGCCCGTGCTTTACGCACGTACAGGGACAGATCAAGGGTGCTTCGTCATAATGACCAACCCCTTGTGTCCTGGGCTAACCCTTATAAGGGCAAGCCTGTTACTAAGCAACGGCTCTCCCACTGGTTTGTGGAAGCAATTGCTTTGGGGCCGATACGAGTCAGAGTTCGCAGGCACCCTTGAGTCCGCGAGCTCTTTCGACTCAGGGTCTGGCTGCATCCTGGGCTCTGTCCAGGATGTCTCCCATCCAAGACATTGGTGCAGCGGCGAGCTGGTCCTCGCCGCTCACTTTTGTCCGCCTCTTAACAGGCTGGACGTTCTGCTCCCAGTGTGACTCAAGCAGTGCTGGGCACCTGGTTGAGTCAGAGCTCTACCTGTTAAGTTCTGGTTGGTTTGGTGATTTTCGAGATAAGCTCGTCTGACAATACGGGAGCTACAATTTCCCATAGTGAGACATCGAACGGAGTGTTATGAATGAGAACTATAGGTTACTTACGTAACCCCAGTTCTCAGAGTAACATGAAGTGAGATGTCTCACCAGACGGCCCTCCTTGCTATGGTGAAGCGAGAAGAGGTGCTTATTTTGAATGATGCATGCGTCGTGGCGCAAGCTACTTATAGGGGGTGAATTCCCTGATGCTGACGTCAAGATCACCAGCCAATCAGGATTGGCGTAATGAGATTGATGCTTCTGTTTGCTCCGCGATGAGGCGCATCCCATAGAGAGACATCTCACTTCATGTTACTCTGAGAACTGGGGTTACGTAAGTAACCTATAGTTTTTATCGTTAATGTAATGTAACATAATCTTCCTGTGCCAGAATAATGCACTTGAACGCATCAAAGCTTTGTGATTGGCTGGTGGGCAGTGCAGTGACAGTCCGCACACACAAAAGACCGCAATTATGGCAGAAGCAAAAAAGCCCAAAATATATAATTTTCACTCCGAGTGGGAGGATGATTATTTTTGTATCTATTCCAATTCAAAGTCCATCTGTCTGATCTGCAATGGGAGCGTGGCTTTATCGAAGAAGGGTAATTTAGGAGCGGCATTTCAAAACAGTGCACAAACGCTACGAGACGGAATTCCCTCCTAATTCTGCCCTACGCTCCCAAAAGGGGAGGGGCCTGAAAGGACAGCTAAATGCACAGCAGTCCATTTTCACCAGGCCCAACAACAAGAGCAAGGCTGCTACCATAGCATCTTATCGTGTCAGTCACGTTCTTGCTAAACACATGAAGTCTTTCAAAGATGGCAAAGTTGTGAAAGAAGCATTCCTGGAGGCTGCTGACGCGCTTTTTGTTGACAGTAAAAATAACAGTAGCATTTCAACAGGTTTTTGATAAAAAAACTCAAGTTAGATACCGTTATTAATCAGCTGTAAGTTTTAGTTTGTTTGAACTTATTCATTATAATTATTGTACAAAATGGTATAAGAATGCAAACATTAAGGTCTGTTCTGTTTAAATTGATTATAGTATATTGTCAATTCAGGTTAAGAAACTATTGTTGCTTGCATCCTATTTTAAAGGCATTTCTTTTTATACTCTAATAAAATGCAACAAAAAAAGGGTTTGATTCTATTAATGTTGTCTTTTTTATTGCACTTTGGCAGCAGATTCCTGTAGCTTCAGATCTGAGTTGTCTTATTAGTAAGCCTAATTTATACTTTTGAAGCAACACTATTTTTATATAATGGCAAAGAAAGGGTTCAGAGTCTTTTCTTTTGTTCCTGTGCCACAAGTTCCTCTTCAGAGAGGGTCTTCAGTACAGGTGGCAATATTGTCACCTGCCTGCGCTCATCTCTGAAACCAGACCATGTCAACAGGCTGGTGTTTATTGCAAAAAATCTTTAAGAGATGACATGAGCAGCCCTACCAGCATTTGCCATGGTGGCCAAAACATTTTTATTTGGTCTTAAATTGTAGTTCAACATTTATTTCCTGTTACTTCTGGACCATGACGGTTGGCCAGCCTTCAACGTTTAACTGAGTGGAATATGTTGAATATTTGATTTAATTTATTTTGGTCTAATTTATTTTTATTTATCATATTAATATATGTTTAGTATGGTTTTGGAAGTGCGCTCCAACATATTTGTTGATCTTGTTTATTGGTAAAATATTATTTGTTTTAAAGTTCAATAAATGGTCAATGAATAATCGTCAAAATAATCGTGATATCAATTATTGACCCAAATAATCGTGATTATGATTTTTGCCATAATCGCACAGCCCTCCCTCTCGTGTAAAATGATAAATACATTAGCTAAACCCAAACTTAGCTTTCATCAAAGATTCTTAACTTTCATGGAAACCCCAGAAACTGTTTGTGACGGCTGCTGTTCTTTACTGTATGGTTAGTATAATCCATGTAGGGTCCAATTATTTGTATTGGCCAGTGTTAGGTAAGTGCTGGTTTTGTACCCTACATCTATGTTAAGCTGTTCAACATTCTACTAACACTATTTGATGTAGTTATAATATAAGATAATACATTGAGAGAGCTGAGACAGGCTATACAAGCGTATCTGTTTGAATGTCCTCAAATTACAGTATTCCAAACAGCAGCACTTCTGTGTATGTGATGTGACTGACAACCTGACATGGTTTAGCCTTTTCCCACACCTATTACTTGCCTGATCAGCCTGCTCTCAGCTTTCTCATTTGTCTGTGTTGTATTGAAGCAGTGTCCTAAATGTAAAATGACTGACATTTTGTTTTAAGAACTACTCACCTGTGGAGATTGCAGTGGCAAAGTGTTCCTGTGTAGCTGGAACAGCACTCTGCAACCACAATGTTGCACTGCTGTTCCAGACTGCACACTACTCCACACTCAACCTGGCTGCTGTACCCCCTGTCCTCAGCTGCACTGAAACAGAGCAGCGATGGCACAAGCCAAGAACCATGGTAAGTACAGTATGTGTTCACTACCAATCCACGGTTTAATGAGTATTTCCTTTGTGCCAAGAGCTGATTTAGTATGTTGCATCAACGACCATTTAAATTAATTTGACAATTATTTTGTGTAATTAATAGGGTGTGAAACCAGGCAGAATGAGTGACATGGTGTTCATTTCCACTAAGCCAAAGCAGTTTACAGTTGCTGACGGTGTAAGGTAATATATATTGTCCTAAGTAATTGTATGTAGCCTGCTACAACTTTGTGATTGTTGTCTGAGTGTAAAATTGTTCTTAAAGTCCTAATTATCATATAAACATGTTCAAAGGAGTACACGTTACAAGGCCGTGCGGGGGGAGCTGCCAGACCCAGATGTCCTCAAAGTCAGCGAGGCATATAAGGACTTCTCAGCAGACATCGCACCACGAAAAAAAAACGAATGGCTCACTACTCAACTCAACGACTAACACTCTTTCAGAGGATATGTTGGAAATGCACACATTATATATATTTTTTGCATCTACTTTCTGGATATTGTACATCTGTTCATCTGTTATATAAACTAGCATTACTTAAATATGCAGACTAATTGAAATGTTTAAATATGTATTTTTCCCCCGATATAACATCAACCTATGTTTTGTAAAAGTTTATTAAATTAATCTGTAAAATGTTATCATATTGTGGATTTATATAGTGCAATATATAGTTTCAGTGATTCCCGCAGAAATGAAATATACTTTGGGGGAACGACTCGGGGTGGGGTGGGGTGGGGGGGGTGCGTGAAAAAAAATCTCCTCAGAAATCTCTCAAAAATTTAGGAGCGGGGCTAGTCCTGGTGGGCTACCCAGGCTGAGTGACAAGGTGGCATCCAGGAAACTGAAATTTGCAGGTCACTGCCATCGACACCAGGAACTTCCAGCTGGCAACTTAGTACTCTGGGAGCCAACACACGGGCACCGACCAAGAGAGGGCGCCCCACGCCAACATACGTGGAGGTGCTGAGGAAGGATGTGGGGGTGGAAAGCTCCACAGAGCTGGCCGGGTGTATGGAGGACCGTGAGGATTGGCGAACCCGTTGGTAAACTCGTCTAAGGATGACCTAGTAGTAGTAGTCCTTGATTGGCTAAAGTTCACACCTTTTTAGGGGCGGGGCTAGTGATGTTGTCCCGGGGATGCTTAGGAGTTGATAAAGGAGATAATCCCACTGACGTCATCATTTGATTCCAAAAGTGGGTCTGGACTCGCGCCCATAGAGGCTGTTTACCAGTATAATGGCTCCCCCCAAAGTATAATTTATGGGTGGCTCCCCCCAAAGTATAATTTTATGTTTTTTTAAGTTTTTTTTACTCACTGAGCACTCATTGCCACCAATGCAAATGCAAATGAGTGCTCACTGAGTAAAAAAAAACAAAAAACACACAAATTATACTTTGGGGGGAGCCATTATACTTTGGGGGCCCCCCAAAGTATTAACATGCTGTGGGAATCACTGAGTTTATATACATATGCCATCTTTAATAACTGTAATATATACCGGGCTGCTAAATCCTAAGAACTGCAGCTACAGGATTTGATTTGTAGATTTGATTTGTTTTTGATCTGTATTTTTGAAAATTATGTAACTTTTTATCTTTTTTTTAGTATATTGTTTATTATATTATAACTTAGTACTTTTTAACGCATGTAAGAAATTCAACACTAAGCTGTCAGTGGCTCTTTCCTGCTTCAACGCTGCAAATGTCCCCTCTGTGGGACTAATAAAGGTATTCTGATTCTGATAAAGGGACGAATTTGTACAAAGGGGCACACAGCAATGTAGTGCCGACTTTCTTACACGCTGGAAGGCCAATCGCTTTTCTTTACACCGAAATCCGCTCATTCTTGCTCTCGGTGTGACATAACAAACTGTCAAGCTGTCAAAACTCTGTACTCAAACCGGAAGTACTCAGCCGCCAGAAGTTGATAGACGCCATCTTGTGCACAGAGCCTATTGAAAGCACGGATAGGTAAGTGAGATTAGCTAGCTTGCTAGCTCTTGTGTTGTTGAATTTGCTTGATATTTGGCTGTGATGCGAGATGGTTGATGACTAGCTAGTATTTTTGATTATAAGTATGTAATCATAACAAATGCTTGTGTACAGTTGTCCATGTTTTAGAGAGAGGTCCATGTCAATTCAATTCAATTCAATTCAAAACCTTTATTTATACAGATAAAACCCATTGAGATCATAGACCTCTTTTACAATGGTGACCTGCTTCAATTAGTTCCAAACATTAATACAAACATGACAGAAAACAAAGGACATTATATGATACTACAGTTTGTATACTAGTAGCATTTACAGACACCAATATTTTCTGATTGTATAGCGTCTATCCTAGCTTTAAAAACATGAAATGGAATCAAACTGCTTAGCTTCCATTCCTTTTGTAGACTGTTCCATGCTAGCGGCGCTGCGCATCTAAAAGCTGTATTTCCTAATACAGTCCTAGCAGTTGGCACATGTAATACAACCACAGCTTTAGATCTCAGGCAGTAGCCATTTACAATACGCTGTGAGATCAGGGAACAGATGTAAGACGGAAGTTTCCCTAACATTGCTTTATAAATAAAAAGATACCAGTGATTTAGCCGCCGTACAGTAAGTGAAAGCAACCCTGCCCTTGTATACAGGGTACAATGATGAGTCAAAGTCTTACAGTCTGTCACAAACCTTAGTGCACTATGATAGGCGGCATCTATCTTCGTGAGGTAATTGGCCGGCGCATTCATATAAAATAGATCACCATAGTCCAGCACAGGTAAAAAGGTCACAGTGGCTAGCCTTTTCCTGGCCTCAAGAGAGAAACAGGACTTGTTTCTATAAAAAAAACCTAGCCTAACCCTCAGTTTTTTAAGCAGGTTATTTACATGCAGTTTAAAAGAAAGACAGTCATCAAGCCAGATACCAAGGTATTTGTAAGAGGTAACCACTTCAAGTTTTTTTCCTTGCATGGTTACAATATCTAAAACAGGCTCTGGTGACTTTTTAGCTTTTGAAAAGAGCATTAACTTAGTTTTATCCACATTTAAAAGAAGCTTAAGCGCTGAGAGCTGAGTCTGAACAGTGTTAAAAACAGTCTGTAATTTAACAACAGCCTCCTTAACTGAGGTACCTGCACAATACATCACAGTATCATCCGCATAAAAATGTAAGGTAGCTTCCTCCACATTATCACCCAAGCTATTAATATAAATGGAGAATAAAAGTGGACCTAGAACAGAACCCTGAGGTACACCATTAGAAATGCTCAACCACTCAGAAGTGAGCCCATCAAAGTGTACACATTGGGACCTTTCAGATATGTAGTTCACAAACCACCCCACTGCAAGGCTGGACAAGCCAATGCTGAGTAGCCTCTATTTTAAAATGCGATGATCAACGGTGTCAAACGCTTTAGAGAGATCAATAAACAGAGCTGCACAACTCTGCTTATTATCTAAAAAACTAGTGATGTCATTTACAACTTTCATTGTGGCAGTGATGGTGCTATGTTTTTTCCTGAAGCCATGTGACTTGCTAAATCGGAAAATTCGCCCACTACACCTGTTTCTTTAGCTAGGAGGGTCACCTGGCAAGATAGTAGGCTCATATAAATGGCTACACAGTTCTCTCTTCATGAAATATATTTTAATTTAAGGAAGTATAGCTTGGCTAACGTGAATGCTACCCAACATTAGCCAAAGTGGTAGGCCAGTTAAACTGAATGTTATTTGGGGTTTCTTTTCTTTTGCTAAGATAGCCTAAAGGGTGTAGCATTACTTAAGTTAGGTAAATGTAGTATTTCATGAATTCGACTGACTTCTGCAATTATATATGGCTAAAGCTTTAAATCAGATGTTGACAAAACTAACATTCAGCCTATAAACAGCAACTAAAATGGTTTGGTGAAGAATCAGTTGTAAAGTATCCAACAAAACATTTAAATATTGCTTTATCTAGAACAAACTACAAGGAATTCACTATCTGTATTACAAATTCAAAGTTGTATTTGAATTCTCATAATTATGAGGTTAGGATACTGAAGCCAATCTTCTGACTGAATAAAAAGTACAGCCAAGCCATGATAAACATGAAGCCTTTTGCTCAGATATTGCGTTTTGCGGCTGCACAGTTCAGGCAGTTGAAATGTATTCCCTGTGTGATGACACAAGAGTTCGTCCAAACCCTCCAGTATGTTTGCACAGCTACCTGGTTTTGGACTGGGGGAGTCAGTAAACAGGTAAAAATGCTACAAATAGAATCTACCCACTTAAGAATATAGTCTTGAGGGAGGGCAACCTGTCCCAGAGTTTGCGTCAGCACTGACCTTTTTGCTGTTTGCTAAAGGGATTTGATTTCAACTCGAGCTCTTTCGCTTACCCTTTTTTTTTCTTCAACATTTCAACATTTACACTTAAGCCATTTGAGGAGTATAAAATGTCAGGTTTGTCCGTGAAGGCAAAGCTGAGGTAGTTCAGTCTTGGGCCAAGTGATAAGCTTATTTCAGCTATGAAATGCATTTTGAAGTTTGGATGTTTAAAGGTCGTGCCAAACACAAAATCAAGCTTGAATACAATTCTGACCTCTTAGATATTTATGTCTTTGATTGGGAGGTCAGGGTCAGTACAAAATACTGATTGAGTGACTTCAACAGTGCTTACCTGTTGTCACAAGTCCTCAAGCCACTAATGGATGTATTTCTACTCTTTACCACCTCTTGCTGTGAACCCTTACTAAAAATCATTTGCGGTCATCTCCCCTTGGTTGCTTACAGACTCAAAATATCCATTCCTGTGAGTTAGACATTGACGAACATCTCTCTACAACATAAATGTTCAGCCCCCATGAACCTGCAGCACCCTCTGCTGGCATTACACTGACACTTGCTGTTGGTATGGGATCGACATGATTGATACTTTCTTTAAAACACTGAAGATTGCAATAAGAGTCAAAGCAAAACCTAGCACAAACGAAATTGTGGTTACAATCAGAATTGAAACTTAATGCAAATGTTTCTATAGCTCAGCTCTTTTAAACTAAAATGAGAAAAGAAAAACAATATTTAAAGCTCCACCATGCATTACTTTCTAAACAAAGCTGAACAAATAGCAGTTTTCCAGTGTGGTTTTTGTGGTTGGGATATCATCTGATATCAGGCCAGCTGTAGAATGGGTGTCTGCAGGTTCAACAAGAGCCATGTTTGCTTTCACTGCTGTTCCAATCCAGTTCTGTTTATTAAGGTCTACATTTCATGGCACACTATATTTCATATTAACTATTACGTGGCTCAGCAGTTTTGAAATAAGCCATAGGGACGAACACTCAGTCTTCAAAGACACACATCTGGTCAAACATCTGGGAAGCCTGTATTTTCAAAATGCATGAGACAGTCAGCTGCATTCCAGTTTTTCAAGATCACTGCATAATGGACTTTAGTGAAGTTTAGTTAGAAAAACGTGAAGAACAGCTTGCTAGACCCTTTTTAAACTGTATCTTCATTACTCTGTCAAACAAATAAGGATATAAACAAAAAATATGAAAATCATGAAAGTCACAACAAAAGAGTGTTTTTTTTAGTTGCCATCACTTTATTGTCATTGGTCATCTTACTGTATTCTAAAGGAATGTCCAACAGAAATGCTAAGGAAAACATATTGTCTGATAAAATACAAAGAAACATACAGTAGACTGCTGCTTACTTTCTACATGTTGCGCTATCATTCTTAAAGAAGTTTTCTGCTAAACTACATCAAGATAAAGGTCCCAACTCCTTAAGTAAAACAAGAGTGTGTAAGAGTGCCAATGAAATGATCATTCCCACAATCTGTAAACAATGCATGTTTATTTGAGCCCATTGTTATTTAAAGCTAAATCCTTTTCCTCTCTGACAGTCCATTGTAATCTGCACCGGAGGAAAGTTAAAGTCCAAGGTTTCCATGGTGTTTCCTTTGCTGGGACAATGTCTGTGTGCGCATGTGGTGCTTTGCTATGCTGTCCAACAGCATTTCACACCAATACCCATAATGCACTGTGGGAAAAGGTAACTCCCATTTTGTGTACCTGAAGGAAACCAGAGACGGAAACTACCAGGGAAGGCAGAAGAGGAAACAAAACCACAGCAAGAAGAACAAGAAAGTAAAGAGTGTGTGTTTGGATTGTCCTTGTTTATAAGGAGCAAGTTGTTTTGTTTTATGGTAAAGTGGATTTTTTAAAGATCATTTCGAGGCTTTTATAGATACTTTTAGAGTTTGTTTCTCTACCTTTCTGGCACTTCAAAGGTGAGAGTGAGAGAAGTGGGACAGTCAGAGCAATGGGAGGAGCTGCAGGGTTCACCATGTATGGAATCCAGCTCTGTTCACATGGTAAATAGAGGGTCACATGGGGCCATAGTCTTGCACAGTGGGGGGAAACGGGAGGGAAAGGAACAAGGAGAGAGTGAAGAGATACTCTGCAGGACTTTGGCCTGCCTCATGTGCAAGAGGCAGCACTTTCAACCTGAGTTTAGAGGACACTAGATCCCACTACAAAGAGGAATGAACAAAAGATTTAAGAGTGCCATGTTGAGGTCAAACTAAAACTTTGCCTCTACTGGGCCTGGATTTGACTTCCTTTGGATACTTTCCTTCTTCCCTGTGGGGGTGAAACAACTAATGCAATTTTGGTTGATGTAACTGAACACCCCTTACACACTTTATTCCATACGATTGAAGAGCCAAAATGCCCATCAACTTTACAATAGTACCAGTCGAGGATGCAGAGGGTGACGGCAATAGTGCGGCTGCAGCTGGAAGCAGCAAACCTGTCAGTTTGGGCAACATGTTTGCGAAGGAAGATGACGAAGACAACTTACAAGGACCTCACTCGGGTAAGAATACATTGTAAACATGCTCATTCAGCTACATTAAGGGAGGACAGCTTTTAGCCGGAACTTATCACACCATACACTGGGTAAAAGAGAGGTGTGTGTATATGCTTGATCAACTGTATGCTTCATTGGATAATGGAACATGTAAAGAACTGATGAACGCTGACACAAGTTTCAGGATACATGTTTTGGCAGGCACATGATGCATACATAGCTGTTAAGTGCTACGTTGTTCAACTAGCAACAACTTGCAGGGCAGCTTGATTGGTAGGAAGAGGGGGGAGTGACTGTTGTTTTTACCTTCTGGTGTTCCTTCTTGTTTATTGGATTTAGCCAAAGTCAATTTAGTTAAGCTTCAGCTAAAGCTAGGGGACGGTTTGAAACATTGTTATAGAAGATGATATATGAAATAAAGACAACAACATTGTACAGATGATGACACAACACACATGTCAAGGTCCCCCACCTGTCATTTATAAGAGTAACATAAACAGACAAAGAGATAGAAAAAGAACGACAAGGCATAACTTAATCTTCTGTATTTGTTTTGCATCTTGATTTGTGTTTCTGTTCAGTTTACATCACTCATCACATTTTTCATACATATTTCTGTTTTGCTGTGGTCATTTGGCATCTCTTGTATTTGTTGTATGCCTTGCTCAGCCTCTTGTTTTGCCACTGTTTCGTCATTCTTTCACTTTGAGATATGTATATATTTTTTTTTATAGATTTGGGACAGTCTCATCCCTTGTCCACTTATTCACTACTTCTTATATTAAAGCTTGTTTTCGAACACAGCTTTAATTTGAAGTATTATTAAAGGAAAGGCACAAAAGCTCTGGCTATAAAACATATCGAACCAAGAACACAACTTTTTATTTGGAGAAGCACTCAACATTTTAATACTCCAACTTTTATTTTGAAATGTTTCTGGAACTGTCAAGAGGAAACCCATGCTCACACAAAAACATTGAACTTGATTCAGCAGCTTAGCCCACTTGTTGGAACCTAATGCTGATAGTCAGTTTGAAGGTCATAGTCCTGGTCTCTCTCAGATTTACTATTTTGGTTGCTATCAATGGCCTTACAGTTGTCTCTGTTCAAAGTTGTCAGTCTTTCTAAGTATTGTGGCACCTGTTGAGTTGCCTAAAATAAAAGGATTCTGTCTGTATAAAAACTGCTGATGTCATAGAAAGTCACATTTCCCAATTATTTCTGAATGGTCACACTCACTTTACATGGACTTTATTACAGGTGGTTATGTATAATCATTTGTTTCAGTAGTATGGTGCATCACTTTGACCATAACTAATCAATAATGACTCACTAACTAACCAAGCACAAACCATAAACAGTCAGAAAACATGATACAACCAGGTACTAATCTTAAAATTATGTTAAATGGGAAAAAAAGGTAATACTGACATTATTTCACAAAATGTGGCTCAAATGCAAAGCCCTGGTTTTTAGCAAAGTATACACTGTGCATTTTTATAAATATTTATTTCAGTGTGATAAATGAAAGGCAAATACTCTATACTGATGTATAATACTATCTAGCTTTGTATAGCCTACAGTCGTGGACATTATGAGGGGGCCCCTGACACAGACATGTAAAAGGCCTGACATCTCAGTCTAATATATATCTGTCTCTCTCTCACACACACACACACACACACACACAAACTGACCCCATTGACCTTCAGTCACTATGCTAATCTAGGCTAATATTGGTGGTAGAAATACCTTCAACGTTCTGCTTGCAGAGACACGCTGTATTTAATGCAACAGATACAAAGGTATCCTGACTAATGCGTTACGCTTCAAAAGCTCTGGGGTCTCATTTATAAAGGGATATACGCTCCAAAAATGGCGATTCTACGCAATGTTTGCGATTTATAAAATACTAACTTGACGGGAAAATGTGCGGTCCTCCACGCAAACTCTAACCCATGCGTACGCACTAAGCACAAACACGGGAGGGACGAGAAACTGCGACACCGTTGGCAGAAGGAAGAATGGAGAGAAATATGGGGAAATAATAGTGGCGAAGTCCCTCCCCTTCCGGTGGACCTCCATGGGACCTTATTTCGAAAAAATTATGTAGAAAGATTATCTTTCGATTCCGTTTGAATTGTGCCACGAATTACACATGTTTGTCAATTTAAAAGATAATTTTGCAAGTTCAAAAAAAGTGTCGTAAAACTGTGAAGTAACACATTTGTTTGTGTGAAACGCTCAATGAACTACATCTCTGGTCTCGCAGAACAACACACGTCACCAAGATGGCCGTCACTACTGTCTTGTCAACAAAACGATTGACTACCCTCACTTTCACCACAATGAAACACGTCCAGAAGAATGTCATGCAAAGCTGCCTGCCTGCCTTCCTTTGATTCTCTCTGAACTGCCTGGTCTTTTTAATGTTTAATGTCAACCATTTGTGCAGATAGCATGAAGTAGAAAAGATCGACGATCGCCGATGCTAGCGTTAGCATTTCTCACCCGGGCTTAAATTGTGTATTATAGAATGATCACACCGGTGACAGTACTCTTCAAAGGGTTCACGAAATATGACTACTACTCTTACTGTTTAACATTTTGGGTTACTTAATGTTACTTCATGTTAAGGCAATACAAATACAAATGACAAGGCTGTAATGCTAACTAACGTGCTAGCTACTAGCTAGGTAGCTAACTTGATCCAGCCACTCCTGGGGCCTCATTTATAACGCCGTGCGTAGGATTCACGTGGGAAGGTTGCTTACGTAGTAGAAATTTAAAAAAAATAGGTACACACATTTTCCGATTCACAAAACATTGCGTACCGGCGAGGAAAGTGCGTATGGCACTTCCTACGCCGGTTTCCCTTTTATAAATCACAATCGAATCGAAATGCGGTGCAGCTTTTGCGGGCTTCACTTAATGCCAATATTTGCCTATAAATAGTCAAAGAAACGCCCATTCATTCATTCATTTTGACTGACTGCATGAAGAAGATCGCAGGAAATGACGACGGAACAGCTAAAAAAGACAACTCACACCGTGTCAGATGTTGGTTATTTTGGGGAGGTCTATAAATCATATTGTTTGGCGGATGCAGTTTGAACCAGAGTAGCAGCATGGAGGTCGGATCGTCACCAAAATAAATAAACAAGTGGTCCGAAAAAGGTTCATGACAAAATAAATACACATAGCCTTCCTCAGGCAGTGTGTTTGTGCCGGGGACAGGAGACACCCCCTTGATGAGTGACTGTAAGAAATGATCGGGGAATCCCTCCGGAGTGGAGTCATGACGACTGGATCTGAATTAATTTTTTTGTATTTGGTGGTTTGTGTCCCATCTCAAATCCCCCCCGCAGCAACTCTATCACCAGTTAAAGGAAATGCAACTAATGTGTTGTTATATTAGCTGTACAATTTACCACATATGGTGTTCTTAGTTTCCATACCGCCTGTGTTTTACGAGCGACTTATCAAGTCTTGGCAAACGGCATAAAACATGATTAAACGTGATGGTAGCCTATTTAAAACCATGCTCTTATCTACAACCTATAGAAATGCAAAACGGCGTCAATTTAGACGTAATTCTGTCCTTCTGCTTCTTTTCAAACATTGATTAAAGCCAATCTTAAAATGATTAAACAAACGCCTGTTTGCGACTACTCAGTGCACACAAAAATGTAACTTGGAGAAATAAATAAATACGGATATGTTATTTAAAACCACCTCGAATATGTTGTGTTAATGTTATGAAATGTTTTCTCATAAATGATGCGGTAAGCAGGAGGAGAGAATTACGTCTAAACTGACGCCGTTTTGCATTTCTATAGGTTGTAGATACGAGCATGATTTTATATACTATCACGTTTAATCGTGTTTTATGCCGTTTGCCAAGACTTGATAAGTCGCTTGTAAAACACAGGAGGTATGGAAACTAAGAACACCATATGTGGTAAATTGTACAGCTGATATAACACAACACATTAGTTGTATTTCCTTTAACTGGGGGGTGGTGTGTCCTGTCCCAGGTGCAAACACACTGCCTGAGGAAGGCTATGTGTATTATTTTTGTCATTAACCTTTTTCGGACCACTTATTTATTTATTTATTTTGGTGACGATCCGACCTCCATGCTGCTACTCTGGTTCAAACTGCATCCGCCAAACAATATGATTTATCTCCACCTCCCCAAAATAACCAAAATCTGACACTGTGTGAGATGTCTTTTTTAGCTGTTCTGTCGTCATTTCCTGCGATCTTCTTCATGCAGTCAGTCAAAATGAATGAATGAATGGGCGTTTCTTTGACTATTTATAGGCAAATATGGGCGTTACGTGAAGCCCGCAAAAGCGGCACCACATTTCGAGTCGATTGTGATTTATAAAGGGAAACGCAATGTTTTGTGAATCGGAAAATGTCGGAACATTTTTGTACCTATTTTTTTAATTTCTACTACGTAAGCAAACTTCCCACGTGAATCCTACGCACGGCGTTATAAATGAGGCCCCTGGGACCTACTTTTCCCATAATGCAACTTATTAGTTATTTTTCTCAAGATATAGTAAACCCCAGATGAATACCACAGCTGGTTTCATAGCCCTGTAATACTATTTTCTTCATAATGACTGAGCTGATAGTAAATCTGTAGGATAAATTGACATTTTTTTTTTCTTCACAAATTCCTTAAATCAACCTTTAATGCGAGCCTTGCACAATAATGCAATCCTTTTATCCGTGGCAGTACAGTGGGTACTTTCACTTTTTATGTGTTTCATTGTAAAGGTCGAAGTCACAGAACGTGCAGTGCTCAAAAGGTCACAAACACCCACGTATGCAGACACAGTGCTGATTAGACAAGATGTCATCAAGTAAACAATAATATCTCAGAACCATTATTTTCCAAAGCAGTGTCGTATGACGGGTGTCATGATTTGGGGCATTCAACTATCTGCCTGAAGTAGGATTCACAACACATTTGTTTCAAGTTCTAAGAAACTGTTTTTTTAAATGCATTTATAGATTTTAATCGAAGTCAAAGATTTGATGTTGGTAAAATATGTTTCCTACAATGTTTCCTACCTCAAGATTGCTGTCTTTGACAATGATAGCTGGTTGACAATAATGGTTCATCTCCATCATCTGAGATCAAATATAGGTAAAAGAAAAAAAGCATACTGACAACTACATAGATGACAAAATGTAACAATCAAAGTTATAGTTAAACCTATTGTGCAAAATCCACTTTGTCATGTATTTTATACATAAACATGTGAAACGATTCTGAAAGTTTCAGGAGAAAAGATTCTCTCACTTTTTGTCCTGATCCATTTATATAAAAACCTGTCTGAAAATGAGCTGATCAGATTTTTGGCCACTTATGTCATAACGTAATCACCTGAATCTCCTCCTAGAGCACCATTGTGTTCTTTTTAACCAAATATCTCTCAGAGGGGCGTGGCTCCTTATTTTCATCTAAAGTAACAGACCGAGAATCAGCACTTTGGAAACGGCTGAAACAGAGGGGATTATGGGTAATGCTACAATGATCTGTTTGGTGTTTGGAGCCAAACACTTCAGAGACATGTTTTGTCTATATCTGAGACATATAATATATTGATGAAAAACAGTATAATAGGAGACCTTTAACAGAGAAGACGGGAGTAAAACGTAGAGTAGTTAATCTCAGTGTTTATTCATTGTTTTTGGAGTATGCTTATCTGCCAGAGAGTGACATGAGCTAACAGTTCTTCATAGATTTAGCCTCTTCATTTTGTCTTCAAAGTGCACTAGATTGTGGCATTTACTTCATATATGATGTTTCCAAAGTCAATAAGTAATTGTCTTGGATAATTGTCATGTAAATATTGACTAAAATAATAATGATTCTGTCGTTACCATGCGTGATCAGCCCCATGTTAAGGGCCACTGGGTATTAAACACAGGACTTTCTGGCAACAATAGCAAACTGAGGAAAAGGATGTTGAATAGCATTGTGTAAACCTGGTAGGGGTGGGCTTACTGCCAAGGGTTGAGTGTCTCGAGTAGAAGTTTACTTTTAGCCAAAACCCTTGTGACGTTTGTTTTGTTTTCAGTTGTGGAGTGCCAATAAAATGGTATGAAACTCACTCACTCTAAGATGTGCATGGTTAGCGTATTGGTTTGGTATAATCTTTGACTTCATTATGAAATCTATAATACCCATTTTGCAGCTTTGACTCTTTGCTTCAACATAGTTTTGACACTACTCTCATAATTCAAAATGGCAGCTAACACATTTTTTCAGACTATTTTAGGCTCATTATGTTGACCAACCCAATCCAACGTCTTTTGTGCTTTATATAAAAGATGCTGAAAAAACTAAAGAATAACTAAATCTTGTATGACTCAGCTTTCACTGGAAGGAAACACCCTCATAGCAAATGTCTAAGATAGTACTGGTAAACTAGATTCATCACTTGGCAAATAAGGTTAATCAGAAGCATCTCAATTGGGCTTAAACATTCAGTGACACGTCGACCAAATTCATTTTAGTAATGTATCAACACATGCCAATCAATTAGCAGCATGTAAAATGATTATTTAGTGTACATGTTGTGATGTGCTTGATTAAACTTAGCATCTTGAACACCCTGCTGTTGGATACAGAGAAAGTTGGACATCTGCTGGTTAACACAATTACTGCATCTGAAGCTTTTCATGATGTTAGATTTTGTGTAAAGCAAATTAAAACAAAACTGTGAGTAAGAGAGAGATACTCACACCTTTTATAGCCTATTGTGAATTAATATAATTGCTGAAAACATTAATAAAGGAAAACCTCTTTCCGGAGCATGAAACGGAAAGATTAGGATGCGACTGAAGTTACAGATTATGTTAGGGTAGGTAGTTAGTTTGGAAGGTTAATGTTAGCCTAGGCAATGAATGTTCAATAGAAGTCCACAGTCCAACAGACAGTTCAGAAATATCATGGCATTGTTACAAGGAACATGACAATGAACCCAGTATACACGTTACTGTTTACTGAAGATTGTTAACTACATTTGTATGTGTTTGAAAGACCTTCAGGCCTAGCATAGTCAGCCTATGATTCACCAGAATGCATTGCATGTAAGCAAGCTTGTATTAACCCATCAAATTACATAGTTTACAACATCTGACTTGACATTAATCAGGTGTTTCTAAATGTTTTTTTCTATTGTATTATCAATATATGTCTCATAGTGTTCAGTCCTATATGTATATGGCCCCAGGAAGCCCCAGCTGACTTTTGAATTATGGAAATAAGATTTTCTCAGAATATGCAGACAAACGTTTCTGCCACTGTGATAATACATGAAGTATCTTGTTCTTTTTGAATAAATACATTGATGAGTGTAACAAACAGTCAGTGACATAGATACAAAATACAACCATTCCCTGTGAGGCAGAGAAGTTGCCATATACTTCCTTTGTTCAACCAAATATATTGTATTCTTTCATGGGTACAGAGTAAGTGCAGAATGACACCAAGCTAGCACTGATTACAAAACTAACACTGACCTGTCCTTAACCTCATACACACTGGGGTTTTAGATTTTGCATAAAGATCCTTTCAGTGTGTTTTTAAAGGACAAACATTTTGGCTTGGAGCCCACCGAGGGACTTCCCAACTAAACATTGCATGCTAGATTTTGTTACAATGCTCACATGTCATGTGCATCCACAGTACACGATTCTTCTTATGAAATGCCTTTCATTGATTTCTTAACCATTGACAGTTGAGGCAATGAAAATGTGCCATCAACAGTGTGATCTAGTGTGATAACATACCAAACTTAATAAAGCATGATGACCAGGGGCAAAATATACCAAATTGAGAAGCAGTTGTCTTTACAAAAGCTGATTGTTATGGAAGCCTGTTTGCGCCACAGGAAAAAAAATAAAATCCTGTAAGTCATTATAATGACTTAGTTATTTCATTATAATGACTTAGCTATCTCATTATAATGACTTAGCTATCTCATTATAATGACTTACTATCTCATTATAATGACTTAGCTATCTCATTATAATGACTTACTATCTCATTATAATGACTTAGCTATCTCATTATAATGACTTAGCTATCTCATTATAATGACTTACTATCTCATTATAATGACTTAGCTATCTCATTATAATGACTTAGCTATCTCATTATAATGACTTAATATCTCATTATATTGACTTAGTTATCTCATTATATTGACTTATAAGTTTTGGTAATATGAGAGGATGAATCAGGCCTTGTTTGGATACTGAATATATACCAAGGTCAAAGCATACACTGTATTATGACTCCTAATCAAACGTATATCTTTACAATCATATATTTATTTGTTTGTGACTAGCTGTACCCACTGGATTGTTTCTGAGTGTTTTCCGGACATAACACACTTAAACACAGCAACATGTATACTGTACTATCACTGAAGCCACAAGAAACTCAGCTTTATTTCAAACATCAGCCAATTATAGATCATTTAAAAAATAATTGTATCATCTGCAGATGAGCGCGTGTGGGCCTATATAGTGTCTATAAATGCCTCTTTAAATAGATTACACATAACATTGACCAGCTTTTGTGTTAGTTTGCTATACCATAGTGCTTCAGGTGTAGATTATACAATATATAACATGTCCAAATATGAGAGAAGGCCTAGGTACAAGCAAACGTAAAAAAAAGAAAGAGTCTGACTGAGAGGCCAAACAAACATCAGGAGAGAGAAAAGAGAGATTTGTCTCAAGTCTTGAGGTAAGCAATGTGTTTCAGTATAATGCCCTACAGACCATCATACAGTTACAATCATTAATTCTCTATATACAAACTTCCTGATTTACATACACTGTACTGCGCCTCAGTTTAAAAATGTCATAAAACTAAATGTGAAATCAAATATATGGTGCAATTTCTTTTTAGAGGGAGGATTCCACGAATTTTAATGAGGTGGGCGATAATGGACATTATGGCTATTGATGATGGCCTGTTTCCTCTTGCATAGTACGTCACACACACTATCAAATATCTACAACAGTGCACATTTTCCTGTTCGATCAAAACACTTGCAAACAATTTCGTGGAGAACGGAGATGGCAAACTATCCGAGTGGACCATAGTGTATCTTTATGTATCCTTTAGGCCTGCATGTTTTAGAGGGTCACATCGACTCTGTTTACTGCGTTACATGAATGGAGGAAGTCTAATGTGGCACGGTGGCTCAAATGAAAGAAAACAAAACAAAAAGGAAGCAAGGACAAACCAGCGCTCTACCCCTCGTGGCTTCACTGGAATAGGCACCGTTTTTACTGTTACCTTCTTAGAAGACAAGGTTGAGCTCAATAACACGTCAAGCCTATCCCACATCTCTCCGAAACATACGCTGTGCCACCTAAATGTGTGTCTACTGAGGGAGGCCTGATTTGAGATATTAAGTCAATATAATGATAACTAAGTCAATATAATGATAACTAAGTCAATATAATGAGATATTAAGTCAATATAATGAGATATTAAGTCAATATAATGAGATATTAAGTCATTATAATAAGATAGCTAAGTCATTATAATGAGATAGCTTTATAATGACTTACAGGATTATTTATTTTTTGTCCTGTGGCGCAAACAGGCTTCCATAGATTGTAGCAAAAGTCTAAACTTTGGGAAGAGGCTTAATTTCTCTGTCTTGACCTTGTAATAAAAATGATTTACAAAAAATAGCTAATATAAAATGGATGATACAGATGTGTAGAGCCAGATGATTAATGGTCATTGGTCCTATATTCCTCATGCTGCTTTTCACAAACAAAAATCGCAGATAAATGGCTAACACGGGCAAGGGATATCTTATGACAGCATCAGAAGAGTTCAAAATAGTAGCCGGATGTATTACACATTTGCATAGCAAAACACTACATTATCAACGGTACTGATGATTTTTCTTTAGGTTGATATTCTGGTAAAGGTAAAACAAAATGAGTCAAAAGTGCTGGTGTCTCCCTCAACACGTTATTGAGAATGGGAAAACAATCTAAAATGTCTGAACTAAAGTTAACTGACATATCTGTACATATACTTTATATCTAATTATTATGTTTTATCTAACGTTAGCTTAATATGTTGTGCTGAGTGACTCACAGCTTTTGTTTCTGGTTTGCTTTGGTTTATTGACAAATTCGCATAGTGTATAAAAGTTTAACATGGAGATTTTGAAACATCTTATTACAGTTTGTATTTATCTGCTGCCAGTTATATGCTTTTGAAATGTTAACACTGCCTTGCTAGTGGAAACTAGCTTTAGCTGTGTGAAAATTAGGTAACATTTCTAGCAAATAGCAGGATATTTTTCAACAACCATCGGCTCAAAGTGCTCTTACCAGACAACAGCAATGACTTTCATTTTGCATGCATGTTTTACCAAACCTCCACAGCTTTTCCAGATACAACACAAGAACTGATGATCCTGCCGCTTTCCTTCGCTGCTCCATCAATAGACCATCAATCTTACAGTATTGATTTTTCCTGTGTTTCCTGCTAGGTGATAACAGTCAAAAAGAGTCCACTCCCTTCATCAACTCAGATGATGACGGAGAACAATATTATGATGGAAAGAACATGGCCCTGTTTGAGGTAAGACAAAAAACATGTTTCTCCATATGTAGTTTCACCGTGTTTAAAAATGTCAAAACATTGGATGTTGTACAACATAGTTTTCATTCCATGCATTGTCCACTAAGCTGCTATTTTTAAAGCAAATTCATGTTGCATTTTTATCTATGGTATAGGCACAGTATGAAACCTGTCCATTTGTGCTTTAATATTTAATTCATACATGTCCCTCTGTCTCTCCGCAGGAGGAAATGGAGAGTAATCCCATGGTATCATCTCTTCTCAGCAGGCTGGCCAACTACACCAACCTGACCCAGGGTGTTCGGGAGCACGAGGAGTACGATAACGAGGATGGGGTCAGGAGGGTCGCGGTCACGGTATGGACCTGACTTTTGTGCTGGGATACATTTGAATATTGAAAATGACAGGTGTAACTTTTTTTAAATCCAGACTAGTCTTCCTGTAGTTATACCTGAAAAACATGTCTGATGTAGTTTACACGAGTGTCCCTGTTGAGAGTTGTTTTTATTTCCATCTCTGGTTTATTGGCTTTACATTGAAATTGGAGTATCTTATGCTTTAGTAAAGCGACATTGGAAAATGTATGGTATTTAACTATTAGTTATCTAATTTTCAGCAATTGTTAAAATTGGCAGTGACTTTAGGTTAAGGAAATAGAATGAGTTTCAGCTAAAATAATTCCTTCTTAGTTTTGCTGACTATCAAGAGTTTGAGAACAGTTAACTGCATACTTTGATCCTGGGGAGGATATCACGAGGAGATGAGGCAGCTCCTTAATATCTTCAAAGAATGGACTTTATTGTGATAAAGTCGTGCAATGTCCCATAAACCTTTCATCATGTAAGATTTGTAGATTTTGTATTGCCTACTAAGTACAAAGGGGGCAGCAGAATATCTAACAGGGTAATCTTTATGGTACTAATGTTTATTTATGTAAAATAAACACAACCTTACAAACTGCTAAAACCATTCAAAAGAGCTTATAGGAGCTTTTTTGAATGAAGGAATGGTTTCTTTTAAAAGTCTAGTTCTTTAATAAGCAACCAAAAATGTTGTTTGCCCTGAACTTTTTGATGATATCAGTAGGCTCCTGCATAAAACCATGTTAATGATTCCTCAAATAGAACAGAAACAATGCTAATAAGGGGCATAACTGTGTTAAATAGCAAGATAAAGGGGAGTTATTTTGAGGCCAATAGCAAGAGATAAGAGATTCTGACCTTTTAAATATATCCTTTTTGAATCACTTGAGGTTCATGTGACACACTCAGGATCTTTCAGAAGGTGAGAGTGGGTTAGCACAACAAAAACAGAATACATTACTAGTTAAACCAAACATACATGAATTAATGTGACACTTTCTGTAGCCTTGTGTACTTTTCATAGTTTCTTCAAACATTCGAATCTTGTTTCTTTGATGGTACCTCGATAAGTGTAGATCAACCTCTAGCGAAGTCACAAGATTAGTTACACCTCCTTTGTCCTGAGACTGCTATGTGGAGCAAATTCCCCCGCTCTGTGTGGGAAAAAAATCCTAGAATTACCAACATTTGACTAGTAATTATGTCAAGGTCATGACCAGGAAGGACACTTTTCTTTTGCTCAAACTTGACCCATCTCAAAGAGAGTGTAACAGAATCTGTCTTCACCTCTAGATTTGTAAAACAGAAGTTCAGACTGGACAGTAAACTTACCCTCAGCTTAGAGAGGCAAACTAAGTTTAAATCTTTGTTCCCATTAGACATAACACCCACTTGCGTCTGTTTTTTTGTCTTCTGTGGGAAATGTTAGAATCTTCCTTTGTTCCACAACAAATACCTACTTCAGTTGTCACGGCTATTTATCTGTTCAAGGAGAACACTCATTTTCACCCATTTTCAACGCAATGCTTTGTGACATTTGTTGTGGATATATAGTAAATAAAATGAAAGAAACGTGGCCAATTATTATCCTTTATTGACATACAAAACATGTGATTTAATATATTCTGCTTAAATCCACCAGGCTTCTTTGACCGTAACAGTAATTTACATTACTGATCAATGTCACTTTCAAACTCCACAGAAACAAAATAGACTAATCCAAAACATCTTCAGAACGAAAGACTGAATAAGTAACCAATATAAAAATTGAGTAACCATTGTTGTTTTATAAGCCTGTTTTCCAGCGTGTTCACAAAAACAAAAGGCATACTCATCTACTGGCCTACTTTAATTAAAACCTGCATATATCCACTTATTTTGGTGGAGAAAGGTTTGTCTGTGGTGTGCAGACAGTTGGGACTTAGAGTCAAGTCACATTCAAGCATTTTGAATATGATCCAATTACAACAATACTTGCCTACTTGGCCTTCTTGCTGCCCTTGAGTGAAACACAGTAGGACCATAGCTCAGAGTGGAAGAACTGATGATGTTTTAGTGAAACCCGCCCCCTGATTAATAGCTGTGACTGAGACCAAAAATAAAAAGACAGACCATGCAGGGGGAGAGAAACAGACACAAGAGGAAGATAGACTATCTCAAGGGAGAAGATGTGGGATATCTGGAGATCTACATCAGGCACTTCACAGTATTTAGGCACACAACTGAGCGCAGTGGAGAAAGCACAGGACAAAGTATTTGTATCTCGGAAAATGGTATGTACTCTTACGTTTTTTTGGGGGGGTCAAGTAGTATAGATGTATGTGTTTGTGCAGTGTAATGCATACTTTATATATTTAAGAATCTAGCGTTAATATTTAAACCGTAGGAGGTTAAACACAGTGACTTTATACTTTGGACAATATTTCTCTGGGAAGCTGTGGCTCAGTAGCTAAGTGTGCTGGTTCAAATCCCGCTGCAGTCAGCATGCCGCTTTGTCCTTGAACAAGACTCTTCAACCCAAATTGCTCTTGTGGGGAGCGCCCACAGTATTGAATGTGTGTATGTCGCTTTGGATGATAACAAGTGACATGTAATGATTATATTTTATTTGTTATTTTATTTTACGGGAAAAAGTAATATTGTGTCTATTTGTGATTAGATTTGATAATTTGCAAGAACATTTCAAAGTAATAGTTTGAATGCTAAAATATCAGGCGGCCAGTGGTAGGGCTGCTCAATTAATCGTATTTTAATCGCAATTACGATTTTGGCTAGCAACAATTATGAAAACAATATAATCGACATAAAAACGATTCTTTTAAAATAAATGTTTTATTGGTTTTTCAGTTGAATTATACTTAAAGTTCAGGGTAATCAACTGTTAAAAACATACCGTTCACATAAATGGATGTTTTCAAAGTAAATAGGATAATCGTTTTTAATAATCGTGATATCAATTATTGACCCAAATAATCGAGATTATGATTTTTGCCATAATCGAGCAGCCCTAGCCAGTGGATACAATTGCAGTAGTAAAGGCATTGCAGCATTGCAATATATTAATTGACAAAAACTGTATCACAATACATACAGTATTGTATTACAAGATTTGTGCCAATGCACAGCCCTAACATGCTTTAATTCAATTACATATTATATAATAATTATTGTGAGAAAATCCCTGTATCGCAAACTCAGTAGGCCAAATACATTTTCTTTTCATGTGTCATGGGAACGGTTTTATCTTTTCTTCTTATCAAGTTTGACTTCCATCTTTTCCCCCCCACTTAGACCCAATATTTAGTTGAGAGAGTTTGTGGAAATGTAATATTTTTGTCCAGCAGATCAACTTTTTAAAGGGTTACATTTATATTATTTATAACATCAGTCTTTTTATTATGTGTCTATCCCCAGGTCCCTCAAATGGGAACCTTCATTGGAGTTTACCTGCCCTGCATGCAGAACATCCTGGGTGTGATTCTCTTTCTGCGTCTCACCTGGATCGTAGGCACCGCAGGAATTCTAGGATCCTTCGCCATCGTCTCCATGTGCTGTATCTGTGTAAGTTATTTATAAATACAATAGCTAAACATGGACTTCCTGCTGAAAGTGTTGCAGGAAGTTGGAAGAAATGTTGTGTCAAACTTGGGAAAGTAATCCCACTTTTGAAATGATATGTAATGCATCACGACAGCTTGGTAAATGACCACAAGCATCAATATGTACACACTTATTTTAACCCAAAACCACCATCATCTCTTGCTTTCACTAAGAAAGAAGAGCTGCTTATGGAAATAATCATTGCCATACAATGAACAGTTCACCCTGGTTGACAGCTGACCCGGGAGCAACCCCGCCCCCCCCCCCTTCACGGAGAACACAGCAAGCACTAAGAAGCCTTACGAGCTGTGAGAAGGGCTGCAGAGTGCCACTTTCATGTGGCGCAGCATATTGTTTAGGTCTATTATCGATGGAAACCAAAATCGGAATCAATTCAGATTTTGTTGCACTAACTACAAAGATGTTTGTTTCATTTCATTTCAAACCTTTATTTATCCAGGTGTTTCCCATTGAGACCATTGATCTCTTTTTCAAGGGAGACCTGCTCAAGTAGGTTCCACATGAAACATTCAAAACATAAACAGAACAACAAAAAGGACATCATACAGCATCATTACAGGGATTTACAATTTACATAACTATCCACATGAACAGGTACCAACAGCTTCCGATTGAGTAGCATCCAACCGAGCTTTAAAAACATTTAGTGGCACCAGATTGCTCAGTTTCCATTTCATTTGCAGACTATTCCAAGACCGTGGAGCTGCGCATCTAAATGCCATCTTCCCTAAGACAGTCCTAGCAGTTGGCACATTTAATTGTGCTGTACTGTAACATACAGTACTCAAGTTGAGTTATTAATACTTAATAGCGTACTTATTTTAACCATTGCAAATATCATCTTTTCTTAAACGTCAAAAAGGAACGTTACCACGGTCATGTACGTAACTCACAGCTGATCTTGTGTGAAGTCTATTTCACTTCCATGCACATTGACATTTTAAGATATGTAAACAGTGATGCCAAAGGTTTCTGATGAGCCATCCCTATATGATGGATATGAGAATGTGCTTTCATTTCACAGTTTTTCCTCAAAATGTGGCTAGTGGCATTACTGTGAATGAAGGAAAGACAAACAAGCAGAGGCTCTCTTGGCCATAATTCTAAGTGCCTGAACCGGGTAGCGATATATGTCGGAGTTTAAGTCTGAAATTGACGAATGGCTCACCAACTGAAAGCCAATCAATACCCCCTCCTCTGAATTTATGGTGTTGATTTATGACGGCTTTACAGTAATCTGTATGCTTAAACTCAAACGAGGGTCCTCATACAAGCAGGAAATGTGTGTCTTATTTACAACCGAGGTTCGTACGTCAGTAGCTCCACTACCAAACAGAGAGTTGACTGTTTGCAAAGTTTGAACTTCAAATGCTCAGCACTCATGTGATGTGAACAGTCTGCACTTAACACACTCCTACAATATATAGCCACTCTGACTGGCTCTGATGACTTAGACCAGAGACACTGACGGAGGCTATGTGATGTTGGTGCCGCTGTTAGATTTGGCTTCTGGTTAAGGCTGGTTATTTAACAGCAATATTTAGACATATAATGCCTAAAATGTGTTTATTGCACTGGGTTTTCAAAATCCGTCAAATTCCAACTATCATTTTGTTCTTGTTCCGGAAAAAATGTGTGCTTTTTAAAATTTAAATAGCATAATGTAACCCTGATTTTGAATATAGACATTCAAATAAACTTTAATTTAATTACTTTGATCAAATAATGCTGTTATAAACCATAGTTGTATATAGCATTTTATTCAAACAAAGGTCTCGAACAGTAATATTAACTTTTGAAAAGTCCTTCTGTCTCTCCTCTACCTCAGTCATTTATAAAATGACTCAAAGTTAGGTCACCAAACCAAAAAAACATAAAATGGCACCCAAAACTATGCTGTAATCAGTGATAAAAATATACTTTAAAGTGTGAATTTTTTTTAATTTTGTTTGTAGCAAGTTTAAATAAAGTTATGGCAGTATAAGATCATAATATTCAATGTAAAAACCCAGTTTTTTAAAAGCATTTTCTTCTTGCACAATTAGTACAGTGCATTCTGTACACTTATCTCTTTTGCTTCATCCATTACTTAACGTCGCTTGTGTTTCTTTCCACACAGACCTTGCTTACGGCCATATCAATGAGCGCCATAGCAACCAATGGAGTTGTCCCAGGTACATTTTGAATTCTTGCTATCATGATCCTTTACTATTCCACTGCAATTTTTAAAATGCAATAGCTTGCAACTGCAGATGCATACAACGATGCCCTATTTTCCTGTACTGTAATTTATTTGAAGAATGCAAACTCCATAAAAATCTCTTGCATTGCATTCTGCCCCGAGTAATTTTTGCCATCAGCCTCTGTAGGCATCATAGAGCTCCAACAACCTTTATCAGTAAGATAACATAACGTGTCGGTTGCGTGAGAGACAAACACAGGACAAAAAGTCTGTCATTCACTCCTGCTTCTGTCACGCTGAATGTATCTGAGAATAAGGTATGACTGATGTTGAATCAGATCAGAAGTCAAAGCTTTTCTCAAAATAATTTGTTACTAAACTTTTATAAAATAAAATAAAACTATCAAGGAAAATCTTTTGTAGTAACTAACCAGGATTTATTTTTCCAAAGCCGGTGGCTCGTACTATATGATCTCCAGATCGTTGGGTCCGGAGTTTGGAGGGGCTGTGGGTCTCTGTTTCTATCTGGGAACCACCTTCGCTGGATCTATGTACATACTGGGCACCATAGAGATTCTGCTGGTATGATCAACACTCCACTTCCACACGCTTCCACATATAAAAATCAGTCACATCAGTTATATTGAAATTACATCTCTTTCTTCTGTCTTCTGCTGCCAGACATACATTATTCCAACAGCAACGGTGTTTAAAGAGGGCGAAAGTGCAGCGATGTCCAACAACATGCGTGTCTACGGCACGTGCTGCCTGCTCCTCATGGCTCTGGTAGTGTTTGTCGGAGTGAAGTAAGTATTCACTTACACAAATTACGTAGGTTTTATTTCAGTTGACAATTCAATTCAAAGAGATGTAATGGCATATGCCGTAAGACTCTCATGCATTCTTTATTCATTTCAATTATTTATGTTCCTATAATATGGCCTTAAAACACAGACTGATGTATTTCCCTTCTTTTTGCAGGTATGTGAACAAACTGGCCCTGGTGTTTCTGGCCTGTGTCGTTCTTTCCATCATGGCCACTTATGCAGGAGTCATCAAGACATTAATCGAACCACCAGAGTTCAAGTGAGTTCCTGAAATCTAAATAAAAATGTCTCATTAAACACTGACATGTTTTCATGGTGCTGTTTTAATGTCTTTGAAGAGAACAAAGATAAGTGGTGAAGATATCCTGAAAATCAGTAGATTACATTTGTTTAGGTAGGCGTTTAGTTTGGTTTCTATATTATGCATTTTGCTGCACATTGCCTAGATCGTATACTATAACTCCAGCCTGTTTCTCCGAAATGGAATCGTGCCGCCGGTAAGAATGGAGAAACCAGCTCGAGTGCGCTAGAATTTGAAAGTACACAACCGAAAAAAATCTGCCCCTTCCTTCAGAGTTCCTTACAGAGTCCCTCCTCCAACACACACGAACGCGCACATGACCAATGAGGGCACGAGATAAGTTTGTGCACAGATGGAAGGCTGACAGGCAGGTAGGCCATCCAGTTACTTTAGCCGGGCCGGCTCAGATAATTGGTCGTGCTTTTTACAGTGCTACGGCTTCCACAGATGAAATATTTTTATATATTTATTGTCAACGCATTTAATTTATTCATTGCTATCGGGATGTTAAGAGCATTCCATGGAATATAACAAAGTGTTTCTGAAGTGAATTACCTACCCCACCTTTTAACAATAGATTCATGCCTAATACAACCCCTTTTCAAGACATCTAACATTTCCCTATAACGCTTACGGTCTAATATATCTTTCATATCATTGCCAAAACAAACCAAAGTATGTGAGGTGCTCTAGAAAAAATATATGTATTAAGTATTCCACATCATTTCAATGTAGGTCAATTTGTTATTTAATAGGATTTGTTTTACTCTCTGGAAAAGAAAAAATAACGATCTGAGATTTTGGATCATGGTTCTTTTTTATCCAATCAAATGTTCTAAATAGCAGCGTTTCATTATCTGTCCATACTAGGTTCATAGGTACATCAACCTTTTTAAAACCACTCTCAAATGAAAAAATCCACTTTATCTATTTACACTTCTCAGTAGTTCTAAAGCATATATGTCCCAGTCAGAAATGTACCTCAATATATACAGCTGCTTTTATCTAACTCCACTACACTGTCCTCTCTTCATCAGCGTCTGTCTGCTTGGAAACCGATCTCTGAAGAACGAAATGATTGAAACATGCGCCAAGACAGAGGTTATTAAAAACATCACGGTGATCACTGAGGTGTGGAGCCTCTTCTGTGACAGTGAATATTCAAACGCGACCTGTGACGAATACTTCACCTTAAACAACCTGACGGAGCTACGGGCCATACCCGGGCTCCTGAGCGGAGTCATTAAAGGTGAGGAGGTGGAGAGGAAGGAGCCTCAAGATAGTTATTGCCCCTAGAGAAAAAAAGGAACTCTGATGTTCATACGGCTAAAGATATGTTTTTTTTCTATCAGACAACCTGTGGGGCGACTATGGGCCAGCTGGTACGTACATAGAGAAGAAAAGCCAGCCTTCCATAGAGGAAACCCAGGACACCACCGATGATGTGTATAAGCCCTACGTCTTCAATGACATCAGCACCTACTTCACTCTGCTGGTGGGAATATACTTCCCCTCTGTGACAGGTACATCAAAAAACGTTTTATCAATAAGAAATGATTGTGATACAACATTCTATAATATGAGCATACTCTGAAATAAGAAGTAAAGCATGATGAGCATTTCTATGACATGTATTATATTTTTCTTTTAGTACTCAAGTACATTAACACCTTTCCTTACGTTAATTAAAAAACGTTAACGCCTAGGTGCCATGCATGCACATATGCTGTGTACTCCATCCTCAGTACTCCTTTTGGTAATTGTCTCAGTTCAAAAGAAACATAGATTTCATCATGTACAAAACACACAACTTGATTTTTATCTAATGTATTCTGCTTAATTTCATACCTTTTGCTGTTGAGCCATTCAAAAACAATGTGCTTTTATTGCCGCACACAAAGGGAGGCATGCATCTGCATTAACAGGTTCTAGTAACAACATAAGTTGTATTCATATGCCAAAACAAATTAAAATCCCATTTCTTAAGTTTTAGGATGATGACAGAGATTTGAAGCTTAACATGTAAAAAACTTGTAACCATCAGTGAAGCTCTGTTTGATTGATGCCACTGCTTTTTTCCCCTTCCTACTGTGTATTGATTTGTAGGTATAATGGCTGGTTCTAACCGGTCTGGTGATCTCAGAGATGCTCAGAGGTCCATCCCAATCGGAACCATTATGGCTATTCTCACCACCTCTTTCATCTGTATCCTCTTTCTGCACGTGTGCAGCTGATGCAGTTTATACAAACTAGTGTCAGTTGATGATAGAGAGCAGCCACACGTGTATTTGTCAGCTTTATTTGTGTGAATGTGTATTGTAATGTCACAGGTCAGGTTTGATACTGCAAAATGAATTTAAAAAATAGTATTTCCATCTTAACTTCATGCTCAGACATCTCCTGTGTGGTCTTGTTTGGAGCCTGTATTGAAGGAGTGGTGCTGAGAGACAAGTATGATTTATGTGTTGTTTTTGTATGAACTTCTACTTCTATAGTGAAACAAATGATGGCTAGTTTTTTGTACACTTTGAATCAAATTCAGTCCAAACCTGTCGTCCAAAATGTGCTCTGTAAATACATTTGATTGATTTTGGGTGATTCAGGTTTGGTTACTCCGTAAAGAAGAACCCAGTGATTGGCATTCTGGCCTGGCCGTCACCCTGGGTGATTGTGATTGGCTCGTTTTTCTCCTGCTGTGGGGCGGGGCTTCAGAGCCTCACCGGCGCCCCCCGTCTGCTGCAGGCCATCGCTCGGGACGGCATCATCCCGTTCTTACAGGTCAGTGTTTGAAAGTACTTTGTTTTTCACATGGTGCTGTCCTGTGGGCTTTCAAAATTAAGCATCACCCAGACACAAAGAGGGTTTGTTTGACTATTTAAAATTTTAAGCCGTTTACACACTTTCAAATACAGATTTAGACCGATTTCTAACCTCAATTAAAACCTTAAAAAGCTGAAAGAAAGAGGGTGTTGTATGCCGTTCAGATTCAAGTCCCCTGAAGCAATATGTGATATTGAGCTATAAAACGACTTGACTTTATGTGACTCTCTCCAGTTCAAATGTTACATTTGACCTTAAAGTGCAACGTTGAGTTTTCTTGTAAACAGTGTTTCTCAGCAACACACATTGGGCTTCATTCATGAACCGCTCGTACAAACAGCTGCAGTTGGTAATGTTAAAAGTTCCCTCACTTTTTGTCATGTTTGCTGAACCATTCTATCCTGACAGTATTGCATTACACAAATGATCTGTAAAATGTAATGTTCCTCTGAGTATTTAAAGGAACCCTAATATACTCATTTTCAGATTTCATAATTGTATTTCGTGCCTCTACTGTGACATGTTTACATGCTTTAATGTTCAAAAAGTGCTTTATTTTCTGTTATGGCCGTGCTGATTGGTTAGCTGGCCGGCTCTGTTGTGATTGGTCAAGCGCTTAAAGATGCCACGCACAATGCATTGGAGCGCTAGCCAATAAAAGCGCGAGTGTCGCGTAGTGATAAGACAATGTCGCTGAAGTAAATCCGTATTTAGCTTCAATAATGACGCATTTTATATATTTGATCAAATTTAAACTGCAGCTACTATACTGTTTGACTACGACTTTTTGTTTAGACCATTCTACTTTCTCTGTCTTCCTCAGGTCTTTGGTCATGGGAAGGCTAATGGGGAGCCCACCTGGGCTCTGCTGCTGACCGTTGGGATCTGTGAGATAGGAATCCTCATCGCCTCTCTGGATGCTGTGGCCCCCATCCTCTCCATGTATGTTGTGTAATAATGTAAAACACACTGATCTTCTTTCAATGCATTTAGTTACAGACCTATCTCTCTTTCTGTGTGTCTGCTCAGGTTCTTCCTAATGTGCTACCTGTTTGTGAACCTGGCCTGTGCTGTTCAGACTTTGCTCCGGACCCCCAACTGGAGACCTCGCTTCAAGTTCTATCACTGGTAAAAGCAGCCTCCAACAAAAACCTAATCTAATATTAATCCTGCGCTTTTTATGAAAGATTTAAGCTCTCTAAAGCTTTGATTAAAAACACAGATGTTGGTCCTTATACTTGTACCAATATGTACTGTTTGTGTTCAGGAGCCTGTCATTCTTAGGGATGAGTCTGTGTCTCTCCCTCATGTTCATCTCCTCCTGGTACTACGCCCTGGTTGCCATGGTGATAGCCGGCTGTATCTATAAGTACATTGAGTACAGAGGGTGAGTTACATAAAGACTGATTTAAACACTCCATTGAAGGCAGTCTTCAAGAAGAACTGTGTATTTGTTGTTGTGTGAAATATAATATAGCTTCATATCTCGCATGCTACTGAGACTGTATGATTAAATATTTAAATGTTACTTTTTTAAATGTCTGTAAAGAGGTATAACTTTTATATTTGGTTGCAGGGCGGTGAAGGAATGGGGGGACGGGATCAGAGGTCTGTCCTTGAATGCAGCGCGATACGCTCTCATCCGTCTAGAGGAAGTACCACTACACACCAAAAATTGGAGGTGTGTGTGTGTGTGTGTGTGTGTGTGTGTGTGTGTGTGTGTGTGTGTGTGTGTGTGTGTGTGTGTGTGTGTGTGTGTGTGTGTGTGTGTGTGTGTGTGTGTGTGTGTGTGTGTGTGTGTGTGTGTGTGTGTGTGTGTGTGTGTGTGTGTGTGTGTGTGTGTGTGTGTGTGTGTGTGTGTGTGTGTGTGTGTGTGTGTGTGTGTGTGTGTGTGTGTGATTCGCTACGGTGAAGGGTTAGTGGATAGTTCTGAAGACATATAATTCAAATTTAAAATGCACCTCGTGGGAAATAGGGAGAATATAAATCTAAAACAAATTTGAATTACATTTTTCATTGACGAACAACGCCAGAAAAAAGGATCAAAATAGTTGCAGCTGAAGAAAAGCAGCTGTTTATTTGACATATGCTTCTTCCTTGACGAAACCTGGCACCTACATTACCCACAATGCAGCTCCAACGCATTTAAGTCTGAGATTAAGGTGTGTTTTGGTAGTAATGAATGATGTAATCAGATCTGTTAGGCTCTTAAATCTCATTTAATAAATCGTTTTATTCCAACTTGTTTAGTCATATTTTTACAAACAACATACTTTAATTGTTTATATGTCATTCTTAATGTGTCTCTTAAATGTAATTTTCTCTCTCTTCAGGCCCCAGCTGTTGGTGTTGTGTAAGTTGGATTCCGACCTGACGGTGAAGCACCCTCGTCTTATGTCCTTCACCACGCAGCTCAAAGCTGGAAAAGGACTGACCATCGTGTGCTCGGTGCTGAAGGGAACCTTCATGACCCGGGGGAACGATGCCAAGACTGGAGAGCAGGTCTGTCCTGTCTATTTCTCAGGTCTACTGTGTGTTAAGTATTAATGGCTACAACACCCATTTAGAAGTGCCAAAAATAGCTGCACCTATTCACATGGTAAACAAATATGCCTGTTCAATCATTATCAATCAGACATTAATGTATTGTAAAAAGAACATTACAAATTATTCAAGTTTGTTGTGCAATACTCACATGGCTAAAGCTTATGACTCTTCAACACAATTCTTTAAATTGCTCTTTCTTTTTAATCTGATATAATCCAGCTGTGTAGATGTATCATTTGTTTTCTCATCTTTTTTTTACCATAAACTCTAAATAAGTATATATATTTATTTTTTTTAAATCTGCATTAATGTATATTTTTTGGACACTTGGGGTAAAGCAGAACATGCTGTAAACATAAATTGTATTAGCATATCATCAATTTATAAAGGTGTCAACACTCAGCTTGAAGTTAGGATGGTTTGTTATGTGTCATCATTGGTCATGCTTGAGTTTGTTTATATATTGCTAAGTTTAAGATAAATGATATATAAGTGACGTTGAAACCAGTATCAGTTTTAACCAGAGTGCTGCTTTTGCTCTCCTTACATTTGCCAGGATTACTTGTATACAGGAAGTTCATTACACAAGTAGAACAATGGCTGCCAGCATGTGATTCAAGCAATGACTCACTCGCAGTATTGCGTACAATTCTACATTTAAAGCCAGTTTTACATTCCTCTCCTTTGCACCTCTCACAGAACCTGAAAGCAACGATGGCTGTGGAGAAGATGAAGGGTTTCTCCCATGTGGTGGTGTCGTCCAACCTGAGAGACGGTTTCTCCCTTCTCATCCAGTCAGCCGGCCTGGGAGGAATGAAACACAACGCTGTGCTGATGGCCTGGCCCACAGGCTGGACACAAGCCCGGGACCCCTCTGCAAGGAGGAACTTCATAGGTAAACTACACAGGAGCGTGTGCCAGGATAAAGTCAAAGGGGAGAATTCTACAGTATTCAGAAAATGACACTAAGTTGATATGTATACATGTTTAATATTTCCTTCCTTAGGTTCACTTACATTTTATTGAATCTAACTAAAAAACATAATTATGCGCACAATGTAAAATGTAAGTATTTCTATGAAATGTATCTTGCATCTTATTTTATTACATAAGTTACATTTATAGTGTCTCATCAAATGTTTGTCTATCATGTCAGTGTGAATGACAGTGTCCATAAGGTATTAAGTAAGTGACATGTTTTACATTCAGTTTATACTAAGCATATCCACTTAATCTTTATTATTTAATTTATTTAACATTTTCCTAATGATTTTAAATGAGGGCCAAGAATAGCTTTTATGGTCGAATTTTTCGAATGAACAATTTTTTTCAGATATTAAAAACTTTACCGATCTGGGTTATTTTAAAAAACGATTTAAGCTGTTTAAAGACACACAAAAGCCTTTTTGAGCAACAAGTACAGGGACCTTTTATCTTTTCAAGAGAAAAAAAATAAAGCTGAATCGGGGAGATACACAACTTATGTGGCTGATTCCCACAACCGTGAAAATAAAAGATATGAAATGCAATTTCTCTCACTATATTTCTCTCTCTCTCTGAATAGAAACTGTAAGAGAGACCACGTCAGCTCATCTGGCTCTGATGGTTGCCAAGAACATCGACCATTTCCCTAACAACCAGGAGCGTCTGGAGGAGGGAACCATTGATGTGTGGTGGATCGTTCATGACGGAGGACTCCTCATGCTGCTGCCATTTTTACTCAGTCAACACAAGGTGCCCCATCCAAATTATATTTCCTTCTTTTAATCATCTATTGTGTTTTTATGAACTGCATTAGTCACATTTTGACACATAGCTGACTAATTGCTGAGTTTCCTGCTCACATTTCCCTCTTAGATCCAAGATAGACGTAAGTGCTCTTACATTGACATCCTTATTCCTGCTGATACTGATTCATCTCCTTCCTCTGCAGGTATGGAGGAAGTGTAAAATGCGTATTTTCACAGTGGCCCAGATGGACGACAACTCCATCCAGATGAAAAAAGACCTCCAGATGTTTCTCTACCACCTACGCCTGGATGCAGAGGTGGAGGTGGTGGAATTGGTGAGACTCAGTCGATTCGATTGTGTATCAAATGATGATACCTGCCCTTGAGCAGGATACCGAAAGGCTGAATACTTTAAACTGCTTTAAATTGTAACAAACCCTACATCAAATGCCTCAAATGTGCTGGTGGCCGAAGACACTTCACAGAGATAAAGAAATAGAATATGTCACATTTTAGAATCAAGCTAATAAAACAACTTTGTGTTTGAATGAAAATCTGTGGTTGCAAATGTTCTTTGTGTCCCCCTAGCATGACAGTGACATCTCCGCTTTCACCTATGAGAAGACGCTGGTGATGGAGCAGCGGTCTCAGATGCTGAAACAGATGCAGCTGTCCCGCACTGAGAGGGAGAGGGAGGTACTGTGACACTCATTATAAATATCAATATTTGTTGTATCTTACCTCTATTAATCTTTTGGTGTGAGTATGTTAGAGATATCGGCCATAGAAACACCCTGCTTATGTTGACCTTTAAACTCTCCCCCAACCGGGTTTTATGATTGGACAACGGCTCCAGATTCAGAGCATCACAGATGTATCACGCGGCTCCATAAAGAGGAAGAAGTCTCCAGGTGTGCCTTCCCTCATCACCCAGTGCATACCTGAGGATGAGGTAGCCACAGGACCCAAACGGCTTGTTATAGCCAACCATTACGCCATTGTTCCAACCATTCATCACGCCATCCTTTATCATATAATAATCCATTCATAACAACTGCAATGCTCGAGGCAGTGCTATCATCAGGAGCTCAACTCAGGGATTCATCGTTTTCGCTCCTCCCTTTTTTCACTGTCCTGTAAATGCTGACTGGGTAAAGACACAGGCACCACAAGTGGCCACTAGAGGAAGACAAACTGCTCACTGAGAGCCACACTCACAGTACTTGAAGTTGACATGTTTGTAGTTTTTAGAAACAGTTGTGGTTCCTTCAGGATCCCTGTCCTGTTGTTACTAGCCAATAGTTATTGAGATAAGGGGAACTAAACCCCTGTACAAAATCTTTACATGTTATTCCCATGGATGAAGACAGTTCAACATGTATTAATAAACATGAACGTCTCTCTCCTTAATCCAAAAACTCTAATTTGGCACTTAGAGCACCCAGAGGATTATTTTCACTATATGGCAGTGGTTCTCAAACTTTTTCTGTCAGGCCCCCCCTTTGGAGAAAAAAAAAAGTCGGGCCCCCCCAACGCAAGTCAGGCTCAGTGGCGGCGCCAGAGATTTCTTTTGGGGGTGCTGTGGGGTAGCTTGACGTTTCATAGAGGGTGCTCAAACATTTAGGGTTTCCCATTAATGTACCGGTCGCTACAGTGGAATTTTCTACTGCAACACTCCCCACACACACACACAGTGTACCCGCGACTGTTACAATGAAGGCTCGATAATCAGCTCACGGCATATAGGTGTAAGCAGGGGTCAAGTGCTATTTTTATAGGTGGTGTGTGGACCTCACATAGGGGGGTCCGGGGGCAAGCTCCCCCGGGAAGATTTATTTTTAAATATTGAAGTTAAAAGCATCAATCTGGTGCACTTTGAGAGCAAAATGAAGAGATCTATGGATACATCTCTCAACACCCATTTGAAACAGAACTGTAAACAGATTTACTTTTTCTTTATGGATATTTTACAAATCACCCTTTTAAACTTTATTCTTGTTTTACTGTCATATAGTAATTCATAGCTGTTCTCATTTATTCTCTTATTTTTTTATAACTATAATGATCATATACATGTGTGCCTCGGAAATAATTGTTTACATTAATGGTGACCAAAACGTTTGAGACCCACTGAGATAACACTGAGAGTCCTTTAGCTCACTGAGTCTCTCAGTCTGACAGGAGAGGACTCTCTTCCACCTTGTTGTTGAAAAAACTCCTTATATCTGTTAGCGTAGCTCGCTAGCACCAGAAGCTAACAACAACGATCTCCGGTACCGGTGCGCTCTCTCTCTCTCGCTCGGGCACACAAAATGGCTCGTTCCACACACACACACAGAGCCAAGCTTTAATGAAACACAGAGACCCAGACGTAATAGTACTGTACTGCATCATATTATTATAATTTTTCAAATTATGATTTTTTTTTTTTTTAATCTTTAAAAAAAAAAAATGTTATAACCATTTTTCCTCCTGGTCTCTCGTGCCCCCCCCTGGTATGCCTCTGCGCCCCCCAGGGGGGGCGCGCCCCCCTCTTTGAGAACCACTGGTATATGGGAACATTAGGTTATGTTCCACTTTCAGTATGATTTGGATTGCATTCCCTCTTACAGGTATTCATAGAGCCAAATAGACGTCTGTGTAGGAGTTCCGGACAAATGCCACATTTATCTCCCTCGATGTCATTGTGGTCAATATTGACCAATGGAAGGCGTGGTCAAATGAGGTGCTAGATTTCAGTAATATGGTTAGCTGGTTATCGTTACTCATAGCAACGTCAGGCACGACCTACCTCAGCACCGTAGAAAGTTGGCGACCCGGTGCCCTACTCATCGCTTGACTGCAACAACATATAACATCACTGACAACCGATGGAGATCACGTACACAGAGCAGGAGGTTTACTAAGAAAAGACACTCAGTTTGTGTTTCTGTGGTATTTCCTGCATGTACTCTCATCACTATAATCCTGTCTACCTCACTGCCTTTAAAGTAACATCTAAATCATTACTTTTTTTTAACCTCTTCTGATCATAATTTTATATCCCTAACAACTTTAAGCAATTACATATTTGCCAAGTTATGTTGCTTTGTGATTTGGCTAGAGAGAGTTTGATCATTTTCATTTAGGTCTTTAATAGAAAGGATTTATTTGGAAATCCAATGTTTTATTAAAGGTCCCATGTCATGCTTTTCCGGTTATTACCCGTCCCCTTGTGTGTTATGAAGGTTTTGCTGCATGTAAACGGTCTGCAAAGTCACAACCCCTCAAAGTACACCCTGTAGCGAGTAAAACTCTAACACAGAAAAGACCTGTCTGTCTATGCTGCCCCAGAACGCCTCGTTGTAGATTTCTCTTTTTCCATTGTTTTCTTCCTGGGTACAGCGACGTGCCCATACCCAAATGGACCCATTGGTCCAAATGGACCAATCCGTGGAGCCGTTACGTTACTTCCTCACAAACGCACACTCAATCTTTTCTCAGCTGCAGCTCTGCCGATTTCTCCTCCCTGAGACGGCGGGACGCGGCGAGGCTGTGATTCGGTGTTTGAGCACACACACAAACTCCCAGCCAGGGTGTGTGTGTGTTTGTGTGTCCGGGCTGGTTTCGGGCTGGGTTTTGCTGTGTCTCGCTGTCTCGCAGACGACTACTGGGCTCATCAGGAGGGGGGGGGCAGGAGCTCCAACAAGCCGTTTAGGACAGAGTGAATACACATACTGTATGAGAAACCAATGTGATTTTGGAAAATTGAACAGTATAAATCTGTTCTAGTAGACCTCAACAATGGAATTATGATCAGTAGAAATGGCCATGACATGGGACCTTTAAAATAAATGACAAAATAAATATGTTTGTTACATTGCTGAATGAAAAAAGATTTTGTATGATCTGACATGTTTAGGCCCAGTTGATCCACGACCGCAACACAGCGTCTCATGCTGCAATGAACGACAAACCTGCAGGTGCCCCCCCAGATCGGGTCCACATGACCTGGACCAAAGACAAACTGATCAACGAGAGGAACAGACAACGAGAGACCATGGGAGTTAAGGACATGTTCAACATGAAACCGTAAGTAGATTTTAAAGAAAATAAAAATAAATGCTGTTATAGCGCCCAACACGTCAAACCAGTGTTGTAGTTAAGTCACCAATTCACGAGTCCAAGTCACTCTCGAGTCACCACTCTTCGAGTCCGAGTCACCAAGGGAGAGTCGTAGTCGAGTCCAAGTCCGAGTTACCCAAGGAGTGTCCGAGTCGAGTCCGAGTCATCATTACCTGTGTTCGAGTCCGAGTCCAAGTCCGAGTCACCCAAGGAGTGTCCAAGTCGAGTCCGAGTCATCATTACCTGTGTTCGAGTCCAAGTCAAGTCCGAGTCATCATTACCTGTGTTCGAGTCCAAGTCAAGTCCGAGTCACAAGTCTTCATGTATTAATCTTCGTGGATATATGTGTTGAAATGTAGCTGCTCCTCTACATTGCTTTTATCCTGTCATGTTATACTAATCTGTCTATTGAACTGTTGTGAAGCGAGTTTGGCTACAATTCTTGTAATAGGTGCTATACAAATATAAAGCTTAATACTAATATTAATATTATTATTGTAAATGACCTTTTAATATGTCCAACTATATTTAAAATGAGTCAACTTTTAGAGAAGTGATTATATTTGTATGCCAATATTTTCCTATGGTAAAGTTTTCGTTTTGCTCTTTTATTTTGATAGTAATAAGATCGGAATTCTTATTTTGAAGGAACATTTACCGGTTAAATCAGTTTACTAATAAAGATTAAGCCCCAGAAAGCACATGGCTACTTAGCATGCAAAATGACATCATTCTGCATGTTAAGTAGCCATGTGCTTTCGTGTTATGGCTGAATCTTTATTTATTGATTAGATCAAGTTACTCTGATGATAGTGTTCAACACAGCCTATATGTCTGAACTCGATCCTTAGAGTAATGTGTTACGGAGCCTTCTCTTCAATCTTGTTTCCACATAACATAACAAGCATTTTGCACTGCTCTTTTCCAATGTTGAAGCAGAATGTGTGAAAGCATACAGCACATGCGGAGTGTGTCTCTAGACATGTTTAGACTGGAACAGCGGGGGCCAGTACCTGAACTCGCCTCACAGGTGCACAAGCCAGGATAGAGGACATCAGACTCCAGAGAAAACTTGCTCGAGTCCGAGTCCAAGTGCGTCAATGTACGAGTCGAGTCCGAGTCATCGTGGGGGGGGGGGGGGAATTCACGAGTCCGAGTCCAAGTCGGAGCGTCAATGTACAAGTTGAGTCCGAGTCATTGTGGGGGCGGAATTCACGAGTCCAAGTCATTGTGCGCGAGAATTCACGAGTCCAAGTCCGAGTCGCGTCAATCAGTGCGCGAGTCCGAGTCGAGTGAGTCACGAGTCCCGAAAAGCGGCACTCGAGTACTCCATCTCTGCGTCAAAAATTCTGTTTTTATTCAGCTAAGGACAAACATAATACATTTTTGAGTCGTATGATTTGACTTATTGTTTTAATATATCGAACTCGTTGTTTGTTGTTGAAATCCTAAATAAATTCACATGCTGCTAGTGTGCAACACAGGACCTTCACTTAAAGACATCTGTTTGTGTCCTGTAGTGATATCAAAATCAATAATTACTTATTTTAATTAACATATATATATAGGCAGACTTGCATAACAGTCTTAACATAACCTGACAAAGTAGTTTTGTTTAAAACTGTGATCATTTCTCAATGTGGATTGGTGTAATTCGCTCATTTCACACTTTTTTTTTTTTTAAATGTCTGCTCTTCATCATATTGCCTTTTGTCTCATTCAAGGTTTGCCTTCGATAATGTTGATCCTTTTTTGTATGTTTATACTGCATCAGGACAAACAAGCCCTATTTAATCCATATCTCAAGGTTTAGCCCTTATTATTATGCATTGATGTTGGACATGTTTTGTTTTTTTGTACCTTTTTTTCTAGAGAGTGGGAAACCCTGTAAGTCACTTCTTCAACTTTCGATTCTTTTTTATAAACGTGCATGAGCTATCTGTGAATGTGCAGTGTGATGATAAATTGCGTATTGGCATGCTTGTGTGTCATTAGACCTTTAGTCCACTTTGCATGAGAGTCAGAGTGCATGATCACAACTACGGAGGCTGCATGTGACTGAGTAATGTATTTGCCTTCATGATCACCAGATTTTCAATCATTCTTACTGCTGATTGAGAAAATCATACTCCCTTAGCTGTGAAAGATGTTATCCAATGCTGTTATTAATATCTCTGCTCCGATGTAGCAACCAGTCCAACGTACGGAGGATGCACACAGCTGTGAAGCTGAACGGCGTGGTGCTCAAGAAATCCAAAGATTCCCAGCTGGTGTTGCTAAACATGCCGGGCCCCCCGAAGAACAAGAAAGGGGACGAGAACTGTATCCTTTTGGGCAAAATCAGTACATTTTTTAATTAGCAATGCCATTATTTGGACAGTAAATTGGTCAAAGGATAATGATATTGTTAAGATATTGAAGGAATAGTTCAAGGCTAGCCGTTTATCCCTGCTTTCAGTCCTAATGCTAAGCTAACTGGCTGCTGACTGTAGCTGTTACCATACTAAAAAGTGCAATTAATTTTCTTGTCTAACTCTCAGCAAGAATGCAAAGAAGGGTATTACTTAAATTAGTAAAACTTTTTAGGATTTGCAAGTTGCAAATACTGTATTCACCACTAATCAGAGTACTTTCCAGATGAAGAAATTAAGAGTATGCAAATCTGAAAATGGCAGCTTGTGTTGCTGTAATGTACAGTTTGTCTTTAACCAAACTGACTCTCAGATATGGAGTTTCTGGAGGTCCTGATGGACGGCCTAGACCGTGTCCTGTTGGTTCGTGGAGGCGGTCGGGAAGTCATTACCATCTACTCCTAGCACCCAGCTGTTCCTCATTGTTTGAAAGGAATGTATGGACAGTAAGGTCCCAGAAGGATCAATGGGAAATGGACAAAGATGTCGGACAAAGGAAGGACAGTCCATTCCTTCACAGGGCAGAAAAGGAGGACCATGGTCGGTGGGAAGAACAGGGGAGTGCACAGCCTGATCTCAGTTAATCGTCCGGGGGCACAGCCGGCTTGCTACTCCCCCTTCTCTTGGGGCTACAACATATTATACACTCTAAAAGTGACAACTGTGGGGTGGACCTTCCTTCTCTGAAAAACTGTTTTGTGGACGAGCTGTCATTTTTCATAATCTTTTTGCATTTCTCTGATTGTGGTAGCTGGTTAGAACGAATGATGCTAACGTAGCTAACATACAGTAGTGCCTTTATTTCAATGCTGTCGATGAAACCTTTTAGTGATCCCTGACATTTTTTTAAGCCATTTTTACCGGATACAATGTTTGCCTCAAATCACTGTTTCAGAAGTGTAAGCCCTTGATTACTATCAGGACAGTTTAAGGGCAAATGTGGCGTTTTGATTGTAATCCAGGGATTGTCTTGTCAACTGTTTGTGTTGTCACAGAAAACATTAGTGTGTAAAAGGATGAGATAGTTTAGATAGCATTTAAGTTGAGTTAATGTGTATTTTATTGACTTGTTGTATTGGAGCAACATTTTTAGGTCCATATGTAGGTTCATGACAATATAGGATGCATTGATGAGGGAGTTTTATTAGGTTTTATTATTCTTTTTAAATATAAGTCTGGAAGTCTCATTTTGCAGCTTTGTGCAGTTTGCTCTTTTTGTGTCTGATACACTTACAGCCAGTCATGGAATGCCTGTGAGAGAAACCGTACATTATGGTATAATATCTCCGTCTGTCTCTGCTGTTGGTGTTTTGGTTAAAACATACACCTTCAGATTGTAAAAGAATATGGCAGGAGGAAGTCTAGCTGAGAATAAAATGTCAAATGTCTGGCTGTGAAAACCCTGAAGACAGCAATTTCCCTGTAACAGCATGAGGCAACTGAGCTTTGCATATTGGGCTGTATTTGCAATGAACAAAAAATAGCATAGCAAAAACATTACAAAGAAAGAGGGCAATTTTGCGCCAAATGCATATTATCACATTTAAATAAGTGCCAATAGCACAGGACATAAATTGGCCTCAGTCTTTTGTCTGCATAAAACAGGGGCACCAATGTGATTTGTTGTTTCCTGTAAAAAATATCAAAAAAAGTTGTTGATTTGTACTCAACACGCAGTCCGCTGTCTTTAATGACATTTTATGTAGGCCTATAGTCATATTTATTTCATTCCAGATTTAAAATAACAAGTCAAGTTCTTAAAGTTTCTGTGTGTTGTAAAGTTTTTATTTTCAAGTATAGGGTCACCACTATGATAAGGTTGGATTTCATTCAGAGCTTAAACAAGTGCACAGTTGTCTTTGTGATTAAAGGCCGAGATAAATAAGAATATTTCTTCATTAATACAAGGTCACTGTATTCTCAGAAGTCAACAATTACTTTTATTGTGGGTGTTGTGAAAAGTATTTTCTGCATGTCTTAATGTGAGTAATACTTTTAGTTTTTTCTAGTTGAGTTAATTTCTGTATGTGTAGAAATAACTCTTTGAATCATACCCCTGGTCATTTTACCAGATATGAGATTCTGGATTCTTCCATTGATTATTTAGCAAATTAACAGCATCAACAATAAACTAAAATGTACATATTTAACATAGTTGTAATGTCCTCTATGGACAGATTTTTCCATACTGAGAGTTTTGGTCCAAACTTAGGAACAATTTGAGTCTATAAAAAATGTCCCACATAATGGGCTGGCCCACAGTCAGAAGTGTTTCTCCAGACTTGGATGGAAACTCCCATAACATGAAATGAAACATCTATGGACATACAAAAGGCAGGAAACATCAAAGCAGGAAGTCCGTATTCAAGGAAAATAAAAAAGGAAATGAAGCTGACTTGTTACTCAGATGTTGATCGCTGTGATATCTCTGATTGCCCTCATCTCATGAGGGCAATCAGAGGCACTTCAGGCACACACTTTCTTATTTTTGAGTGTCGGCTATTTTGCTTCCATAACATGTAGACTAGCAGAAAGAAAACACATAAAATACTTATCAAAGTGTTTATTTTATCATACTTTTTCTATTTGTGGATGGAATTTTTCCAAAATTTACCAAAACAAGCACATATTCAATGTGGCCGCTCATTTGCATATTTGAACATTACATCAGCAAACTTTTTTTTTAAATGTAAAGGTGACATTTAGAGATCTCTTTTAACCCAATTCACCTGTAGTGTTTTGTCTAAACATTGTATCGGTTTCATTAACTTAACTTTGGTTAAATGTGTAATTAAATCTCATTAAACACCATTGATATTCTATTGTTATATAATATATACACAAGAAGCTGATACATCCTGTCCCACATTAGAGCTGAGCCGGATTGTCGTCATTTCTTACATAACTGGACCGGGCTCAGTATCCAAACATCAAATTAATCCTGGAACATCATTGTCGCTTGGCTCATAAAAGAACAAAGGCAATTTTGGAGCTTCAGAAGGAAGCTTTCGGAAAAACTTGGCCCTGGATAAATGGTTTCCTGTTTGTTCAGTTGTCCAGTTTTCAGATTGGTTAGCTGGGTCAGCATGCACAAAACAACAACAACGATCTCGGTCAGATGCTCAGATCACTGTCTGAACTACAACTCTGACTCATTCTGTGCTGTCTGTAATCCCTACTTTCCCTCACATTAAACATGCTGTATTTGTCCATGATTCAGGACAGTAAACCTTATCTGAAACGTTATTGTTTCCCCAATGAGAATCTTATATGGTGGACAATGACCACAAGTGACACTCTATAAAACAATTCGGAGAACTTTTTTTTAAAGTGAAAATGATGGGTTCACAATTCGCTTTCTGAAAATGTAAGGGGTTTTATTATCCAATTGTTTGCCATGTTAGAGCCAAATTGCCTTTGTTGTGTAAATTCAGTCAAAGTTGCATAAAAGTACAGCATGCATTTATAATCCTGCATGAGACGTATTTTACATTGGCTCATATACAGTCTATCTATAAATATCTATATATATATATGCAGTGTAAATAGTATGGTTGTATTAAAGGCACAAGCAATTGTATGCACATGTTGATACATTATTGTGTTCTAGTGTTTTCGCTCTAAAACATGTAGCAACACAAGCAAATATGTATTCAGTTTTGTATGGCATCTTTAAACAATACCAAGGACCATGCATGCATGCGGGGTAACATTTCGAAACAAGCATTTAAACAGCCAAAAGCTACCAATGGCACTACATATTAAACAAAACAGGACATTTAATTTAGCAATTAACATAAGCACCACCAAACCTCCCAACTATAAATCCCCAATGCCCCCCATTATTGGGCATGCACTTGGTACAATCCGTTTTGCCAATTCCTGTGTTTACAAGCTCTGGCATCTTTTGCTTCTGCCTGCCAAGATGTCCCTCCAGTCAACCCAGTCTCACGGCATTTCGTGTTCACTAACACGATTTTTAATCTATTGATTCGTGTTCACCAACACGATTTGCCCCTTTTTTTCGTGTTGCACAGCACGATTTTAAAAGCAATGTATTTCTACTGCCTGCAGCACGTCTTTTTCTCCGGTCGGGTCGTGGGAGACCGGAAGCTGTGTGGTTCATAAAAACATGTTCTTACTCAATATCAAGCCACAGTTATTGCTTTTATTTTAAATCGTATAATTTCGGACTTTTGTTGCCGTCTGTGAGGAAAATAAATGGGGCTCAGAGCCTCAGGATACTGAAATCTGTATTTTTTAAATCTTTTTTTCCTTCTAATTTGTTATTCTTTTCAAAATAACACAGTGTTATTTACTCACCAATAACACACAATTATCCTTGCTTTTATTTATTGGTTTAATTCCATAATCTCGGGCTTTTTTGGCGTCCGTCAGGAACTGAATTTCAAAATAAAAATAACCGGAAACAGACGTAGGCATTTCGAGCGATTACCCAAGATCCTCAGCTATGGTTTTAAGCTCGCTTATTGGATGTTTTAGCCGCAATGCATGCTGGGATTTGGTGTTTATATGATATTAAATCCGGAAAACATTTTAAAAGAATAAAAGAATACTTAATTCCGAGCGCTCTTGCTTTTCTCTTTGAAAGTCATCACATAACGGCATTGTAATACACGGTTCGGCTGCATTGTATATTACAGATCTGCCGTAGTTCTTTATTTATAGAGCCCTGATGAGAAGACCTTTGGAAAAACTGAGAAAATGCCGCCGAAACTGAATGCTTGACGTGGATCATAAATATATTCAACAATTAAACAACATCTTCAATTTATCTTCACACAATACGTCTCCTTGCAGTATCAACACTAATTCGGCTGACTTTTACATTTGATCTAATTCACAGATAGGTTATATTTAAACCATAACGGTGCACAGCTGATATGAAAGGACTGTAGTTTTTAAAGATATTACTGATTTTCTTTGAATGTATACTACTGAGTCTGAAATAGTATAGCAATATGCTGTAAAATTATGTGAAAGCATGCATAAAACTACACATCTTCAGATGTTGTACGAAAACACAAGTGTCCTACATTTATAATACAAAGTTATTATGGCTGTGTGTAACTTGTGTGCACCTCCTAGTGGTTAAAGCACGTTATTGAATTATTGTTATATTTGATTAAAAAAATATTAAGAGTACATACTTTCATAGGGGGAAAGTATAAATATAGAATGTAAAAAATCAAGAAGATACTCTAAGTGATCTCTACAATAAAACAGTTTAGTGCAGAATGTACAAAGATATTAATAGGAGGAGGTGCAAAACAGAAAAACGAATTAACCTTTATTTAAACATTAAATAACAGATTAAGGTCTTCTTTTAAATAAGAAAAAAACTTTGGGGGTATCTATCTACAGATAAATATTAAGCCTGACAAAGTACTTAACGTCTAATATATTGCTTTCCTGCAATGTTAACTATGTTGAAGCACTTATTTTTAACTGATATTATACATATGAATTATACTCTTATGTATGTAGATAGAATAAGAAATTTGCAGAATATGACAGTTTGATGGTGGAGGTACACACATATTGATAGATGTCTTGTAATGCACTGTTGAGGAACCTGTGACCCAAGTGTTTCATTCATTGCATAACTACACCGTAGTTGTGTATATGATATGTCAATAAACCTTTGAAAATCTTGAAAGGGATGTGCAAAATAGCCATAATATACAGTCTTTAATTAACTATTAGTAGAGAATAACGAGTAATGAATATACTTTATTACTCGTTTCCATTCATGTCAATTGCAGATACATGTTTAGTCTTCTCAAGCACCAACTATCAAATATCTCTCCTGATTGTTGGCACTTGACAATCACCTTACCTGAATTTTACTCAGGTGTAACTAAAGTCTGATTTAAGGGTTGTTTATATTTCACATAATTAATCAGAATCTGCAGAGTAACTCAAATAAATGCAGTGGAGTAAAAATACCAGGTTAACCTCTGAATTGTAGTGGAGTACTTTGAAAAAGAAGAAAATAAAACAACATAGATTAGCTCCATGGCATAATGCCGAAACCCGCAAAATAAAGCAAAAGTCGAGACAACTTGAAAGGATATGGCGTTCCACTAAACTTGAAGAATCTCGTTTAATTTGGCATATTACTCTCAATGAATATAAGAAAGCACTGCGTAAAGCGAGAGCAGCCTACTCTTCATTAATAGATGAGAATAAGAATAATGCAAGATTTCTTTTCAGCACTGTAGCCAGGCTGACAGAGAGCCACAGCTCGATTGAGCCTTCTATTCCCATAGCACTCAGTAGTAATGATTTTATGTGCTTTTTTAACGATAAAATTGTTACTCTTAGAAACAAAATTAATGACCTCTTGCCTTTGACCAGTATAGTGTTATCAACAGCTCCCGGAAACGTAAGTTCTAATATTACACTAGATAGTAAACTAGAATGCTTTTCAGCCATAAACCTTGAACAATTAAATTCAATGATTCTCTCTTCTAAACCATCAACGTGTATGTTAGACCCAATTCCAACTAAGCTGTTGAAGGAAGTTTTTCCATTAATTAGCACTTATTTATTAAATATTATGAATATGTCTTTATTATCAGGCTATGTTCCACAATCATTCAAAGTAGCAGTGATAAAACCGCTTCTTAAAAAGCACAACCTCGATCCAGAGGTTTTAGCCAATTATAGACCTATTTCCAATCTTCCGTTCCTCTCAAAAATTCTTGAGAAAGCGGGTCGCAAAACAGTTGTGTGATTACTTAAAAACAATGATTTATTTGAAGATTTTCAGTCTGGCTTTAGAACACATCATAGCACAGAGACAGCTCTGGTTAAAGTCACAAATGACATTCTAATAGCCTCTGACAAGGGACGTGTCTCTATTCTTGTTTTGCTCGATCTCAGTGCTGCATTTGATACTATCGACCATGATATCTTATTGCAAAGACTAGAGCACTTAGTTGGCATACAGGGAACTGCTTTAGACTGGTTTAGGTCCTATCTATCTGAACGCTCTCAGTTTGTACGTGTCAATGATGAATCTTCCACGCAAACCAAAGTTAGCCATGGAGTGCCACAGGGCTCAGTGCTCGGACCTATTTTGTTCACATTATATATGCTTCCGTTAGGCAATATTATAAGGAATCATTCTGTAAACTTTCATTGTTATGCGGATGATACTCAACTATATTTATCAATCAAGCCTGATGAAATTAATCATCTAAATAAAATCCAAGACTGCCTTAAGGACTTAAAAACGTGGATGACCTTAAACTTTTTGATGTTAAACACGACCAAAACTGAAGTTATTGTACTTGGCCCGAAGAATCTACGAAACAAATTAAGATATACTAACTATGGATGGCATTAATTTGGCCTCCAGTGAGACTGTAAGGAATCTTGGTGTTATATTTGATCAGGATTTATCCTTTAACGCCCACATAAAATCAATTTCAAGGACCGCCTACTTCCATCTACGTAACATTGCAAAAATCAGGCATATCTTGCCTCAAAACGATGCAGAGAAACTAGTCCATGCATTTGTTACTTCAAGGCTGGATAATTGTAACTCTTTATTATCAGGGTGTACCAAGAAGTCAGTCAAGTCGCTTCAGCTGATTCAAAATGCTGCAGCTCGTGTACTAACCAGAGTTAGGAAAAGGGACCACATTACTCCTGTTCTGGCTGCCTTACACTGGCTCCCTATAGAACACAGGATAGAATTTAAAATTCTTCTTCTCGCCTACAAAGCCCTTAATGGGCAGGCGCCATCTTACCTCAAAGAACTCATTATACCCTACTGTCCTACTAGGGCATTGCGTTCCAAGAATGCAGGGTTGTTGGTTGTTCCTAGAGTCTCTAAAAGTACAATGGGAGCCAGAGCCTTTTCTTATCAAGCTCCACATTTGTGGAATCAGCTTCCAGTTTGTGTTCGGGCGGCAGACACCCTATCTGTTTTTAAGAGTGCGCTTAAGACCTTCCTTTTGATAAAGCTTATAGTTAGGGCTGATTAGATTCAGCCCCTAGTTTTGCTGATATAGGCTTAGTTTGTCGGGGGACATCTTACTTCTTCCTTCTCTCTGTCTATACCTGTGTACTCTCATGTTCCGATTAATCCAGCTTCCCCAAATGTCTTTCTTTTTGGTGTCTATATACGCCGGGATCCGGAGTCATGGATGATCCTGCGCTCCTCTGTCCTGGATCGCGAGCCCTGGATCTTGAGTCGTGGCTGTGGTCCTGGATCATAGGTCCTGGATGGATATCCTCGTGGATTCATTTTCCTATTATACACACATGCATTTCCAAACATTTGGACTACCTATGTTGCAAATGTATTATCTTTTCAATTTACACACGGCATCTATTGCACGTCTGTCCGTCCTGGGAGAGGGATCCCTCCTCTGTTGCTCTCCCTGAGGTTTCTCCCATTTTTCCCTTTAAACTGTGGGTTTTTCTTTGGAAGTTTTTCCTTGTACGATGTGAGGGTCTAAGGACAGAGGGTGTCATATTGTCATACTGATATTTTGTACAAACTGTAAAGTCCACTGAGACAAATGTAACATTTGTGATATTGGGCTATATAAATAAACATTGATTGATTGATTGATTGAGTATAATTACAAAGTAACAATGAGCTGTCATGTGGGTATATTAATGCTGCGCATTATGGACACAAGCGATTTTCACCCATTTATTAATTATATGTTTTACATTTGATAACACCAATGTGTTTAATACTGACAACTTCTAATTGTGGGAAAAACGAAAACGTTCAGTAGAGACGTCCCATAGAACATTTTGCGAAACACAATAGCCAGCATGTGTAGTTCTGGGGGGTCGTTCGATTCCAGTTTTGGATAGTCTGGCGTGGTTTCGTTCCATTTCACACATCTGTTTGACGCTCTGCGTAACCTTACGGGACTGTAGTCCTAACCGATAGCTGGGGATTATGGGTAGTGTAGTGTCTTCGGCCATCCTAAACTCAGAAATGTTGACAATCGTTATGATGCTCGAAATGTCCCTTATAGGCCTACGTCTGTTTCCGGTTATTTTTATTTTGAAATTCAGTTCCTGACGTACGCCAAAAAAGCCCGAGATTATGGAATTAAACCAATAAATAAAAGCAAGGATAATTGTGTGTTATTGGTGAGTAAATAACAGTGTGTTATTTTGAAAAGAATAACGAATTAGAAGGAAAAAAATATTTAAAAATACAGATTTCCGTATTCTGAGGCTCTGAGCCCCATTTATTTTCCTCACAGACGGCAACAAAAGTCCGAAATTATACGATTTAAAATAAAAGCAATAATTGTGGCTTGATATTGAGTAAGAACATGTTTTTATGAACCACACAGCTTCCGGTCTCCCACGACCCGACCGGAGAAAAAGACGTGCTGCAGGCAGTAGAAATACATTGCTTTTAAAATCGTGCTGTGCAACACGAAAAAAAGGGGCAAATCGTGTTGGTGAACACGAATCAATAGATTAAAAATCGTGTTGGTGAACACGAAATGCCGTGAGACTGGGTTGCTCCAGTAGCAGCAACTATCAGTGAAACCCCAGGCAATGGTAACTTAAGTTACTACAGAAATGATTATCGCGTGACAGGTGTTTGTTTGTTTATCTGTCTGTCACTGTCACTGATAGTTGTAACTTGTTGTAACCATGCAAAACGAGGTCTAGAAACTTGAGAGTTGTGTGGTTGACACCAAAATGAGGATTGTGTACAAAGATGGGTTTGGTCTGAGCAAGAGCTCCGGAGAGGCCATTTGCTAGAAATCGAGAAATAGTTTCATAATTTAAAGAACCCCTATTATACTCTTTTTCAACAATATATTATAGGTCTCAGATATATAAAAAACATGTCTCTGAAGTGTCACCAGCAGGCAAAAAAACCTGTAGCACTTTAATTCATTAATGTGATCTAACAAATGTAAAAAGGCAAATAATTTTAATATTAAAAAGTGCTGATTCTGTGTCTCTAGCTTTAAATGCAAATGAGCTGCTGCTGGCCACGCCCCACTGCGATATGTTTGGTTTTTAAAAAATCACAATGATGCTCAAGTAGGAGATTCAGGTGATAGGGTGGATGGGTGTTACCTTAGTTGGTTATTGGCTAATGGTTACACAACCCAAAAAAACATCACAACATGGCCAAAATCTGATCAGCTCATTTTCAGACAGGTTTTTATATAAATGGAAAGTTTCAGACAAAAAGAGAACCTTTTTGGCTGAAACTTTCCGAATCTCTTAACACAGAGGGGACAAATATTTATGTATAAAATACATGAAACATTTGATTTTGCATAATACTGTAGGTGACCTTTAATTTCTAATTTATTTCCCCTTCTAACCCCAACCCAATTGTATGTCTTGCTGAAGATTCTGCCTTGTAATGTACCCTCTGAACTAATACCTGCTTAACGATTGGCATTTCCATCAGCCTCAAGTCTTCTACTTTCATGCTTATTAAGTTAGCAAGCATACAGCTAAACAAAGAAGGTTTACATTATACCTACTGTTAAGTTAAAACTGATAAAGTTCCTTTTTCCTCATCCTTCATCGTTCTTTTACCAAGTGCTATGTTAGTAGAGCTTTATCTACTAATGTACTAATATATTGTACTAATATTTTGTGTTCTTAAATATATGCAGCTTTTGTTCACTCTGACGTTCTCCTATCTTGTTAAGCCATTCTCTTCCCACAGCTTCCAACAATCCTCCAGTAAAATGTGAACATTTCCTCTTTACTTCTCTTATCTGAGAGCTAAAGAAGGAAGGCACAAGTGGCTTAAGGAAGGGAATGTTGTCATTATAGACAAAAAGGGAAAGAGAATGAGGGGGGAAGTTAAGGAAAGGGTGGGTACCTTTCTTTTTCTTCAAGCCATTATCATTCCAGCATCTGCTAATAGTGGGCTATTAACATCACAACATGCATCATTTCATAGAAACACCCTCACATCTTGACCCCTGAAGCCATGTCTCTGCTGACTTGGGACCAGCACTAACTTGACCAGCTATTTCAGTGTGTTGCTGTGAAATGCGTAATGAAATAAATGTTTGTTTTTATTGAAGGCACCCATTTAAAAAAAAATTATATATTTTTTTGGGGAATAAGTTCAGGCCACAAAGACTAATCTGATGGTTGCTATCTGGTAGCGTGCTGTCTTAAATTGGGTTTCTGCCCAGAAAAACCAGCCAACCAAATGTATTTTAAAATGAAGGCCACCAACAGGAACACACATTTTGATATGAGTCTTCTGGTCTTAAATACACTTTTGATTTTAATTTTTATTATGGGATTGTCTTTTTTCTTTTTACTCTCTGGTAAATCAGTAAGTCCCAACACTAAATACCAGAATTAGACTAATGGGTGATTTTTAAAACATCAGTGTTTATGGCCAGTATGGAAGTATCAGGGTGTGACTATAAAACAATAAACAATATTTTTTTCTGACTGATTAAAGGGTTGAGAGCAACCAGACAACAATTTGTGAGGCATGGAGTACATGTTTGAGTAAGATGAGCAAATAGTCTTTTCAACCCATGAATGATTTTGTTCTTGAAAATCAGTATTTATTTTTAGTTTTGAAAACCATATTATATCTATGAATTTGAGCACATACTGTTGAGAATGTTGTTCAGCTGGCAGGTAGTGTGATTATTTAAGCCAATTATTGTGTGGACAAAATCATATCTCTTTCTTCCAAAGCAGGCTGAATTCTTATTTTTATTTCTTTAAAGAATGTTTCCCTCTTATTGTCAGCAGGAAGCCACTGGTTGCCAGAAGAAGTCCTCATGTATAGAAGTCTATGAAAAAAAGTATCATATTTCAACTTGATTAATTAGCTCATACCTCAACATTTTAAAAAACAAGTTTTGCGAGTCTGATTTAATTAGTTAAATAAAGGTACCAAACTGAAAAAGAAAACAGGGTATGATTTAGGGCGTGACTACCTTGTGATATAGTCTGGATGCTCCTTTTTTTGTCACACTTTACAGTGTGTTTTCATGTGAGGAAAGTCAACTTTTACCTCTTGATCACCTAAACATTTCTTATTCAGCGCAACTTTGAAAAAATCAGAAGGCAGATTTTGAAAACATCGAAATGCAGAAAACCAAGCCCCTCCCTTTTGGCCTCCCCCAAAGCCACTCCCCCCAACACACATGGACCCTGCTAAAGGAACGTAGAGAGGAGCACCATTTGGTTGTATTGGGCCGGATAAACTGTATATTAAAAAAAGATCAGGATTATACATTTTATTCAAATATTACCAGAAATGAACTGACACACAGATTAAATGTAGGACTAATATTACTCAACCATAAATTATTGTTTTCTGGATCTTGAGGCAAATAATGAGGCTGCCATGAGAAATGTCCTGTTTGCACCATACCTAATGGGAACTTAAGGGCTACACAGGGTGCATACATAATACTAATACATGGGAAGTGTCAGCAGTTCCAACAGCATTTATTTGGACCAAGGCTATCTTACACTTTAATTCACCCATGCTATATTTGCTATAAATCACTGATCATTATTTTTTTGAATAACTCATTGATAAACATGTGTTTTTGAAATATATATATCTGATATTAGATACACACAAAACAGTCTGAAAAGAGTTTTTTTTTTTTTTTTAAAGTAAAACAATATTATCATAAGAAAAATGGATTCAAAGATGGAAACATTTTCCTTAAATGATGGTCATCATATTGTTATTATTGAAAATAACTTAACTAAAGCTGCAGGTTAGGAGAGAGGGTCCACTGAGTGAGTAAGGGGGGAGTTTTCTTTCCTCCAAGGGAGTCACATTTCCAACTCTGTGGGTCTGAACTGAGAGAGCCTTTGTACTGAGAGGGAGGGAGAGAGAGAGAGAGCAGCATTAGTGTGACTTCAGGTCTGCACAGTGAGGCAGAGGGATCACGGACTTTGACGGAATTCCATCACACACATGCACTTGGAGCTCACTTCCCAACCTGGATTTGTATTCCTTCACTCGCTAAAATGTTTCACGGGTAAGGCAATTAAACATTACTTTACCTTTTCTGAGTGTACGAAAGCATCCTATCTTAAATGTAAGTTGCACCTCAGAGGAGACCTGTGATGTAGCAACCCTTCTTCTATGGACAGCCTAATTGCCTCTTCATTTAAACACTTTCCCTCTCTACATCAGCCATTAACGTTATGATAATTGTATTTAACTTTTTTTTTTTGCCTGAACAAAACTTGATTGTTGTGAATGATGTGTTTCCTCAGGTGGTTTCTTGCCCTGCATCTACTCCTGCTGTGCTGGCTGGCCACTGCCCTGCAGGTTATAGAAGGTAAGATTCATGCTGCTGCTGCTGTTGCTGCTGCTGCTCTTTCTTTACACTGTAACTATAAAGAAACACACAAATATAATGGATCAATTTGGCATTGATCAAGCAAATGCTTCATTAACGGAGCTTTCCCTTTTGTTGATTATATGGTCCTAACTAATCTATGAACCCTACTAGCAAGTTAAAGACCATGAAACAATTAAGTGTGTGTTGTATCATTAAGCAGTAAATACCAGTTTCCATTTAAAGGTAAAAGCTAACTATGAATAAGTATCTGGGAAAGCTCTAATAAACGAAATGCTTTAGTTTCTCATGTACAACACAGTCACAGCCATTTTGGATAATTTTGATCAGATTCATGGCATCCTGTCCTTTTTACTGTATGCTTTATGTGTGTCACAAGGTTAGGTTCCTTTGGCCATTTCATTACTTTTCCAAGTGCAAACAACTTATGATGCTAATGTTAGCGTGATTAGCCATCTAGCTAGTGGATAAAATGTGCATGCTTCAGTGGTCATTTCAGTAGATGGAGAAATGAGAATCATGCTTTTGTTTATCTCAACCTGAAATCTTGGAGACCTTCTTGCGACATTTACAAAGAATATCATTTGTTAAATCTGAAACTGTTACCATTCTAATCTGCTTATTTGCGACTAAGCAGGGCTTCGCAAACTTGTATTACATTTAGATGTGGTTTCTTGGGGTTATAGGTCTCACCTATGTTTTTAGGGTCCTCATTGTGAGATATTAGTAATAGCTATCTTTACAGTTCAAATAGCAGAACAACAAAGGGAGATTTACAATTCGGTTTGAATGTTCATGATGCACATATTAATGTCAAATGTCAAGTCTTGCCTGCACACTTGAGGTAATACTGTATGTTCCAAGGAACATCAGCTGACTTTAAATTGTACGTGGCTGATTTCAAGATATTGACCCCGGGAAAACATAAAACTATTTACCCTTGAAAAATAATTGCTAAGAACAAAGGTGATCAATTTAGATGGGGAACAAAAGACCCTGAGAACTCTCCTGTTTTTTATCCCATTAATCCCAATGTCTTAGTTATAATCAAGGCTGTTTTGACTTCTTAATATTTAAAACAAATAACATGGTGAATATTTGGGAAGAGATGTCGAAATCCCTGTTTGGTCGTATTATGTGAAAGAAAATGTTACACGTAGAACTTCACTGAAGACCCATTTGACTTAATGGACTTAGATGACTACATGTATCTACAAGGTCGAAGCCAATTAGTGATCTGGAGTCATCTACATGTTGTTGGCAGTAAAAACTAAATAATGATTGGGTTTAAGGATAGACTTATGAGGCATACCATTTTTGCGGGTGCATGAGAATGGGCCTTAATACCTGGCCAAGATTTTTAAAAAACTGACCAAAAGGTTGCAGTTAAGCAACAATTCTAATGTAAAAGAGTTATCAAATGAACAGCTTTTCCGGATAACTTCTAATCTAGAGTCAAATTTCACCAGTCATCCACTCTTCATTACAAACCAATAATATGCGGTCAGTCCCTTTTCAATTCCCATGTTCACACCTGTGTCAGCTGCTGTGGTTTCCGTAGTTACTCCCTGCTGTGAGGATCTTCTTATACAGCTCTGTAGGAGGGAGAGAGTTTGTTTGTTTGGCCAGAGGCTGTGCTTCCTCTGCCCCCTTTATCCCGAAAGTGTGTGTTTGTCTGTGTACAATGAGGTAGCTGGAAGTGGCAGACGAGTCAAACGCTGCACCAGGGTGAGAAATGAACTGTTTAGTTTGTATGGTAATGGTGTGAGGGGTTTCATCTGCACTGCACTTGCTGTTTGTGTGCTTGAGAACATCAGAGGGGTCGGTGTGGGTTGGTTCACACGGAGCTTTGAAAAGCAATGTTGAGAACACACTTGTCCCTGGACCAGATTAATGTCAGCACGTTTAAGTATGTGGTGGTTGATTTTTGACAATGGATGAAGGGAAAAAAATATGTTTTATCATTTACAGAAGTTCAGAAAGAATCCAGGTTACAGTGTGTCTTCATGATTTAGAAGAAGTACTTTATCTACACTGAACACAGCTCATAACATTGCGGAATGCCACAGGCTTGCTGGATAGAGGGACTGTCTTGTGATCATAAAAATATCCACAAACCTGTGTCCCAATTGTACACAATGTCATGATATCAGAGTCCTTCAATGCTTATGCCTGAATACTATTCTGGAGCAACAGCTAATATGAACCCAGTTGAAAAGAGACTCTCAGACAGAATCCACACATAGGATGGTCAATTTAAAAAAGCTTGTTTTTCTTCTTTTGGTGCTTCGTAGTGTCGATGTTAAGCTGGTGTTTTCAACACCTTTGCAGCTATTAACCTACAATAACTGGCATTCAGCACAGACATCAATCTTGACAAAAACAATCTTAAACAATAACGTGAGCGTGTATCGTTTTCACACATTTCAATAATCTTTCTTTTTATTTAGTTGCTTTAGTCAGTGTGTTCGGTTTAGAGAGCATCATTGTAGGCATCTACATTCATAGATAGGACTTATTTTTCTGTTTTCCAGACTCCAAATTTCACCCTGTCCTCCAAAAAACATTCTTATTGCTGCCTCCAGGAACCTTCACTTTCCATTTAGCATTGGTTGAGTTGCTCTGAAAGGGTTCCATGTTTAGCCAATATAAATGATTGTGAGGTGAACCCAGTGGGAGTCCTTTTTGTACGAGCCGCCCCTCTGTACTGTAAAACCAAATCCCATCATTTACTGTTGAGATCCTCTCTTACAAGCCATACTTTGGTTCCTTTGGTTGTTGTATGTTTTCTGTACGTTTTCTGCTGTCAAGAACATGTTTCCCCCAACTCCCACCTTTAAGTCTTTGCTTCTTCCGCTCTTGACCTTATGGTCTCTGCTGTTCCTGGAATAAAACTCCCAGCAAGCTCCATTTAGTGTTTTATGAGTCTGAAAACCTGGCAGAGAGTGTCATAGCTGCATGAAAGAACCTATACCTAAATGTCCTCAGTATATTAGAGAACTGAACACCCTCACTGCAGCGACGTCCTGTCTGGAATGTGCTCAATGAGGCAGATTAACTTTGATTTGAACACAGTTGGGCACAATGGGCCAACTGTAAAAGGTGTCATTGCCGTATGTGTTTAACGGTCGGATCTATGGGATGGGGAAAATAACAGTCACTGGAAACTTGAAAATAAGAATGGCAGTTTCTTTTAGGGTCTTATGACTTTCCGTTGAACATGGTCTTGTGTTTTCCATGATGTGATGCACACTGAGATGATGTAGTTCTTGACGTTGGTTCCCATTACAGCATAGAGGAAAAGAGTGCTTTGATTTCAAATAAAGCCAGAAAAATATGTTGTGTTTTTGTAGAGGATGTTAAACTAATAAATGAAGCATTTTTTTTGATTGACGTGATGATTTTTAATATAACAATTCTGATTTACAGCTCTTAAAGTAATGCTTTTTAGAAAGGAGACTGTTGCTGTTGTTTGTGTACACCGTTTCCATAGTGACTGTTGAGCATGAATCCTTATCATTGTTCCGCGCTATCTATGCTTCTGTGATAGAAACATACAATGAATGCTTTTCACTAAGAGTGATACAATCCAAAACTTCTGAGTATTGCCTGCTCTAGGTATGAATAAGCAAAAACATTTCTACTTAGTCAAACTTAGTATCTTTTTGGAGTAGATATATATAGTTAAATTAAGTGAGAATTTTCATCACCAATTCATTTGCCGAATATTTTATCAATTCATATTTTTCTTTTGTAAAAATGTAAACCCCAGAGCCAAAAGAAATGTCCTCAATTGACTTGTTTTATGTCAAAACCAAAAGGATTCAGCCCACTTTTGGATAAGACAAACAAAAGCAGCATTTAGTAATTGTTGTTTTTAACTATAATTGGAATTAAGCCTTGAATTAACCAATTTTTTCAGATTTTGTTTAAAGTTTAAAGTTTTTTTAAATTTCAAAGCAAAACATATCATGGTACACATTTTTACCAGTAGTATTTTTACAACGTATTTTCTGCTTTGCTTCCTTTACTTGTTTTAAAATAACAGAGATGCTATCAGACGGTAAGTAGTTTGCTGACTGACGAAAATAAACCTGACCTGCACTCAGGTTCATTTTTATGTAGGGCAGATGTTATACCTGTCTTGCTTTGTTTAGTTAAATTGTTTTGGTTTTGTCTGAATAAAAAATGAATGTGTGACAGAAAAAATCACAAACTCCCACAAAGACTGCTCTGTCTTTTAGAAAGTTGTCATGCTGGTCACTCTAGTCAAATGTAATAAGAGAAATGTAAAATTGCATGTTCACCTTCTTATTTTGAGTTAACTTTCAATACCTTGTTTGAGAGATAAGTAGGAAGTACAACGTTCTTCTGTGTGCCTGTTTATGCTCAAGTATGCTTTTGCATATTTGGGTCTGTGGCTACTAAAAGGATGGCCATGTAGCTGTTTGCAGATGGAGAGCACTATAATTAAACACACACATCAACACAGTCTTCCTGAAGGACAAATCTGTCAGTCACAACACTAAATTACTAACATGATAATTGTTTCCTCTGCTCTGTCCTCTTTAAGTAGACTTCCGGAAGAGTATGACAACATTCCATGCGTATTCCCAATTCCTGTGTAATGTAATTGGAGAATCAATCGGAAACTGAAATCCTGCACGAACCTGGTGTTTTAGATTGGAAAGATTTCTTATTTGCCCTTGTATTAGACACGACAGCATAAATCCTTCTTCTTCTTCACTTCTTTCCCCGAGGCTGTGTGGATGTGCTTCTATTGTTGCCTGTGAAAAAGATGTTGGTCTAACATTGACAATACTATAATATCTCATTCCTTTTCTTATGTATCACTTTAACTGACTGGAGCTTTTTACAAAGGATTACAAATATTACTTTTTACAACCTTAAAAATACGCTAATTGCTAAAAAGGTACTTCTGAAATTGCACTTCTTTCTATGGACTTAGTCTCCTTCCACTACCCGGCCTTTGATGAAACATGTTTTTTTTTTATAAAACATATTCCTTTGTGCATTCAACATCATCTATGATTCCTTAGGGACTCCTAGAGGGGCAGGACAGTTCTGAAATATTTTTACTCCTATGACTAAAGGAGGACAGAATGTGCCCAGGGAACTTAAGACAAATTGACCACTAGATAAATGTCCCAGGTCCTTCTAGGGGTTTGAGGGGAAATCCAATTTCGGACCAGTTATTTAAGCTTTTGAGAAATCAGCCTGAAACCCATGTAAATAAATGACTTGATGCTGTGCCTTATCCAGAATACACTGGGTATTGCAAGAGAGGATGGTGGGAAGTTTTTTGTACTCTAACAATACTTCATCTTTGTCTAGTGCTGACATCGCATGTGCATTCACCTGCACTTGTCTATAGAAAGTCTTTACAGAGACAGGAATACAAAAATGTATTTTACTTCCGCAGCTCCAAACAATAGTGAACTTTGTGCTGCGACTTCAGTGGGTGGACGTCAATAGATGGTACTCTGCCAGGGGGGGCTGTAGAGGGAAGATGAGATAATATTTTCCTATCACATTTCTCTAAAGGTTGTCTTTCATTCCAGCCATTTCTCATCACATTTGTCAAAGAATTCCCCCATTACTGTGCCTCCCATGTGTTTCATTAGCATTCGTATTGGAGGAGGAGATGAGTCGATGCGAGAAGCTCTAAGAGGTTGTTTGCTCTGAGAACAACACTCGCAGCTGAGCAAACACCCGCCAACACACACAAACACACACTGAGAGTCTTACATTCAATGAACTGTGCCCCATACATGCATAATCAGGTCATAAACGGATGTAAACAGTCCAGACCAGCTTGTATCTATGATACCGTATCTTTGAAGAAATGGCTCGACTGGCTTGGTTCGTTTGATACTTAACAGCTTATCTGAATGTTCTGCTCCCAGTAGTTAAAATAATGATTACAAGATTGTTTCATAATACATGTACAAATTATTAAATTAAGATTGTTTGAAGACACTGTATGCAATCAATTGTACAGAAACTTTTCTGGAAAATGTTTCTTTGTGCTACTTTTTTCTGACATATTTACTAGTTTTTATGAACTTAAGTTCTAGGAATCTGTTTCCTTGTCTGAGAATAATAACATTATTCTTCATATGATGTTAATATTATAATAATCGTAGCAAGTGTAAATGCACTTTATCATGATACAACAAATATTTTGTATCAAATTGTATTACCACAAAAGCAAAAGCAGGCAAAGACACAAAAGCAAATGTTTATCAGAGGTTTGGAGCAAAGTGATTGGGGTCTGTAGTGTACACCAAATCACAACAGATTTTGCCGCCAATGTAATACCTACCTGTCTTGCTCATGGCACTGTCCTTCTGTCTCAAGCAGTCTATGGTCTCAAGCTGCATCTCAGCTGGCAGTAGCTTTTGGAAGAAAAAAAATACATTGATGAGCTGCAAACTAAGGAGAAGGCTGGTGGGTGGGGGGTAAGGGTGAAAGCCAGGCCACTGGATGTAATGGAAACGGCCCCTCTGCAGATGTCCGCCGCTGACCTCATAGCAACTCCAAACAGTGCATTCTTTATCATACAGTGTGGCATTGAGAGAACTTCTGTGTATTTGTAATGTGTGTGAGTGTCTGTGTCCAAAGTCAGAAGTTCATCCAGATTTGAGTCTTGGTTATTGTGTTAATTACCTGTGGAACGGCAGGCAGCTTGTACAACATTAAACTAATCAGCTCCCATGTTGCAAGTCGTGCTGCAATCACATGCCTCCATAGGAGTATCTTAACCTGTCTTTTTTATGACAGAATTAAAAATATGCTATTTGCATTGCTTACAGCCACCAAACCAAACAGTTGTATTTTATGATATTTAGAATTGACTTTATGCTGCACAAAACTATGTTTTTACATTAAGAATGAACGTGAAAAGTGATGCTGCAGTAACAAACTTTCATAAAAAAGGTTTATAACGCTTTCATGTTGCAGTGTCTTAGCCTATTTTTTTGATGACCTACAATTTGACTCTCAATGCTCTCGTTTGGTTTTCCAGCTGCAGGATGCTCTTTACAGCTTAAACACAAATAACTTGAATGCTGTATGGCAACCCTGTCTTACGGCATTTCGTGTTATAGTCACAACATTTAATCTATTGATTCGTGTTCACCAACACGATTTTCCCCTTTTTGTCGTGTCACACAGAACGATTTTAATTATTGGTAGTATGTTTCGTGCCTGCAGCACGTCTTTTTGTCCGTTCGGGTCTTGGAAGACCGGAAGCTGTGGGGTTCATAAAAACATGTTCTTACTCAATATCAAGCCACGATTATTGTTTTTATTTTAAATCGTATAATGTCGGACTTTTTTTGTCGTCTGTGAGGAAAAGAAATGGGGCTCAGAGCCTCAGAATACTGAAATCTGTATTTTTTTTAATCCTTTTTTTCCTTAATTTGTTATTCTTTTCTAAATAACACACTGTTATTTACTCACCAATAACACACAATTATCCTTGTTTTTATTTATTTGTTTAATTCCATAATCTCGGGCTTTTTTTGGCATCCGTCAGGAACTGAATTTCAAAATAAAAATAACCGGAAACAGACGTAGGCCTATAAGGGACATTTCGAGCATCATTGCGATACACAGCCACTGAACTGATTACCCAATATCCTCAGCTATGGTTTAAGCTTGCTGATTGGATGTTTTAGCCGCAATGCATGTATGGATATGGTGTTAATGCGATATGAAATCCGAAAAACTTTTTTTGTGACAGCAGACATTTCTTTTCCCCTCCTTGGGGCGGATTTTTTATGTGCTCACGGACTCCTTGTGGACGTTAAAAATAAACGCTTGGTTGATGCCTTGACGTTTTCCTCCCTCGTATGTACACTTGGCAAGGCAGCATACGTGGCTGTCGGGCTCGCTGTCGGGAGCGGACATTTTCCTCAGGCTGTTGGCTGACTTTCCATACCTGACGCTGCCCACCGTCTCCGCGCTCACCACCAAGCATGGGGTGGAGCACCACGTCACCACCGAAGGTCCCCCAGTCTACACCAGGGCCCGGCGGTTGAACCCTTCTAAGCTTGCAGTAGCGAGGGCGGAGTTTTCAACCATGGAACGCCTGGGCATCGTCCGCCGTTCTGACAGTCCTTGGGCCTCTCCTCTACACGTCGTTCCCAATCCGAACGGTGGTTGGCGCCCTTGTGGGGATTACCGCCGCCTCAACGACGCCACGACACCCGACGCCACGACACCCGACCGCTACCCGGTGCCGCACATTCAAGACTTCTCGGCACATCTGGCCGGTACGTCGGTGTTTTCGAAAGTGGACCTGGTGCGTGGTTACCACCAGGTGCCCATGCATCCCCTAGACGTCCCTAAGACAGCAGTGATAATGCCGTTTGGACTTTTCGAGTTCCTGCGGATGCGTTTTGGGCTCAAGAACGCCGCCCAAACGTTCCAGCGCCTGATGGATTCGGTGCTGCGGGATCTGCCGTTCGTGTTCGTCTACCTGGAGACATACTCGTCGCCAGCGCATCGGTGGAAGAGCACCTGTCGCACCTCCGAGCCCTTTTCGCGAGGCTCAGCCAACACGGGTTGATCATCAATCCTGCAAAGTGCCAGTTCGGGGTGTTTGACATTGACTTCCTCGGACACCGCGTCACCAAAGGCGGTGCAGCACCACTGCCGGCGAAGGTGGAGGCTGTTGCGGCTTTTCCTCGCCCACTCACAGCCCGGTCGCTCCGTGAGTTTCTGGGGATGGTGACTTTCTACCACCGTTTCATCGCCCGGGCCGCTCACATTATGCGGCCGCTGTATGAGGCTTTGAAAGGTATGACCCCCATCAAGGCGATCGACTGGACGGCGGAAGCTGCGTCTGCTTTCACGGAGGTCAAGACCATGTTGGCTCAGGCGGCCCTGTTGGCGTATCCATCATCCACGGCTCCCATCTCCATTACCACAGACGCATCGGACTACGCTGCAGTGGGTGGAGGTCGCTTGGCAGCCACTCGCCTTTTTCAGCCGCCAGCTGACGCCCAGAGAACGCAGGTACAGCGCTTTTGACCGACAGCTCCTTGGACTTTATTTGGCCGTGCGGCACTTCCGTTTTTTGCTGGAAGGCCGTGAGTTTACGGCGTTTGTCGACCACAAGCCGCTCATGTTCGCCATGTCTAAAGTGGCGGAGCCTTGGTCGGCACGTCAGCAGCGGCAGCTTTCCTACATCTCGGAGTTCACCACAGACATTAAGCACGTGGCTAGCAAGTCGAACCTGGTTGCAGATTGCCTCTCCAGAGTCGTCATTGGAGCCGTCCAGTTGGGCCTGGACTATACTCGCATGGCGGCGGACCAGGTCACAGACCCTGGCGTCCAGGCTCTGAAGGTGGAGGGCGCGGGGCTGAGCTTGGAGGACATTGTGTTCGGCGACGCGGGCGTTACCCTCCTGTGTGACGTTTCCACGGGCCTGTCGCGGCCAGTCGTTCCCGCCAGCTGGAGGCGCTCTGTGTTCGAGGCAGTGCACGGCCTGTCACACCCCGGCGTTAAGCCTTCGGTGCGCTTGGTGGCCGCGAAGTTCGTCTGGCATGGGCTGAAAAAGGACGTGAGGACTTGCGCTGGTGAGTGCATGGCTTGTCAGCGCGCTAAGGTGCACCGCCACACGAAGGCCCCTTTGGAGCGTTTCCTGGTGCCTGAGAGGAGGTTTGACCACGTCAACATCAACCTGGTTGGTCCATTGCCCTCCTCTCAGGGTTTTTCCTACCTCCTCACCATGACAGGACGACCCGTTGGCCGGAGGCGGTTCCTCTCGTGTCAACATGAGCCGCAGACATTGCCCGAGCTTTCATTGCGACGTGGGTGTGTCGTTTTGGCACCCCGTCAGACATTTCCTCGGACAGGGGCTCACAGTTCACGTCCGAGCTCTGGAACGCCGTGGCGAGTGGTTTGGGGGTTAAACTGCACAGGACTACCGCTTACCACCCTCAGGCTAACGGCCTCTGTGAACGGTTCCATCGCTCCATGAAGGCGGCCCTCAAGGCCGGCCTTACGGACGGTAATTGGGTCGACAAGCTGCCTTGGGTGATGCTTAGACCGCGCCTAAGGAGGATCTGCAGTGCTCCACGGCGGAATTGGTATACGGTCAGCCGCTGAGGGTTCCGGGGGATTTCCTCCCCAACGCATCGGCTCCCTGGTCGGCGACGGCCCAGCGGGCTTTCCTGCAGGATGCCGCTGAGGCCTTTGCTCCGATCCCTACTGCTCGGCACGGTACTCAGGTGTCCCGGGTTCCCGTGGAGCTCCGCTCGGCGGGGCATATGTTTATCCGGCACGACGCGCACAGGGGACCCCTACAGCCCCCTTACGATGGGCCTTTCCGGGTTCTGGAGCACGGGGACAAACACCTTGTGGTCGACCTAGGTGATAAGGCCGAGCACGTCTCGGTGGACCGGGTGAAGGCTGCTCACCTGGACTTAGACCAGCCGGTGGTGCTGGCTCGACCTCCGCAACGGGGCCGCCCCCCGGCCTCGACCCCTGTCTCGGAATCAGGGCCTACGGTTCCGGTCCCAACTCTTCCGGGGGCCGCACAGGCGGACGTCGCTTTTCCGACTCCCGTGCGCAGGAGTCGTGGGGGTCGGCGTGTCGTTCCTCCCCGCCACACTGATTTTGTGTATATGTGAATTCTGGGGGGGCTTGTGTGGTGCCACGTGATAGGACATAATCGACCGTGTGTGTGTGTGTGTGGATGGGTGTGTGGGGGCAGGTCAGTTCAGGTTAATCTTACCCTGGGGTCAACCTCTCCTTGTGATAACCTCTTTGACTCCTAATTCCCTTCATCTCATTTTATCTTTCTTATGTTCTTTTCTTTTCCTAAAGAAGCCGCTTTCTGGTTCGTTTTTCTTTTTCAGTTCCTCCCTTCCTCTGCCCATCCTCCCCCTCTATTACCATGTTTAGGAATAATTTGTCACTAGGGTTGTCACAATGTGAGCTATAACTATGGGATTATCATGGCCGAAGAAATTCACACAAATTCCATCATAATATGTATTTATAATTGCTTTCAGTTAATCTTTTACTTTTTTTAGTTTGGGTTTTGTCTCTTTTGAGTGTTGGGAGATAGAGAGACCACAACTGTATAAAAGCGTACAAAATGAAAGAAACTGAAATAGGCACTGGATTATACTCATATTATTATAATATGTGTATAATTCACTTTAGGCATAATGAAGGACTATGTTCCAGGGCTATTTCTATTTATAGTAAGCATACAAATGACAGGGATGATAATGATGATGATAATGATTGCTCCTATTCCAGCTACCACCCCCACTGTTTCTACTGCGGACACTTATTAAGCAGAACACTGATGGAGACTGATAGACTGCCAGACTGTAACTCACTCCCAGGCCACCTCGCCCCTTTGCCTGCAGGTAGTCCCTTTGTCTTCACTGAATGGTAGGAGGTTGTTAGAGTTAGAGGGGTTCAAAGAGTGTGTGAATGTGTGTGTGATTGTGTGTGCGTGGGTGTGTGTGTGTGTGTGTGTGTGTGTGTGTGTGTGTGTGTGTGTGTGTGTGTGTGTGTGTGTGTGTGTGTGTGTGTGTGTGTGTGTGTGTGTGTGTGTGTGTGTGTACACATCTCAAATCATCTCTGACATTCCAGGCATTTTTATGTCTGCCACCTGCAGTCCTGGACACAAAAGGGGATGTTTTCAAACCAACAGCTTACACTGCCTCAGTGATGTAGCTGTAAATTACAAGCTAAGATCACCATTTGGTCAATCATTTCTACAAACGTTAATGTGACAAAAAACTTTCATTTCCTAAGACAACTTAGATAAGTTATAATTAAAATATATGATATTTATTTACAGTTATTTCTCGCATCATTTATGTCCTTACCTCAACAATTATTTATTAAGGTAAAAGGATGTAGAACACTTTATTTTCACTACATCTGGGTCGGCACACTTTCCACTGTATTCATGCTCCCTTCTACCTTCTGTTTCTGGAAATATTCAGAAATGTGTATCTTCTTATATATAAATACATATATATATATATATATATATTTTTCTCAAGCCTATTATTTATTCCTGTCAGTATCATTCCTCTTTTACTTTTCAGCATTAGTCACAAATCTTTAACACATTGCAGTACATTCCTGAAGCATTTTCTTTAAAGTTCCTGAAGCAGTTTGTTTAAAGAAAGAGCAACCACTTCCAAAAACATTTGGAACAACTTTATTCTGGTTTTGCTGATGTTTTAGCTTCATTAATTGTGTAATGCATATCACTGAATAAATTACCTACATTTGACTTCATAATAATAATAATGACTCACCACTCAAAATGATGATAGTGTTTGATTTAGTGACTTTCTTGGCAGGCCTTTACAATCAGAGCTTATAAATGTAGTCCAACATTTCCTGGCTGAACATGGCCTGGAAATATGAAATGAAAACACATCGTAGGCGGAGCGGAAGACGGGGGAGAGGAAAGGAGGTAGGGGGAGGTACAACACTAGCTTCATTGACTGCTTGCCTAGTGGCTACAGTGAGCATGTGCGTAACTGTCTGAAAATGTGCATGTGTGGTATACCATTACCTGAAAACAGGTCCTCTCTGTTGACCTGTTGAGCCCGCCCACCCACATTTATTTCGCTTTAGGGTTGGCTTAGTGGATGTTTCAATCAAGACCTACTTGGGTATAGTTAAATAAACAACACTGTCACACACATAGACAAAACAAAACAAAGTCCCTTTGAGTAGTCATGCAAAGATGTATGAGCATAATTAGTCATGAAGAGTTAAACATTCAATACCATCTGTAGTGCTCCATAAATGAGTTCTTGTGTTGTTCTGGCACAAAAAGACTAGAGCAGTGAGCCAGAACCTCTTTCGCTCTAATTGTCAGAGATTGTACACTCAAACTCACACGTAGGACTTGTGAACACACAAAAACAGGAAGGAAATTATCCTTGTGTGTCAGCTTCGACCATCGTGAGCCTCGTTTAATTGGACAGCCATCTAGACTGTTGCAGTAATATTTTAAGTTAAATATTTTCAGGTATTAGTTACCAGCTTTTTCTATCTGATGTGCCTCTACAGCCCTTTTATGAGTTTGAATAGGTAATTATAAATGTATGCAGTTTATTTTTGTGCAGTGTCAATTAAAGAAACACACAGTATTCTTAAAGGACAACAATGTCCTCTCCCTAAAAGTGTTTTAAAAATACTATATTGTTTTATTAAAATTCTTTGACTTCATGAGTTAAATTAGTAAACAAACATCTGCCTTGGTCATAAATAAACCCAATCTTGGTTAGTTTTGGAAAATCGTGAGGTCATGGAAACATCTATTTTCAGGTTTGATCTCACTTTTTTTTTGTATTTTCATTTATTTGGATCAACTCTTAATTTATGCTTCTATTTTATCTATATACTTTGACTTTTAAGCTCTCTAGAAACATGGTTGTTAGGCGCTCTTAGCTTAAAGTTAATAAATATGCTGCATATTCAACCAAATTGTATTAAACAAAAACGTTTAAAATGTAAAAAATTTTAGTGTGGCAAGTTTTCTAAACATGGACCTAGAAACAAATGTGATGGGAAGATCATGTTTTTAACCTACTTTTCCTTTTAACTTTTTATTAAGGTAACATGACCGGTATGTCATTTGGAATTACTCTGGTCTGCATTTATTACTGTGTATGAGCACTAGGTGCTGCCAGAGTGCCAGTATTTATGAGCAAGGCTACGTTAGAGGTTCCCTTTTTTAAGTCCCCTTTATTGTTATCTGTTGTTAAGTTGTTAATTGTTTATTGAGCTAAGATTGACCATTAAGCCTGACTATTGGACATGTTTCTGATAATAATGTGACATATCACAAAGTTTCCAGCATTTTAAGTGTTCTTGTCCATGTGTCCACCTTAATGTTTATATGTAAATAAATTCATATAATCTCCATGCGATTGAATATGACAGTAAACCAATTAGAGTTTATTGTTGTGGAGGTTGCTAGGTAGAGCGGGAACTGAGAGAGAGAGAGGGGTGAAGGGTGATAAGGGTGACTCTTCCAGGAATCCAGAGGCCCTTAACAGGGTCACCATGTTTAGAGAAAAAAGGATAACACACATAAGAATGGGGCAGCAGCTATTGCACAAGAAAGTTTACACTTTCTTTTTTGCCGTTTACTCTTATTACTCTCAAAAAGCCTCGAGGACTTCAACAGCAAAAGTTGTTGGAGACCAAAACTAAACTAAAAGGAGAATAAATAATGGACTGACATTCATCAATCTGCCATCTCCTAATGAATGCTAATGTTGCTCCATGTCTTCTGGATGTTTTAAAAGCCAGCTGTGTACTAACAATATTGCCAAAACTACTTTAAGGTTGTATTATGTTGTACTTTATAATCACAGTGTGAACTGCTGCCCCCTAGTGGCCCAAAAAAACAACACATGATACTGCTTTAATTCATATTTTATCCAGGTCTGAAAAGTGAATGCAATGTGGAAGTGCACTACACGTATATTATTTCAGCATGGGGAGACTCCACTGGTTGCAGAAATAAGTCAGATTGTCTAGAAGTCTAACCACAGAACACTTTTTCCTAATTTGTTTGTGGTCTCAATTGCTATTTTCAAGTCTTCTTTAACCTGTACATCATTTTAAATATTATGGACCCATTTTGACTCAAATCATTAATAAAGCAGCTTATGCTTTATGGAATGGCTACCTTTTGATTGACAGGTATCTACCACAGTGTGACCTGGTCTTGGTGTTATTCTTATTTTCATCCTAAAACTTCAATCATTTCACAGTGTTTTCTGTTCATGAAAGTTAATTTAACCTTTTGGTCGTTTGGAAATCTCTTGTTCAAAGTTCAGGGGTACTTTGCTCCACCCTCTTGGTTCGAAAAACCTATATGGCGACGGCCAAACTCAAGTCTTCATATCACATGTTGAACAAATAATTTCTTACAGTTCATAGTTAGTATGTAAATGTAATTATTACAGTTTGTATTGCTGCCCCCAAGTGGGTAAAACGTTAATACAGTTTTAAAAACGTATTTCCCCCTTGAGAAAACCTGTATAATTGCCAACCATTATAGTCGGAACACCTCAGCTTAATATACTAACCCTAACCATAACCCCAGAACTTGGTCCCCCCTTTCCTCCTGATCCCCTCTAACCCATCCTCACCCCTTCCCATTCCACACCACCTTATCCCTGGCTAATCCATGACTAATCAAGCATCTTCCCCTGGGGGGTCTCCTCCCTCACCCTCTCTTTAAATCTTAAACCTATCATCTGCTCCGTTAGAGACCGACCCTTTCCCTCCCACAACAGTCTTTATGTCAGTGTGCTCTGACCGGCATGGCTCCCAGGGTCTGATCAAATGTATCAACACCTACAACCCACCACCCCCAAGTAAGGCAGTTAGGAGAGAGAACAAGGATGATGTCACATGGGTTAGAATAAAAAGTGGGAGTGCAACAAATATATAGTATATAAAAGTGCGTTAATCAATGTGTCCAACCCTAAAGAGCCTAAATGTGCCATATGCAATGAGTAAAAGCATCTCTGATATCGATGGATACCAAATTGTTATGAATCTCATCAGTGGTGTTTCCATCATAAACATGATGGTATTTTTTTTTAATTGAAAATATGAATACAAATTATTGGAACGCCAAATGCTATAAATGCCAGTATACCCTTCCTTCTCTTATGTTATACATTGCCTATGTTATGCTGATGTCACCATCTTCATCTGTATCCGGCACCCGTAAACCCTTGCATATTTCAGTTGTTTCCTGTATTTAGTAGAAGTTTCAATTTGATTCCTCCTCAAAAGTGAGTTATTAAAATATAGTCCATCACATATAGTGTTACCCCACCCCTCTTCAGCTTAAACAAACACCTCCACCCAATGATCCTCAGAAGCACTCCATCCCTCGTCCTGGTCCTCACCAAACATGTAGAGAAGCACAATGCGACAGAACAGGCATCTCTTTGTCATCACCAACACGGGGCCTCTCTGCCTCTCTCCTTGATCAGTGAGCTGCAGCAGAGAGAAAGTCCACACTTATAAATGCTTCCATTCAACCTTTTGTGTTTATTTTTTAATTTGAGTCATGTGACTTTTGTATGTTATGCTATTAAAGCTTTTTTGTTATTGCTCTGCCATTTAAAAGGGGAGGGTTAGGGTTCTCAGTCTTCAATAAAACAAAACAAATCTCTATTTATAAGCAACTTAAGAACAGTCTCAATATATAAATATAGAAAATATATAGAAAATTAGCATTTTATCTGAAATATGACTAGGTCTTAAGAAGGAAATTGACTGAATACGTGAAAGTGAATCAAGTTGCATTGTAAAACCCAGAATAATAAAGGGAAGCTTAATTGTTTGTCTTAGAAACAGTAAGAAATATAAATGCACAAACATGCATGATACATAAATGAAATGTCAATGGGTAAGAAAAAATGTCTAATATGTAAAAGACGGAGTTTTTAATTGATGAAAGGATATAGTAAGCATAATGCATTGCAAAGCTCCAAACCCTACTTTACTACACAGCTATTTGGCTATGACAAGTTTTTCTTAGTTTTTTTTAATGTTTTGTATTTATTTATAAAATGTTACATCTGGCTAGGAAGGAATGCTTTGCCCTAATGTCCTTATAAAGACATCTCCCTGATAATGCTCCTGCAATGTATTTTAGACTCATTTCAGTTTTGATATGGGCTTTTGTTATCTCACCACATCCTCAGTCCCAAGTACCTCATCCCAAGTTAGTGTGCATATGTTTATTAGACTTGACATGCTGTACTGTACATGTGGTGTGAGGGATAGGCTGAAAAAGACCCCAAGTATGACCCAGAGAACACACACACACACACACACACACAAACACATACACACAAACACACACACACACACACACACACACATACACACACACACACACACACACACACACACACACACACACACACACACACACACACACACACACACACACACACAGATGGGAAAGTAGGAGGAAGAGGAGGAGGATGGACTAACTAACTCTCTAATCTTCCTGTCTGAGTAAAAAAGGAGAGAAAATGAAGTCTGCTGTGTTGTGTGTGCCAGAGGAGGGGGAGTCGGTAATTACAAAGAGGGAGAGAAGAGGGGAGGGAGAGGGAAAGACAGAGATGTCAGGGAGTCACAAACGACCAAGAGACACAGACGGAGTGAGACAAAAAGGACATAACGAGAGGAGAAAAGGAAGGAGCTGAAAGGCCGTTCCTTGAATATTTCTTGCAGCACTGGACCTTGTGGATTACTCAGAGTTACTTAAACACACTGCAGGTATTTGCAAGTGCATCCTCTATAGCTGGAGACATAGCACTGTATTGCTTTCATCCCTGTTGGCACGTGGGTTGCAGTTTATAGATGCAGTTAACAGGACCGGCTTATTATTCATGTGAGACAAAGTGAGAGGATGGGAGCCCTTCGCCTCTCTTTTGCTCTGTTCTTCCTCTCATTCTCTCCCGCACAAGCCCAATGGTGGAGTTTCATCTGGGCAAAACCTAAAACCACCACAATCTCTATGACTTCTCCCATTCCTTCCTACATCACTTCTCCATCCATCACCTCCCTGGGTTCTTCTGACATCCCAGGGACAGCAGAATGGATGTTAAAGGAGGACAGGGTGACAGAGAAAGCCCCGGAGATAAGCACTCTGACAGAGGGGTCTGTACTGCCCCCCACACCCACCCCTGGAGTGGAAATCTTTGGTCAAAGCACTGCAGTACCTGGGACTTTACCTCCAAAGGAGAATGCAGGTGCTGGCAGCAAAGCTAGGGCCCAATGCAAACTCCTGAAACACTGGAAAAGTGGTGAGTTTCACTGATGAGTTTAAGAGTACAATAGTTTATTTTCCAAAGAGTTCCCATTGGCAGATTTCTAGCTAAGAGTGGCTTCATATTTGGTATTAGAACTGTCAACTTGTATGTAAGGTGACGTATTCCTTTGAGTTACCAACAATTTAGTCAATGTCTGATTTAAACAATAAAAATAAATAGTTCAATAAAAAGTGGTCAGGAAAAAAAAATGTGTGTTGGAGAAATGTCTTGTTCAACGGCTACCAGGTTGAACAGTTACTGGATTAGACCTTTCTGCCCATTCAAAGTGAATGGGCAGAAGCATTGAAGCTTCAACGTACGCCGCCGTTTGGATGGGCCGTTAGTGTACCCTGATGTGCTTAGCATTAAAACTGTTGGAATCTTTCAAATCTAGAGAAAGAGTGGGGCAGGGAGCTTTTGTCTGTGCCACATCAGGGTCAAGGAGGGTTTAAAAGGTTATACATGGAAACGCTAGGGGGTTTGTTAATATTGGCTTTATAAGTCTCCTCAAGCTGATCAAGCGTCCATGCGGCCGCCGGCCAACGTGATGAGGATTAGGTTCTTGAGGAGGGGGTTAGAGTTGAAAAATGAGACGCAAAACGAAGGAGAGATCAGATGACTGGCAAAGTGTTTAATTTGGTGACTGAAGAATTGTATGCAATTAACTTAATGATTGTTTGACGCCTGACTGACCACTTAACTTGTCTTTTATTAATAGTTTGCTTAAATAATAAGTGCGGCTGAGTGTTTGCACATTAAAACATTTGTATAAAATATATTTACAATTTTAATTATTACAAAGTCTATTATTTTAAATCCATACCACATGATGTCATGTTCGTTGTTACTCATTGGTATAGGGGCCATTCTACCGAATTGGACCAAAGTCAGGTTGGAAATGTTTTGAAATTTTGTATGTTTTTTTCCAAAAACTTTGTCCATATATATTTTGTACCATATCTAAATTACACATATCTAGTAAAATAACCGTACCTTTTTATATCGTATTGTCAGACTGTATTGGAATGTTCTTCCTCTACCAAAAATGGTCACTACCGAAACATAGTACTACATACACTGTAGTAAAAAAGTATTATATTAACCTGTTAAGATTGTTTTACCTTCCCTTCTCTAAATAGTATTTTAACAAATATTTCTTGAGGGTTTTCACAATTAAATTAATAAAAGTGAATTTTTAATCAAAGTTCAATTTATACAATTCATAAAAATCTCAATGCAATTTTTCTTTGTAAAATGCATAATACTGATCATATTGATTCCAGAGTTGATGGATGTTTTTTGTTTTTACAAAACATCCAGTGTTTCGGTAGTGACCACAGTATTTTGTTCTCAAGGTTGTATCATATTCCCTCAACCTTATTGCTTAATCTTAACTCATAACATGCCTTATGTTGAAGTGTGAAGGTTTGAAGCTACTGACCCAGAATCAGCACTTTAGTAACAGGCTGAAATATTAGGGGATGTGGCTAGAATGGGTGATCTGTTTGGTATTTTGAGCAAAACACTTCAGACATGTTTTTTATATATCTGAGACCTATAATATTATGCCTAACAATAGTATAATAACAGACCTTTAAAGTAACACACTGATTTTCAAACTTTAAAACACATTTATTTCAAAATGGTGGGATTTACCTGCTTACCATTCCATTTTGTCACTACCGAAACGTGAAAAAACGAAATGTTTCGGTAGTGACTGTTTCGGTAGTGACTGTTTCGGTAGTGACTGTTTCGGTAGTGACTGTTTCGGTAGTGACGATTCTAGTTAAAATTGAGCATAACTAAAGAATGCTAGCAAGTACATGGCTAGCATACACGTCTTTGAAGAGGTTTACATAAAAACCTAATACTTTGCATAAAACCCCGAAAAAGTTTACTTAATTGAAGATAATATGTGTAAAAAATATTTTTACAAAGGTTTAACATCAGTTTTCCAACCACAAATCATTCACAAGATATTTGGTGGATCTTTATCTGTTTTGTTTGTTCATGGGCAGTGAAGGCCTAGATTTGGTTCATCAGCTGCTTAATATGTGTTTTAACATCGAAATGTTTTCATGCCAACTAAAAAAGACAATCACAACTTAATTAAGACAGCTAAATCCAGTTGTAGCTAATAACATTGGGTTAAATATAGTCGCAGCTAGCCTTGGCTAAGGCTACACTTATTGACTTTCTGCCCCTAGCTTTTTCCTAGAATTTAATTAAATAAATGTTGATCACTGTGTTGGTCATTCAGTTTGTTACATTAGACGAGTGTGCAGTGGCAAAATATGGTCATGAAGAATAAAAACAGTTGGAACTTATCAAACTCGTAGCCTACTGAGAGAAGGTAACTAGCTCAGTGTTTCCCACATAATTTGATTCTATTTGTGGGGGCACCCCCCCCGGCGGGCACCCCCCCCCCCCCCCCCCCCCCCCCCCTCCCGCGTTGTAAATGAGTGAGCCACACCGGAGTTGAGGATCTGTGGGGTTTATTCTCCCAAAAATATAATTAGCAGATGCCTTATTCCAAAGTGATTTACATTAGATTACATACATTAACATTTAACTACATTCTCCCTGGAGTAACTGAGGGCTAAGTGCCGAGTTCAAATCCCGCCTGGAACACCACCACTAGGATGTCTAACAAACAAACAAAATTAAATTAAATTTGGCTCGGCTACACAACGCTTCAGATGTTCAGACAATGTGCAAACTTTGCAGCCTACTTGTTGCAAAGTTTGCACCCTTTGTCTTGACATCCGATTTTACGGGGCTTCCTGAACAAATATTCTAATGCCCTATCTTATGGGAAGGCCTCAGGACAGGGTCCATTTATGGAGATCTTCAAGCAGGCAGCCAGGTGTTCTCCTTGGAGGTCTGTTTTCACCTGAGGATGAAGCAAAATGGAATACCACAAACTGAACTATAAAGAAAATGCATAATAATTTGTTGTGCTTTTCAAAGTGATGCTTTTTCTGTTCATCGCCAAGAAATCGCGTTCACAGTTGACACTAGAAACGGGGATAACTAGTCCTATGCCCGCAAGGAGGCTCAGGCAGGGGTAGAGCCCAGCCCATTCATCAAATTGACCATGCTGTGTGTGGTATAGCCATGGCGTAAATGGAGGCATATTCAACCACTATGGATCAAATCCAGTGCTGCTTGCTTCACAATTACAGAAATGAGGCACAGAAGAATAGAAATGATGCCTCAGAAATCTGGTTTTCTGACAACCTGACCTGCTTCTATATCTCTCTGTGTTTGCTGTCAATCTCACCTGCTGCTTCTGAGCTAGCTGGCTCTGCCACGGCTCCCTAACCCTCTATTGCTGCTACACTAGCACTGGTTGAAGCCTGGAAATATTTCAAACAAATTAATTGGATAGCTAATCACACTGGTCGGACTGTTCAGCTTTCCCGCGTGTGTCCCACCAACGTGTGTTTCTAGGTACTCTTGCTAATACCTCTGTTCCAGGCTGTGTTTGCTCCTCTTCAGGATGAGCCCGTTTCTGCCTCTGAAAATATGTTTCTATATTCATCTGGTTTGAGGGAGCAAACATCATTCAGCGTCAGAGTTAAATAATTAAATGCAGTCGGTAGTTGACTAACGTTAGGAGCGCTATAATGTTACACAGCGTGCTAACCTCGACCTAGCTGGGTTAAAAAAAATATGTGTTCAAAATATAGCAGAGTAATAGTAGCTTAGCTGCTATATCAGCTTTGGCTTGAAGTGTAGCTACTTTAAAGTTTAAAATTGATCCAGCTACTATAAAATCTGTATTAAATGTAAGCTGTTTATTCAGTTGAGGTATAACAAGACTAGCATATTGTTCCCAACATTTGCTGATAGAAATTCCTTTCCTTTTTTCTCACAGTCACAAACCAATATTTGGCCCTTTTTTCCTCTTCTTTCTCTGGCCAAAGTGGCTGAGAAACTCTTCACAGTAGCAACAATGTGAAATGGCTGCTTTCCAAGTCATGACTGGTAATCACCAACATGTTGCTGCCATCATGTCACTATCAGACCGGATTCACTAAGTTGTATCAAGCAGTACATTCAAATGTGTCTCACAGTCGGGGGATAAAAAGCTAAACTTTGCAGTCAGTGGCCACCGGACAGCCTGCTGGTTGTATCATGAACTCCCTCACAGCAGTCTGTTCCTCTCAGTCATTACACAGAGAACTAATGACTTCACATCTGGGCTGGAGGTGTGTTACCACTTTGGTGTGGTGGGTGTGTGAGTGTTTAGTTTGCACATATTGAGTGCCCACCTGTTGCAACATTAATTTAAATATGCAGAGCTTTACTTGTGTGTGTGCTTCTTCTGTGCTGCACACACACATACACACACACAATCCTTAAAACCCTCATCAGGTGCTTTCAGTGGGTCAGGTTGATGAATTACAGACCCCAAGATCTTGGCCTTTCTGATGTGTATGCGTGTATGTTAACGTGGGTGAGGTGTGTATTTGATGTGTGCACAATGTATGTAAAATACTTTCTATCTGTGTGTGTACATATTTTATGTGTGCATGACAGTGTAGGTAGCCGGGGTGATCTCACCCGGAATGCTAAGGTGAGAGTTAGTCGCCACGGGAGACATACTCTTAGTGGGGGGAATCAAGACAATGTGAAGCCATCTCTTCACAATGTGCACATACACACAAAATACTCTAATTACCTGCCATTTCTTTTTCGGAGGATGATGTCCATGTGAGGCAGAGCAGCGAGGCGTGGGCACTGTCTGGATCAAATCAAGTCAAATTAAAGTCATGTCAAGATGATTCCGGTAGCTATAGCTCTCTTTTGTTGCTTGTATTAACCAGCAACACACAGGTTGCAGACAAAGAAGGCCCGTTTTAATTGGGGTTCAGACACCCGCCAGAGAAGTTTATCTGCATTTAGGTCATAAGGTCCACTTATTGAAGGATGTTGAAGTGAAATTATCCCATGTCAAGAAAAACAGGATGCTACATGTTACTCCTTTGTTTCCACTTACACATTTTCTCATTCTGTGATAGAGCGAGGCTCAGGAGGTCATCTGGACCTGACGGAGTTAATTGGCGTGCCCCTCCCTCCCTCCGTCTCCTTTACTCCTGGCCATGAGGGTTTTCCAGCCTACAACCTCGGGCCTGATGCCAACATCGGTCGGCTCACCAAGACGTTCGTGCCAGGCTCATTCTACAGAGACTTTGCCATCATTGTCACGGTAAAACTAACTAAAGAACTGCATACTTTTCAACCTTTTCAAACCCTACATGCTGCATTCTGTTTTAAGGGGTCATGCAGTGATTTACACACAAATTGAACTAAGTATACTATAAGCAACTGTTTACTGTGTAAAATTGTAAATACATACATTGCATGACTTTTCTTCTGAACAATCTTCATGGTAAATATGTTATGTTGCCACCTTGTGGCAGTTTGACGATAAAGCAAGAGTCCTATATTTTCAGTGCTAAAAAAGTGTCTATTTTCCCCAAACATTTTCTAAATACATGTGTACTGGAATGTCTGTCAATTTCAGTCTTGTACATTACTGTATTTATATGTTAAATGGTACGTCTATAATGTTCCTATAATGTGGGAAAGATGACTCTGAATCCTGCCTTGCGCTTACTCCAGGTGCGTCCAGCCTCTCAGAGAGGAGGGGTCCTCTTCGCCATCACAGATGCCCGTCAGAAGGTGGTGGAGTTGGGTTTGGCCCTCACTCCGGTGCGGGGGGGCCTCCAGAGCATCTTACTGTACTACACTGATGAGGAACAAGCTTCACACAGCCACAAAGCTGCTTCCTTTAGTGTCCCTGATATGACCGAGCAGTGGACACGATTCACGGTGAGCATCATGTGCTGTCTGTGTTAATGATCATTTATAAGATCAGGGAGACGTTTTCAGTTGCTTCAAACCTTTCATTCAAACTTTTTATGGTATACCTTCACACCAAAACAGTTAAATGTGCAATTAATGGATTTGTTTTATTTTGAAATGGTTTTTTTGTTTTGGTTGATTAAGGATTGTTTTTTTTAGATGATAACAAATTAAGGCATCACATTCATTGAATCCTTACATCCTCACCAATCCGTTTTTTACAAAATATTAGAATAACATTTTATCAACAACAATGAACATTTCAATGACTAAACAATTTGTGTATTTGATATAATCCTCCATCAGGTGGTGGTGGAGCAAGATGAGGTGCGTCTCTACATGGACTGTGGCGAGGCAGAGAGGACGACATTCCATCGCAGACCAAAACGACTCAACTTCTCGCACAATTCAGGAGTTTTCGTAGCTAATGCAGGAGGCACGGGGCTCGACAAGTTTGTGGTAGGTTGCAAAATCCTTTAAATGTAGAAATGTCACTGAGTGAGGACAAGAATGCATAAAGGGCAAGGAGAAGGAGGAAGAATGATGCCTGCCTTTGTCAATATCAGTGTGCAGTTTGTCAGTGTAGGCTTCAGATCACATGTGTTCCTGTAGGTGTGTGCTTGTGTGTTCTGGCCTCTTATTACCATATAAGAGAGCTGAAATGTCATCTGCCCACAGTCTGTGTCCTCTGAAAAATGTCCAGCATTTAAGAAAAACAGAAACAATTTATGGTTTAACTAAATGCTTGAAGAAAATACTATTTTGCTTTTACAATAAGTATCTTGTGTAAGCAACATGCAGAACAACTAAAAACCTTGTCCCTTGTAAAAGAAAATGCTACTATTATACTGTGTCATAATCAGTGTTGTGCTAGTTACTGAAAACCAGTAACTAGTTACCATTACTAGTTACTTCATTTCAAAAGTAACTCAGTTACTTTACTGATTGCTTAAAAAAAGTTTTAGTTTTAGTTACTTACAAAATGGCTCCCATTAATGCCCTTATAGCCTTCATTTCAGTACTGTTATTGCATTGGAGAATAATACAATCTGTTGATCAACTTGACATGCATTATATGCAATCTGGATTGCATCGATATTAGCTGGCTTTCCATTTTTGTATATTCTTTCTCCAGGTAGTTGGAAAAAGTTTTCCGTCCCATATGCCGTGTGCCGCCCGGACATGCTATCATGCTAACTAGCTCCCTGAAAGCGGGTGACTCCACTGTAGCAATAGCCTGCATGTGTTCTACAACATACCGTGCAATGGCTTTATCGACTTTTCCCTGGCTAGCAGTCCCTTGGTTAAAATCCAGCCGCTGTTGCTTAGGTGGAGGTGGAGTGGCGTCGGCTGAGTCTGGGTCTGTGCCGGTCTTAGTAATTAATGTAGGCCTACATTTACTCAAGTACTGTACTTAAGTACAGTTCTCATCTCTGTTCGCCTGGCTGTTGACTATATAAAAAACTAACGGAGTAACGCACCATAGTAACGGTAACTGCGTTACTTAATTTAAAAAGTAGTGGGTTAGAGTACTAGTTACTGCCAACAATAACGGCGTTACTGTAGTATGGACTATTATGTGATTATAAATTATAAGAAATAACTTTTAGAAAAAATACATTACAAGATGGTTACAAGTCAATATAAGTGATCAGGGTTGGCTTTATGTGAAGTTGAAAAATATTTAATTTAAAATTATATTAAATGTATTGTGATAATTAACCTTATTGTTCACTTTAAAAAATATATATTGCTGTCTCAGAGCATTATAGATATTTGAGATATTTTGAGTGCTCATATCTATAATTGTACAGTGCTATTAACAGGGTTGCCAACTCTCACGCATCTGGCGTGTGACACACGCTTTCACTCTCAATCTCTCGCTCTCACGTTGCCCAAACTATTCTCACGCCAAAAACAAGATGAACCGGCGATCGTTTTTGGTTGGTTATTTACAATGTTGAGTTGACAGCTGCTCAACTGTAGATCCGCTCCCTCCCCGCCCCCAGCACTCTAAACGTTAATAGACAGCAGAGCAGTGGGAGCCGGTTGGTCAAGCCCCGACCCGTATTGCGCATGCGCAGATCTAAGATCCAATAGAAATGATAACAAGTAAAAGTCTGCTGCTTATTGTTCTACTAGGCCAAAAATAGAGTCAAAGAGTATATGAGAGTGAGAGTGAATTAATATATTTGACAGTTTGGAGTAAGTCTGTAGATGTGTGTGTGTTTCATGTATAATTATAATCACGGTAATTAATTTTGTTGGATACATTTTCCCGGAAATTATTGCGATAAACGATAATATTGTCGGCACCGTTGTATGACCATTTTAGACCACTGACATAATGATAATATATACAAATAATTCAAGTACATCCTTTCAAACTGCTAGTCACATCCTCATGTAAATGTAAATGTATCGAGGTCAGAAAAGTTATGGAGTTCATTTTTATTTATTGTACGATAAGTCAATTAATTGCTTATCGCGACAGGCACACACTAAAACAGTGGAAACAAACATGTGTTTGACTTTCATTAGTGAAAGAAACTTTGTGCCCTTTATAGTCTGTGTCCAATATTGTGTATTCGTATATGTATATATATATATATGCTAAGGTCCCGCTACTGACACGATAGCAGTCATTTAGTGCGCATACAGTATGTGTAATTAAACCCATGATATCAAAATCTCACTCCAGCCAGGTACCCAAAGTTGGCAACCCTGGCTATTAACCAGTTATAAGGCAACAAGTGCTTACAAAACTTAGTAGCCAGTCTCTGCAAGGTATTTCTTTATAATAAGAACATGCTTACTTGAGGGATCTGTTTTATATTTTATTCTATGCAACTCTAAAGATCAGAGAGGAATCAAGAAGAGGAGGACAGCAAAGAGGTGGTAAAGAAGGAAGGGAGGGGAGTGAGATGAGGATGGAAGGAGAGGACGGGGGAGTAAGTTAATGGCAGATGAGGAAGTCTGAGATGTCAACAAAGCTTAGTTGATCAAGGGCTTTTTCCCGGGCCTTTGAGTCTGCCGCCAAGTGGGATTGTGTAGTAAGGTCATCTAAATGAAGCTCTGCTAGTCAATAGGGGTGACAGCATAATGTACACCTACAATAAAGTAAACTCTCTTCAAACTGACATTATTACTGGAATCACCCTTGGACCATCGTCAACTTAACGACACTTACAAAAGATAAACCCAAGCTGCCAGTCACTTGTTGCCATGGTGAGGGGAAGGCTTTGTTCAGTGTGGCCTGACTTATTGAACGGGTTATCTGAAGCATGACGACAGAATATGTGCATGCTCAGAATTGGTAACATCCAATCGGAAATATCTGGGTCACTCTGTGTGTGTGTGTGTGTGTGTCCTTGGTTTGTTGTCATGGACTTCAAAGTGGAGCAGTCATGGCATGGGGCCCTTTTTAATCAGCATGTGTGTGAATGTTGTAAATGTAGGACTCGACATCTCTCTCCATGTTACCATATCAACTTTATAAACTTGCGCTTTTATCACCATGCTGCGAGTGTTAATGTTGTTTAGGTACATTTTTGGAAATCCGGTCTCTTAGGTGATGGCATTAACGGAAATGTACTTCATTGTGTGTGCAGTGCTCCTCTGTTCAAACTGTATAAAGAGAGCACTTGTTTAACACTAAAATGTTCATGCAACTTCGGTGCATTAAACATTCTTTTGCGAAAGAAGAGTGAGTATTATCGGCAAAATGTACATTCTTATTAACTTTAAAGAGGCCCTATTGTGCCTTTTGGGGTTTGGGTGTGTTATATAGGTTTTTGTGCATGTAATTAGTCTGCAAAGGCTAACATCCCAAAGTTTACACAAGAAGGAGTTTATCCCAGAAACACTCCCCCATGCATGAAACGCATCGTTGGACTCCTTAGTTTATTTCCGTAACAAAGTGACATCACTATGCAACACTTGCGCTTATATTGGCTAGCGCTCCAACCATTGTGCGCGATAGGCTAAGGGGCGGGACATCTCTGAACCAGGCCTCTGGTTTCAGACAGGGTGAAAAGAGGGGCTGCAGCACAGGCAGTATGAGAACAATAAAGCACATTTGAATATTAAGGCATGTAAACATGTCAAAGTAGAGGCACAAAATACAATTATGGTTACTAATATGGTTCCTTTATACGTAAAGTAGTCAATATGCAGAACATTGACTCCTTTGTTAGCTATTCAATATTTTAATATTATGATTAAATTGCTATTATGTTGCTTTGATGTGTAAGTCGTATTTAATTGTTGCAGCTGTTGGAGGTAAAGCCAGCATTTACTGTTTAAGATATTGTTGATAGGTTTAAAAAAGTTAATCATTGAACTTTCTGCTCATTCTCATTTCCATATGTATGTGTAATGAATGATATGATTGATATTGCGAGGTAAAAGTTTTAATTTTCGCTCGTTGATTTTGGGTCCTGTTTTTTTTGTTTTACTTTTCCTCCATGTAACCTGAGTGAATATACATGTAGTGTGTAGTTAAGGTGTCAAGATGAAGGTCTTTCCTAATCCTCTCGCTCTCTGTCTCTCCCTCCAGGGATCCATTCAGCAGCTGGTGATAAAAGATGATCCTAGAGCAGCTGAGGAGCAGTGTGAAGATGATGATCCTTATGTGAGAAATGCACACATAAAGACAATATAGGTGTTTGACACACAGGAACGTACTATTCATAAGTTATAGTTTAAAATTCTGTACACAAATCACAAATGTATCGACGTTATCCCCTAGTGGTCAGAGATCTTCCCTCAACAAAGTACCTATTAGCTGGATTAATGATCATGAGTAAACCTTTGCTGTAATCAGACAACTATTTGGTTTTTCCTGCCCTACATGATTGCCATCGGAAGCACTTTATACATTATAAAAGGTTTGTATTTACATAGGTATTTTTTTTAAATGAAACACCGAATGTAAATAGATTTTAAAGAGAAGATCTTAAATAGTTTTTGTCCTTTTCTCCTTCTGTGTCTCTTTCTTTAATAAATGACTTTGTCTTTAACATTTTCTTTAACTGGCAAAACGTGGGACAAATTTGTTAGTCATTTACATAATTCTTTCCCCAAACTAACACACCATGTGATGTTTGATAAAGGCCTCGGGATTCACCAGTGGAGATGATGCATTGGATGACAGAGAGTCAGAGGAGGAAATGATGAAGAACACACACGAGAGAAAACAAGGCACAGAGAAGGTAAGTTAGCTGGATTGGCTGCTGGATAATGAGAACCTGAAAAAAGTCTTGTTGAGTAAATATGCTGTTTTGTTTTGGAGATATCATATATTTCGAAAGCTTTAGATCTTCATTTGACTGGAAGACATGTCCTGTAAATGAGAACAACTGCGAGAAAGAGTTCTGGTTTCTTTAGAAGCCCACACTTAAGCAGGAAGGGCTCTAAATGCAGTTTGAAAAATACGCTCATCAAGTTAGGGTGTGTGTTAGAGTCGTCGTCCCCCCCCCCCCCCCTTCTTATCATCATGACCCTAAACAGCACTGTGCAAGTTGATTTGTGTGTTTCTTATTTGTTCCGGGACAACCTTTCATTCCCCCTCAACCAGGAAGTCAGTCTGACTCCAAATATCCCATAATCAACATTGACTTTGAAGCTTCAAAGACAACAGTCCCTCAGAAGCTAAATAATTGTTATGTATGGTTAATGACATGGTAGAGACTTGCATAAACAACAGTGGCACCGAAAGCACAACATGTCAAATTATTTGGTATTTCTCTCAAATGTCTCTTTTTTCTTTTATTCGAATGACCTTTTGACCTTGTCCTCTTCTTCATCCCTCTGAGGAGGAGGGCAGTGTTCCAGTCAGAGCTCCACCCACTGAGGCCCCGGAGGTGGAGCTGGAGGAGTTCTCCGGTCAGCAGACTACAACAGAGGCCACTGAAGACATGCTGCTAAAAGGTCAGAATAAAACTGAATATATATTATTATTATTTTCTGTAGGAATTGTACAGAAGCTTAAAGAAGGCAAAAGAGGAAGTGATGCCAGGAACTTTATTGCAAGTTACTTTTTTACATCCAACTGCTTGAAGTGAGAAGCATAATATAATTACGGGATTTTAGTGTGGAGCTCTCCATTATTCAGTATTATAACAACAAATACATAACATTTCACAGAGCAGAACAGTTTTTCCCCCCTAATTTACAGATTTTTTTTTTTTTAGGCTTAGAAACATCAAAAAAGTAAAAAGAATAATTAAGATTATAATGAATAACTGAATCACTTGATTTTTTTTTATTTTCCTTTCAAGGTTTTGATAGATAGAGAATTTATTTATCCCAAATTGGGTAATTACATTTTTTTTTTTATTAAATAAAATGTAACAATAAACAGGACGTTTATTATATCTACAGTAGAAATGACATGAACCACAAATAATACTAAATATATAATGTTCTAGATAAGACAGTTCTATGAAAGACCAATATATGAACTGTAGTCTTTAAAGTTAATTGAACCTAATCTTTTTACATTGCTTTTACATTTGAACAGTTCATTGGCTGTGTCCATTACTAAAATATTAGATATTTTTGTAGGATTTTGTTCTACTGAAGACCACTATCTAATGTTTTCATTAGCTGCCTCAACAGGGGCAGCGGTGGCCCAAAGCGTAAGGAAAGCAGGCTTGTGATTCTGTCCTTACGGGACTAGCATGGGTTGGGAAAATGAAAAAGTGGCCCTTATGTCAAGCTACAGCCTGGACAGTGTTACCTTGTTAGACTCTGATTGGTCACACCTGTTGATGATGTGATATACTGTGTACAGGGCCACACATGACACAGGAGCCAGGGGAGGAACCCAGAGATGTGAGTTGACTTTGACTTTTATATTATATTGTTCAAAATGATGACAAATCCAAATTATTTTTGCACAGCAGTATCTCTTTTATAAAAACTTCTCTGCTCTCTACTCATGGACGTTATATTTTGTATGAATGTTTAGGGTCATGTCAGACATGGGATAAAAGGAGAGCGTGGAAGTCCTGGACCCAGAGGCCCACCTGGACACCCAGGCCCCACCCCTCTACCTGGGCAAGCTCAACCCGGGCCGAGAGGGACACAAGGACCAGCCGGAGCCCCCGGGTCCCCAGGACAACAAGGGAGAGACGGACAGGCGGTGTGTGTGCCAGCGAGATAGGGAGTGTGTGTGTGTGTGTGTGTGTGTGTGTTTTCATTAAATGTAATACTGATCCTAAATCTTGCTCTACTCTTTACAGGGACACAAGGGTGATAAGGGAGATGCAGTAAGTTGTTTATCTCTGCTGTTTAACGCATGTCATCATTGCTATGCTATATATAACGTGTAATTACTTAAATGTGTGCAGGGTCAAAGAGGAACTCAGGGATTATCAGGTTCTGACGGAGAAGCTGGATCTAAAGGAGAGAAGGTACGACAAAAGCACACAACTTGCAAATAACAACTTATTGCGACTCTTAAAGGTGGGGTATGTAATTCACTTCAGAAACACTTTGTTATATTCCATGGAATGCTCTTAACATCCCGATAGCAATGAATACATTAAATGCTTTGACAATAAATACATAAAAACATATCATCTGTGGAAGCCGTGGCGCTGTAAAAAGCACGACCAATCATTTGAGCCGGCCCGGCTAAAATAACTGGATGGCCGACCTGCCTGTCAGCCTTCCATCTGTGCACAAAGTTATCTCGTGCCCTCATTGGTCATGTGCGCGTTCATGTGTGCTCTCTAAGGAAGTCTGAAGGAAGGGGCAGATTTTTTTCGGCTGCGTATTTTCAAATTCTAGCGCACTCGAGCTGGTTTCTCCATTCTTACTCAAAAATAATATAAATAAATTAAAGTAAACTAATTGAAAATCAGTTTTTTATAATTCCTTAGATATGTCAAATATAATGATTTCAATAAAAAATAGATAGCAGTTGGATGAACCATCTTTTCAGGACAAACCTATTCAATGTTGAACAGTAGCAGCCATACAGCTGAAAGCACATGAAAAAAGAGGTGAAAATTAAGCCAATATTCCATCTTTCAATACAACAACGTCTTAGTGTTATTACTTATTTACAAACGATTGGATGATATGAATTAAGCGGAAAGGCTGTTGTTCAGTAAATCCAATACACATTTTACACCACCTTGTTACTCCTCTTTATATAGACTTTGTTTTCTACCAAAAAAAATTTGAGCTGTACTTTGCAAAAACAAATATTTCAAAGTATGGAAAATCATGAAATAAAGCTTTCCTCATACTCTCTTGCCTAACAGGGAGACCAAGGAGTTGGTGCTCCGGGCCTCCCTGGGCCTCCTGGACCGCCCAGATCACACAGTGTATCGGTTAGTATCATGGTCCATGGTTTTCCTCTGTCTTATTGTTGTTACACATAAAACAAACTTGAGATACTGTCAAGCCTATAAGCAACCAGAGTGAAGGACAAGATGTCTGTAGCCTCATGTGTTAGACTCTGTGTTGTATCTTTAGTATGGAGCAGATGCCCTGGGTTCTGGCTTTGAAGACCTGGACAGTGACACTGAGCTCATCAGGGTAAGACAGAAGACACACATACATATCCAATAGTGTAATTTACTGAAATGAAAACAAAATAAAACATCTCTTTCAACTAGGGTCATCCTGGTCTACCCGGGCCTCCAGGGCCCCCGGGTCCCCCTGGACCCTTACCATCATCCTCAGCTGAGGGCTTCTCTTCAGGATATGCTGGTCTACCCGGCAAAGACGGACCGCAAGGGAAACCTGGATTACCAGTAAGTCCCATGGATACAAAATATACTGCGATCTACTTTTAGCTAAATGTTAAAAGTAAGACCTCAATGCATGGGGGTTGATTTTCAAATATAATCAACCCCCACTCAAATAATGTTGAAGGGCAGGCACTGAATACTTCATCTAACATTGTAAATATGGCAATAGTCAAATTATATATATTTTTATATTAAATATCAGTTCAGTATCACATTTACATACTGTATCTTCCAATCTGTATTTGCTTACCAAAGGCATTGCATTTTGCATTGCCCTTATTTTTAAAACTTAAGGTTACACTGACTGGTTTCTAACATCTATCACTTGTCAAGTTTGACTAGACTGAATTGACCTCACTAGGTCACTCATACTGTATATTTCTTATGATTGCCAAAGGAATAGCGTAATTTAAAAGTTTGAATCCATAACACATGCTGACATGCTTTGTAAGGTTGCTGTTGTTGTTGCTGTGCTCTGTCTCTATTATCAATGATTTGTCTTTATTCTTAATATGTATGTGTGTCCTGGCCAATGATGTGATGAGAGTATCTTTTATCCTCCCTCTGCCTCTGTTCCTGTCACCCCCCTGATATCACCCTCTATCTTCCTCCTATATCTCCTCACCTATATTTCTTCCTCAATCTTCTTCTCCACCTTCTTCCTCTTCTTCCTCCTCTCCACCCTTGTTCCAGATGTATGAGGATTGGTTTAGTGGCTCTGGGTCTGATGCTTCAGGACTGAGCTCAGAGTTTTCCTCTGACCTCGGCTCTGGGTTCAGCTCCGGGTTCAGCTCTGATCCGGGCTTTGCGTCCGGTTCTGGGCTTGACTTTGGGTCTGCTTGGGGTTCAGGCGAGGTATTTGTTTGCAAACGATAAAAGGCAGAACTACAGTCAAAAGCCTGAGAATTGAGGCAGGATGTATGATATGAATGTAGACTACATTAAAGGGGGGCAATTATGGGGCTCTTTTTCAATTGTTTCTCTCAAGAACAATGACGCCATATTTAATGACAACTTTAGCTCACTGCCTCAATGCTCAGGCTAATGATTGTGCAATATCTCCAACCATGTTGTCTTTATTGCTTTCTGGCAGCTGGCTAAATGGATGTTGTTTTCACCTGGCTGAGGTAATTGTGTGCTTATGTGAATTGTGTGTGTGTGTGTGTGTGTGTGTGTGTGTGTGTGTGTGTGTGTGTGTGTGTGTGTGTGTGTGTGTGTGTGTGTGTGTGTGTGTGTGTGTGTGTGTGTGTGTGTGTGTGTGTGTGTGTGTGTGTGTGTGTGTGTGTGTGTGTGTGTGTGTGTGTGTGTGTGGTGTGTGTGTGTGTGTGTGTGTGCAACACGTTCTCACTCCCATCCCGTCACATATTGACGGACGGTCAGGGCCCCTCCCCGTCGCTATATTACGTACAGGGTACCCCTTGCCCGTCAGGCTTCTACGGGCAGGGCGTCCTATAGACCTTCATTGCGGACAGCGGACCCCTTGGCCGTCAGGCTTCTACTGGCAGGGCGTCCCATAGACCTTCATAGACCACGTGATCAACAACAATGGCCGACCTTCGTGTTATTCTCGGTGGAAAATGCCTATTTTAAGGTTCATTTGGCCAATAAAATGCGTTTTGATGTCATTTTATGCGATTAATATGAGTTGTTGTTTCTGATTATTTGTGCAGTACATGTACATGATGTTTAGTTTGCTAGTTATGACGAAGATTACTTCATGAATGTGTACACATTCATGGTTGCTAAGGTGGTTGCTATGGACGCTGCAACAGCTCCCAGACCACGTGATCAACAACAATGGCCGACCTTCGTGTTATTCTCGGTGGAAAATGCCTATTTTAAGGTTCATTTGGCCATTAAAATGCTTTTTGATGTCATTTTATGCGAGTAATGAGTTTTTATTTCTGATTATTTGTGCAGTACATGTACATGATGTTTAGTTTGCTAGTTATGACGAAGATTAATTCATGAATGTGTTGCTAACGTTTTTTGGTGGAAATGTGTTTTTCACAGCAAAGTCACCCTCTGTACTTGGATTTATTGGGAGAATCTAAAGGCAAAAACATCCCAAATATTCATTTAGGTCTTTATTTTAGACCTTTAGTGTTGCCGTCTGTGAGGAAAATAAATGGGGCTCAGAGCCTCGTATTTTTAAAATCTTTTTTTCCTTCTAATTTGTTATTATTTTCAAAATAGCACACTGTTATTTACTCACCAATAACACACAATTATCCTTGCTTTTATTTATTGGTTTAATTCCATAATCTCGGGCTTTTTTGGCGTTCGTCAGGAACTGAATTTCAAAATAAAAATAATCGGAAACAGACGTAGGCATTTCGAGCGATTACCCAAGATCCTCAGCTACGCTGATTGGATGTTTTAGCCGCAATGCATGCTGGGATTTGGTATTTATATTATATGAAATCCGGAAAACAATTTAAAATAATAAAATAATACTTAATTCCGAGTGCTCTTGCTTTTCTCTTTGAAAGTCATCACATAACGGCATTGTAATACACGGTTCGGCTGCATTAAATATTACAGATCTGCTGTAGTTCTTTATTTATAGAGCCCTGATGAGAAGACCTTTGGAAAAACTGAAGAAATGCCGCCGAAACTGAATACTTGACGTGGATCATAAATATTTCAACAATTAAACAACATCTTCAATTTCTCTTCACACAATACGTCTCCTTGCAGTATCAACACTAATTCGGCTGACTTTTACATTTGATATAATTCATAGATAGGTTATATTTACACCATAACGGTGCACAGCTGATATAAAAGGACTTGTAGTTTTTAAAGATATTACTGATTTGAATTGGATTGAATTTTGAATGTAAGAATGTAAATACTGAGTCTGAAATAGTATAGCAATATGCTGTAAAATTATGTGAAAGCATGAATAAAACTACACATCTTCAGATGTTGTACATACAAGTGTCCAACACTAATAATACAAAGTTATTATGGCTGTGTGTACCTTGTGTGCACCGCCTAGTAGTTAAAGCACGTTATTGAATTATTGTTTGTATGCGTTATATTTGATTAATATAAATATTAAGAGTACATACTTTCATAGGGGGAAAGTAGAAGGTCTGTGATAGAAATATAGAATATAAAAAATCAAGAAGATACTATAAGTAATCTCTACAATAAAACAGTTTAGTGCAGGATGTACAAAGATATTAATAGGAGGAGGTGCAAAACTGAAAAACAAATTAACCTTTATTTAAACATTAAATAACAGATTAAGGTCTTCTTTTAAATAAGAAAAACACTTTGGGGGTATCTATCTACAGATAAATATTAAGCCTGACAAAGTACTTAACGTCTAATATATTGCTTTCCTGCAATGTTAACTATGTTGAAGCACTTATTTTAACTGACATTATACCTATGGATTATACTCTTATGTAGATAGATAGAATAAGAAATGTGCAGAATATGACAGTTTAATGGTGGAGGGACACACATATTGATAGATGTCTTGTAATGCACTGTTGAGGAACCTGTGACCCACATTTTTCATTCATTGCATAACTACACCGTAGTTGTGTATATGATATGCACCCTCGCTGCGAAGGGGACCCAAGTTCCCATCAGCAAAAACACGTGGGTTTGCTATCCTGGCTCCAAATTGGTGGAATGAGCTCCCCATTGAAATCAGGACAGCAGAAAGCTTACACACCTTCCGGCGCAGACTGAAAACTCATCTCTTTCGACTCCACTTCGAGCGATATAACTATTAACAAAGCACTTAATAAAGGGCTGGCTTACCTACAGCCAGTTGAGTAGCACTTGAAATGTTTTTGCTCTATGAAACCTGATGTACTTATATGATTCTGTTTTCTTCAAGTTTGTATTTTGTTGGTCGAACGCATTGGAAAAAAGCGTCAGCTAAATGCAATGTAATGTAATGTAATATGTCAATAAACCTTTGAAAATCTTGAAATCTTGAAAGGGATGTGCAAAATAGCCATAATATACAGTCTTTAATTAACTATTAGTAGAGAATAACGAGTAATTAATATACTTTAATACTCGTTTCCATTCATGTCAATTGCAGATACATGTTTAGTCTTCTCAAGCACCAACTATCAAATATCTCTCCTGATTGTTGGCACTTGACAATCACCTTACCTGAATTTTACTCAGGTGTAACTAAAGTCTGATTTAAGGGTTGTTTATATTTCACATCATTAATCAGAATCTGCAAAGTAACTCAAATAAGTGTAGTGGAGTAAAATACCAGGTTAACCTCTGAATTGTAGTGGAGTAGAATTACAAAGTAACAATGAGCTGTCATGTGGGTATATATTAATGCTATATATTAATGCTGCGCATTATGGACAGCGATTTTCACCGATTTATTAATTATATGTTTTACATTTGATAACACCAATGTGTTTAATACTGGCAACTTCTAATTGTGGGAAAAACGAAAACGTTCAGTAGAGACGTCCCATAGAACATTTTGCGAAACACAATAGTCTAGTGCAGGGGTGCCCAACCAGTCGATCGCGATCGACCGGTCGATCGCGGGGAGATTCCCAGTCGATCGCGAGATGTCTCTAAAAATAGAACAACAACATTCTGTTTTATCGTTAATGTCCTGTAACATAATCTTCCTGTGCCAGAATAATGCACTTGAACGCATCAAAGCTTTGTGATTGGCCGGCGTGACCCCATGTGTCGGGGCGTGGCTGGTGGGCAGTTGGCACTATTTTGCTGACGTTGTCCGTGTCAACAGGAGTGACAGTCCGCACACACACAAGACCGCAATTACGGCAGAAGCAAAAAAGCCCAAAATATATAATTTTCACTCCGAGTGGGAGGATGATTATTTTTGTATCTATTCCAATTCAAAGTCCATCTGTCTCATCTGCAATGCGAGCGTGGCTTTATCGAAGAAAGGTAATTTACAGCTAAATGCACAGCAGTCCATTTCCACCAGGCCCAACAACAAGAGCAAGGCTGCTACCAGAGCCTCTTATCGTGTCAGTCACGTTCTTGCGAAACACATGAAGTCTTTCAAAGACGGCGAAGTTGTGAAAGAAGCTTTCCTGGAGGCTGCCGATGCGCTTTTGGGGGACAGTAAAAATAACAGTAGCATTTCAACAGGCTTTTGATATAATAAAAACTCAAGTTAGATACCGTTATTAATCAGCTGTAAGTTTTAGTTTGTTTGAACTTATTCATTATAATTATTGTACAACATGGTATAAGAATGCAAACATTAAGATCTGTTCTGTTTACATTGATTATAGTCTATTATCAATTCAGGTTAAGAAACTAGTGTTGCTTGCATCCTATTTTAAAAGGCGTTTCTTTGTATACTCTACTAAAATGCAACAAAAAAAGGGTTTGATTCTATTAATTTTGTCTTTTTTATTGCACTTTGGCAGCAGATTCCTGAGTAGCTTCAGATCTGAGTTGTCTTATTAGTAAGCCTCATTTATACTTTTGTAGCAACACTATTTTTATATAATGGCAAAGAAAGGGTTCAGAGTCTTTTCTTTTTTCCCTGTGTCATATGTGGCAGCACTGTTCAATGTTTCTTGAAAACATTACCCACTGTAGTATGTGACGTGTGAATAAACTCCAACTCTGTATCAACAACACTGTTGTGTAACTTCAGTTAAATACTTGTATGTGTGTAGATTAGAAAGAGGTAAGATAAAGGATCTGCAGTATTTTATGAAGTATTCATCGTACAAAGGTCAGTTTTATACAGGTAGAAGTGTGTATTTACCTGGTAGTAGGCTGTCAGTAATGGCTACGCCTCTCTATTTGGACTGGTAGATCTCGGCAGACTGGCAACTTTAAAAGTAGCTCTCGGTTCAAAAAAGGTTGGGCACCCCTGGTCTAGTGTGTAGTTCTGGGGGGGCGTTCGATTCCAGTTTTGGATAGTCTGGCGGTTTCGTTCCATTTCAAACAGCTGTTTGACGCTCGGCGTAACCTTGGCGCACTGCCACTCCAACATCCAATCCCAGACCTTGAAGATTAATCACGGGGACTGTAGTCCTAAACGATAGCTGGGGATTATGGGTAGTGTAGTGTCTTCGGCCATCCTAAATTCAAAAATGTTGACAATCGCAATGATGCTCGAAATGTCCCTTATAGGACTACGTCTGTTTCCGGTTATTTTTATTTTGAAATTCAGTTCCTGACGAACGCCAAAAAAGCCCGAGATTATGGAATTAAACCAATAAATAAAAGCAAGGATAATTGTGTGTTATTGGTGAGTAAATAACAGTGTGCTATTTTGAAAAGAATAACAAATTAGAAGGAAAAAAAGATTTTAAAAATACGAGGCTCTGAGCCCCATTTATTTTCCTCACAGACTGCAACACTAAAGGTCTAAAATAAAGACCTAAATTAATATTTGGGATGTTCTTGCCTTTAGATTTTCCCAATAAGTCCAAGTACAGAGGGTGACTTTGCTGTGAAAAAACACATTTCCACCAAAAAAACGTTAGCAACCATGAATGTGTACACATTCATGAAGTAATCTTCGTTATAACTAGCAAACTAAACATCATGTACATGTACTGCACAAATAATCAGAAATAACAACTCATATTAATCGCATAAAATGACATCAAAACGCATTTTATTGGCCAAATGAACCTTAAAATAGGCATTTTCCACCGAGAATAACACGAAGGTCGGCCATTGTTGTTGATCACGTGGTCTATGAAGGTCTATGGGACGCCCTGCCCGTAGAAGCCTGACGGTCAAGGGGTCCGCTGTCCGCAATGAAGGTCTATGGGACGCCCTGCCCGTAGAAGCCTGACGGTCAAGGGGTCCGCTGTCCGCAATTAAGGTCTATGGACGCCCTGCCCGTAGAAGCCTGACGGGCAAGGGGTACCCTGACCGTCCGTCAATATGTGACGGGATGGGAGTGAGAACGTGTGTGTGTGTGTGTGTGTGTGTGTGTGTGTGTGTGGTGTGTGTGTGTGTGTGTGTGTGTGTGTGTGTGTGTGTGTGTGTGTGTGTGTGGTGTGTGTGTGTGTGTGTGTGTGTGTGTGTGTGTGTGTGTGTGTGTGTTTGGGTATCACTGCTTCCTTTGCCCCTTGAAATTCCCACTGGCAGCCACTGCTGAAAAGCCTGTGTGACCTGCTTTGGAAATTGGTCAATTACCTCCTATTCATTTCCTTTCAGTTCAAATGTTGTCATTATCACATGGAACATTTCGGCGTTATATCATTCTGAACTGAAAGGAACTGATCTCAAATGTGCTGTATAACTTGAGCTGCCATTTTTTTCTGACAGCATGGTGTTGGAGCAAATCTGCCTTTTCACTGATATGTGTTATTTCCCCTTTTTGTATATTGCTGTACGTATATTAGCTATTCTCAGTCAAGTACCAAGGTACACTGATGTGCTCAGGTTTTGCAAAAATATCTAAAACTGAGTTGGTAAAATTAACTAATAACCTAATTGTATATGGCTCAAATCGTGTGCCCCACTATATGCACGTTTTTAATGAGCAAAACATTGCTGTACTTTGGTCTGATGCTGCTTACTTAAAGGAATACATTGCATTTTTATCATTATCAACTTTCCTTAAGTGATGAGAAATACAGACATCATCCTTGCCTCTAAAGTTGCTGACTCTACTGATTAATACCTTCTCTATTATTTTTAATATGGTAAGAACAATTGGATAAATGATACAGTTGGTCTAACTTGACTGTGACTCGAGTAAGTCAACAATCTCTTAATACTCTATACTAAAGTGTGAGCGAGGTATATTGAAGTCAACAATGTCTCCTGAAGCGATTTTCTCAATAATTAAAATGTAAACAATGTCATAACATATTTTCTCACAGACTGCAGTAGCAGTTTTAAATGTGATTAAAGTTGTAAATCAAAACGAAACCTTAAAAAATCCCAATAAAGTTATTGGTTGGGTCTAGGCAAAGATCATGGTATGGGTTAAAATAAGTGTTTGTTACATTTAACTCACGGACATACATTTTAATAATTTAACTTGACTATTGGTTTAACACAGGACTCATAAGTGGCATTTTGTGTCAAATTCCTGTTTGTTTCACCCATCCTTCCACCAAAGCCTCCTCTCAAAAGACTTGTATGCACTTCGATTAAAACTGTATTTGTTCCATAAAAACAAATGTTATCCAGAACAAAATTAGTTCCTATCGAATTAAAATTACAGTTCTCTGTACGAGAAACACAGTTTAAGGAGACAAGGCTGATTCAGCTGAGTCAGACAGATGTTGGCATGGGTGATCTCATCACTAAAGGAAAGTTACCCAGTACTCCTTTACAGTGACAGGCTGTATTCTTTGGATTTGGCGTTGGTCCCTGTTGGAATGGCTAAAGGGTCAACAATCAGCTTGGCATCATATCACTCTTTCATATACTGCCATACTTTCTCTGACTCATCACTGCTTTTGACCTCTTCTCGTGTCTGTCTGTATTTCTATGTCCAGGGTTTAGCAGGAAGAAATGGCAGTCCAGGCCTATCAGGAGCTTTGGGAGAGAAGGTATGTTTTATAGGAGCTCAGTGCGCCATATCATATCAAAGTCAGAAACTATTTTTACCAAATTAAGACACTGCTGGACCAAAATCACCATGACTTTGAGATGATATAATTAGGTGGATAGTCAGATATTTGGAAGACGTACAATTCTGATTACAAGCATTTTTCTTATAATGTACTATACTGTACACACACAGTAAAAAGCCTGAGAATTGATGAAGGATATACGAAATGAATGTAAACTACAATAAAGGCCAAGGGAATTATGAGGCTCTTTTTCAATTGTGCCTCTCAAAAACAATGATGCCATGTTTAACGGCAACTTTAGCCCACTGCCTCAATGCTCAGGCTAATGATTGTACATGATCTCCAACCATGTTGTCTTTATTGCTTCAGAAACTATTTTACCAAATTAAGGCACTGCTGGACTCAGCCAAATGACCATGGTTTGAGACTGTTTTTATTAGGTGGATAGTCCAATATTTGACATACAATTCTGAATACAAGAATTGTTCTTATAATGTAATATACTGGCTCTACAACACACACCTAATAGTTTTGTTTACGTCTATATTTTATGATAAATGGACAGCCTCTACTAATGAGCTAGTGATACTTTATTTATTTCTTTTTTACTTCCTCAGGGTGAACAAGGGTTAGCTGGTCAACCTGGACCAAAGGTAATACACGACTATACATAGAGACAAAATAAATCCTTTGCTGGTGTTGTTTCTATTTTATTTAATTCACAACATATATTTTTTTCTCTGCAGGGTGAATGCGGGTCTCTGGGGACAAATGGATCCTCAGGGGCTCCAGGGCCTAGTGGACCACCGGGGAAGAGGGGCCCATCCGGTCCCCCAGGACCCCCTGGCCCTCCCTGGCCAACCAAATTCTTTGTAGAGGTGACCCTATTTCAAATCAAAGATCTAAGCATACAATTCATATAGATCGACTTTGTCGTGAATTGAGGCACAGGACACAGGACCCAAATGCAGGACTCGGAGACAGTTGTCCAAAAACAGAAAGTAGTTTAATAACGGATATTAAGTCTCACTACACGTGGAACAAAATATATTTTCTACTAAATCAAAATCACTCATCCAGTGGGAAAAAGGTTTTCCAAAACTCACTTGACAAAAGGTATTTTCTAAATATAAAGTTCAGGAGTCAAAGGGCCAGGTTCTCACAGCATGGAACATAACGAATTGACAAGGGACAAAGAAACACAAGGGCTATTTATAGGTGAGGGGGGTGGGCACAGGTGAAAACTATCAGGGCAAGGCCAAGCAATCTCAAGGGCGGGAAACACACAAAGGCAGGAAGTGTGGGATCTGGAATGAGAGGGAAGGATTACTTTCAAAATAAAAACAGGAAGTGACAAGATCAAAAACACAAGACTAGACTAGAAAACATAACTTAACATAACATAACTGTCGAGCCACAACAGACTTTCACTAATAAGCCAATGAAGAGACAACGCCTCATGTAGGTCAGAGAAGAGCCACATGGGTCGATAAAGATTTCAGTTAAATCGATGTTTAACATCGGACTGTGTTTCTGTTTCAGGATATGGAAGGATCTGGGAAGAGTGACATGCTCATTGGAACCGGAGTCAGAGGCACACAGGTAAGAGATTCCTTACAGATGCTAAAAGAAATCCTAAATTAAATTCATTATTGTAAAAAAAAAGAGGCATTGTTCGGTATTAAAATGTCTTGATTCAATCTTCAAAAAGTCTTAAAAATGGGAAGACATGGGAAGTATGAATATTTGTTTATTTTGTTGCATTAGTAATTTTCTTTTTTCAGGGTCCACCTGGTATACATGGTCCAACAGGACCTAAGGTAATATATTCCTTAAAATTGATTGTCTGCTCGCTTTATGCATGCTAAGGGAATTTTGATTTTGAATAGCCAATAATATTTAACGCCTGATTCCTCTGTGAGTAGTTTTGCCCTTGCGTACACTCTGCAATGTTTTCTCTTGCGCTGGAGTTGAACAGTACCTCTTGTTTTTGCTGCAGGGTGAGGATGGAGCCACAGGAGCACCAGGGCTCTCCGTCAAGGTAATTTGATTCTGAAATGGCTCTGCTGCAGAAATATTTACCTTTGTTCTTAGTCTTTTTATTGTTTGAGTATGATGATACAGTGAGAAATGCCATTGGAAAGCATTTGATCTATTCTATGAGAGAAACAAGTATAGTATCTAGTTGTAAGCGTCACTAAGAAGAAGTGTTGCCATGCTGTGATTTCAGGGTGAACCCGGGGGCAAAGGACCAGAGGGCCGCCAGGGTCCTGCTGGACTACCAGGAGCCAGAGTAAGTAGCGGATGTTTTTAAAATTTGTTTTTTAAAGTTATAATAAGACATAATCATTACAAATCCAAATACTGTTTTGCTTTTTTGAACTTTTGTAATTTTGTGTGTTTTGGACTTCTAGTCATCAGTTAATTTTCTGAAGCCTAATTCGACAATAACAATATCTTGTTCATCCTAATACTGTCAGTCCTATATTTCATCCATATTCATTGTAAATATTGCTATATTGTAATGTTATTATAGTTTTCTTGAAATCGTTTTTTATCACTGTTTTATTTTTATGTATGCACCAAAAACTCCAAGACAAATTCCTAGTCTGTGTTAACCCACTTGGCAATACAATTGTTTCTGATTCATAAAAGATGTCCAGGCCGTGTTTAGCGTTAGCTTAGCATACAAACGCAAAGTAAAGGTAAACAGCTAGCCCCCACCATTCAAGGACTGAAGAGTCAAAATGATTTAAATACATTTAAACTATCATCCTTAAGCATGATGATGCACTGCAGTTTGTTGATAACCCATTTATACATTTGTTTTCTTTATTTATCTTTATTCTACAAACAGGGGGCTAAAGGAGAAAAAGGAAATCTAGGATCCAAGGTAGAGTTGCTGAAAAAACAAAATGTCAAACTGGTCTAGTTTTATTTCACAATTACATTTCAATAACAGACTGATAACCGTCTGTTTTGTCTTATGAAGGGTGATCGAGGCGTTGATGGACTCAGTATCCCAGGAGCCCCTGGGCCTCCTGGACCTCCTGGACCAACCATTAATCTGCCGGATGTACGCACATACACACACACAAACACCCACAAAAGACGCGTTCACACCGCAGTACTTTTTCCACTTTAGTTCCTATATAGTTCCGAAATGTTGCGTTCACACCAAAAAAATCCGGAACTAAAATGTGTTCATGAGAACCTTTTTACCCCCTTTTCCGTCCGTGCTAGAGAGCAGGTACTTTCGTGGGAGAAAAAGGTTCCTATGTCTGATTGGCTGGGCGGATTGCAAACCACGCCCCGTAAAACTCTGAAAAGTTTTGTGAAGCTGCCATTGTATTTGCTGGCATTAGCATTATTAGCATTAGCATTAGCCCAGCGCACAAACGGAGAGAGACTAATTTATGGCAACACAAAAGAAAACATGGGAGCGGTGGAGATGAGGAGGTGTCGGCGTTCTGGCGATTTACTCGGAAGGCTTCAGTAATAATAATAATAATAATAAATTATATTTCTATAGCGCTTTTCTTGAACCCAAAGACATTTGGGAGGGAGGGTAGACAAACAAAACAAAAACAAAACAAAAAAGAAACAAAACAAAACAGAAAAGCAGTCAGGAGGAAGTTGGTTGAGAGGGGAGGGGGGGGGGGCTTATGGATACAGAGTTGAAGAGGTGGGTTTTGAGGCGGGACTGGAACAGGATGAGGGACTCAGACTCACGGAGGTCTTGGGGGAGGGAGTTCCAGAACTTCGGGGCTGCCACAGGGAAGGCTCTATCCCCGAAGCTCCAGAGTTTGGCCTTGGGGATGGAAAGCAAACCGGCTGAGGTGGATCTAAGGGACCGGGGTGGTTGGTAGAGGATGAGGAGGTCAGTGAGGTAGGAGGGGGGCCAGATGGTGGAGGGCTTTGTAAGTGAGGACCAGGAGTTTGTAATAGATGCGGTGTGAAACGGGGAGCCAGTGGAGTTCTTAGAGGACCGGGGTGATGTGATGCCATGATTTGGTGTGGGTGAGGAGTCTGGCGGCTGCGTTCTGGACACGCTGGAGTCTATTGAGGGATGTAGTGCTGATGCCGTAGAGGAGTGAGTTGCAATAGTCAAGGCGGGAGGAGATGAAGGCGTGAATGAGTCGCTCAGCTGCAGGGCGGGTGAGAGAGGGACGGAGTTTGGCAATATTGCGGAGGTGGAAAAATGAGGTTTTTACAACTTTACGGATGTGGGGCTCGAGGGAGAGGGTGGGGTCAAATATAACGCCACGGTTGCGTGCCTGGGTGGAGGGAGAAACAGGGGTGCCATCAATAGTGACTGTCAGGTTGGGGGTTTTGCTGAGGGTGGATTTGGAGCCGATGAGGAGGAGTTCAGTTTTATTGCTGTGGAGTTTGAGGAAGTTGTGTTGCATCCAGGATTTTATTGCAGTCAGACAGGATTGGATGTGGGTGAGGGGGGCGGTTGTGGGGGGATTTGGTGCTGAGGTAAATCTGTGTGTCGTCAGCGTAACAGTGAAAGTCCAGGTTGTATTGGCGGAGAATCTGACCAAGGGGGAGGATGTAGATGATGAAGAGGAGGGGGCCGAGTACTGAACCTTGGGGAACACCTTGGGTGACTGACGCTGTGGCAGAGGAGTGGTTGTTGAGGGAGATGAAGTGGGATCTGTCGGAGAGGTAGGACTGGAGCCAGTACCCAACTCCGGGGACTTCCGGCCGGGGACTTTGGGTGGCAGTATACGCCATGAAGTTGTTTGCGGCCTGCCAGTAAACCCAAAGCAGAAGAAGTGACATCAGCGGCTTCATTTGCCTAATCCTAAGGGCCTTCCTGAACGCGATCTGTACTTAGTTCATGAGAACTAAAGAGTTCTCATGAACTAAGTTCTGATGAACCTTTGTGGGAAAAGTACTGCGTTGTGAAAGCGCCTACTGTACTGAAAGTACCAAAAGTAGATTTTGCCATACCATTTCTGAATAATTTATATTTTATCATTGGATTAAGATGATAAAGGTTGAGCTAATTACTTAACTTTTGCTTGCGAGTTGAATCTAAAATTAAGTAACAAAATGTATTAATTTAATTATATTTTGTATGTATAATATAGAGCTGTCAGATACATATATTGGAGTAAAAAGTACAATATTTATTTTGAGATGTAGCAAAATAAAAGTGTAAAGTAGTATAAAATGAAGAAATAAAATCAACTACTTCGAAATTGTATTTAAGTACAGTCTTTTTAGGAGTAAATATAATTTCTACCACTGTATAGTTATATGTACTATGTAGTGTCATCATCTTTATTTTCTATCTGCAGGGTGTTTTTCTAAACTGTTAATTGTTAACTTAATGCTATTGAACAAAACATTTATTGTACCCACTTGACCCTTAGGCTCCGTTTTGAAACTATACTGGTGAAAAGTTGTTGGTGTGGTCCTTCATAAAGAACCTATTGAATAACATTTACAAATCTCTAAATGTTTTCAACATGCCCACTTTTTCTTAATATGTATGTTTTGTCTACAGCTGCTGCTCAACATGACAGATGGGATCTTCAACTTCACAGATATCAGAGGACCACCAGGGGCCGTGGTGCGTAGAACTGAGCTATTTCTATCTTTAAGATGTTACCTTCTGCACAAATGTTTAAATGCCAACAGAAAACAGCTGATACATTAATAGATAACAAACACACATTTGCAACATGAACAAACTACATTATTAAAGACAAGGAGATATAACTTAACCGTAACATAATTGATGCAGTCTGAAGTGCTTTGGCTGCTCTTCTGTTTGATGATGCTTTGTACTGAATGAGCATGTTGTTAACCCAGCCTTACTTATTTTGCTTGGCTCTGTGTTAATGTTTGTGCATGTTGCTTGTTTGTTTGTTTGTTTGTGTTTCATCTGCGTGTTGCAGGGCCCTGAAGGCTTGCCTGGCAGAGCAGGATTTCCTGTAAGACCATTTTGCAACTGACTTCTGAATGTCTAAAATGAATGTCTTCATGGGTATTTTGCAATTCATAAACAAATATGTTAAAATGATATGATAGTAATGTAATTATTTTTTTCTACCAATTTGGTTTTTACTGTCTTTGGGCTAAACAGCGTAGGTACCCAAAGTGTTGCAAATGTTATTGCCTCAGAGGGTGGGTTTTCCTTTGAGGACACAAAGACACATAATTTAGAATACATATCAGAAGGTTTTAGCCCTTCGGTAATAAAAAAAAAAAACTTGACACTTATTTTAACAACTGTACAATTCATAAAGCTTCACACCAAGGGCCTTACTTTAAAACGCTATCATCATCACTCAACCTCCTAACTCACTCGCCACTCTTTCTTCCCTCTCCAGGGCCCCAGGGGACCAAAGGGAGACGTAGGCCCTGCAGGTGTCCAGGGGCCATTAGGGCTCAAGGTGAGAACTATACAGAATGTGGATTAAAATATATGAGTAAATATCTCAAAATGTCGAAAAGGTGTGAACATTTTATGCAGAAACATAATGGACTGGAAAACATTTTGTGTTTGTTTCTTTGCTCTAACAGGGGGAGAAAGGGGAGCCAGGGGTGACCATTGCTGCTGATGGATCCCTCATATCAGCACCAAGAGGTCCCCAGGGGCCGAAAGGCCTCAAGGTACCATACAGGAGACCCCTGACCCCTATCTGTTAAAACCATACCTTACTCAGTAACTAACAGTGGTCAAAGACATAGGATGATGAAGTTGTTTTATGCTGTAGTTGCTCATGCTAGCCCTACACACTTATCCCTACAATACATATATTTGGTCAAAGTCTAACTAAACAGCACTATATCAACAGCAGTCCGTCAGCCAGCCAACACACACATTGAAAGAGGCACACTGGTGATTTGATGTCAATTTTATACTGATTGATGCATCAGCAGCACAGTCAATTAACAAGACATGGTAGCGTTTGTGTGGTTGTCGTAAGTCCTTAAACAAAAATGTTCCGTTTTATTTGGCCTGGTAATCCACACCGATTGCCTCCAATTTTCTTGCTTTTTAAAGACACTGCAACTTAACTCCTTTTAGATCTTAAGACCAAATAACTACAATGCATCTCTGCTTTTTTAGGGACCTTATGGGGGTTTGGGTTGATGGGAGTAATCCTTTCACTTATTCTAGAGACCTACAGTCAGCGAAACCAATGATGTAAACACAATGCCAATTCCTCATTTCACATTTTGCTGTGTTCTGCTTTGTGAATTCATAGGGTGACCGTGGTTTCTCTGGACCTGCTGGACTAATGGTGAGTTGACAATGTATCAGGTGACACATTTTAATTAAGGACAAGCTACAGTATACACACGTCCATGTATTTCTGTTGTTATAAACTTCTGTGCTTAGTGATATATTTAATTTTTGTTTACATCACTTTGTCTGTTTGTTTCAGGGCCCGATAGGACCAAATGGACAAAAAGGAGAATATGGCTTTCCTGGTCGCCCAGTAAGTACCTTTTAATACTTGAATAAAGGAAAATGACCATCCAACCAGAAGAGTGATGTTCCCATAGTCTTCTATACATATATAGTCTGTAAAGAGTTCTTACCTGGAGGATGTCATCAACTCATGCTTTGCAGCTCACACTGTGCACAATCTTTTTTGTGTGTGTATGTTTCATAAATACTGACAAGTTTTATTTTCTGTTCACGTAGGGACGATCTGGTATGCCTGGGAGGAAAGGTGACAAAGGAGATGCTGTGGGTCTATCGGTAAGAGGAAAGGATAGAAAATATCAGATTTGTCTTGTTGTTGAATCCATAAAGCATTTGAACATTTGAACATTTTATACACAGATACCTATGTATTACTGAGATAGGTCAGTATCACAAATGTGATCATATTCTCTCTCTCTCTCTCAGGGACCTCCGGGTCCTCCGGGCCAGCCTGGACTTCCAGGAAGAGTAGTTGGGCTGAAAGGAGTAAGTTTCCAATTTGGGCTTTTTATTTCTCTAATTTGCCATTTTGAGTTGGTTGATTGGGACAATAAAGATGCAGTCAACAATTTACATTGCAATTTATTTTTAAAAGGCTTGTTTCACAGATACATGTTAGGCATATTCCAAATGACCTGTGTGTAGGATATATGGGGATTTATGAAATGGATCAAATATTTATAAAAAAAAAAAAAGATAACAAAAAAGTCAATACGTTGGAACCTTTTTGCTTTGGGTCAGTCATTATATTGTTACAATTGTTATAAAGGTTTGCATGTTGCACATTGAAGACCATTAACAGTAATAACAGCAATCAAATTCAATCTCACGCAAAGAAGCAGAAGTGAACTCACAAAACACGACTAAGACGTGCTATGGCAACACTTGAATTATTAAGCTATGCAGCCCCGCAATGGCTTTATATTCAAGCCTTTACTATGTTTACATTAGTGAATAATCACCTTTAGCATTTCTGCGATACATGGAAATACACTGTCAATTCTATAATACGTTAAGGGAGGGGGGAGCAGAGGATTATTTTGTAGGTTACAATCTGCAACCTGACCACTAGATGCAACTAAATCCTTCCCACTGGTCCTTAAAAACAAGTACAAAAAATGTGTTTGATTGGTAGAAATCCACTACACTTTTTGTTATTGATGCTCCAACACCAGGTTTGGCTTCCAAAGAGCATCACCGTACCGTGAATGTGTACTAGAATTAAAGAAATTAGGACCTTGGTTCACTGGAATTTCTCTAAAAGCAATGGGTATCATTTGAGTGTTTGTATATGTGTTTATTTGTTTGTAATCCTTTCGTTAAAGCTAATCTTTAGCACAGTATTGGACCTGACTAATTTAGTCTGTTGACGCTGCTCTTCTTTGAATTTTAAAGACAGTGTTTCCGGTGCGCCCCAGACCGCACTGCAAAATGGGACGAGTAAGTCTGAATCGGACCATCTGATTGGTCTGTTTCATTTCAAAATGAGGTGGTTCTGTTGTTGTGTGGGTGGAGCAGCATGGCAGCTCTCTGGTCTGGGCTACAAACAGCACCCCATCCCTCCCCCCTTACTTTACCTCCCTTCATGTGCTCCTCTCCTTTCTCTGTCCTAATGGTCCTTAAAAGGGATAAATGTCTGTGGTTCTGGCCTCATTTCATCAGGCGTTAACATTCCTCTCATAGGAAGTTTGACATGTATTTCACTGTCTTACACATTTGTTGTTGGATGCTAATATTTAATGTTGCATGCAACAAATGTTAGATTAAAGTCCACAATCTTTGGTGCATCTTGGGTTCATTAAGATTTTTGGTGAAATCCAAAATGAAAAATGTTATTGCCGGGTTTCAAAGTGGGTCTGACTCTAAATCCTTCTTGCCTTGTCTGTCCTTTCCGGAAAGACAAGGCAAACAAAGAGGGAACTTGGTGAATGGCGTCCTTTTTGAGGTTTTTGGTGTGGTGACGGTTTCCTTCATAACTGTATGAACATTCATTTCAAAATGTTGACCTGACTGATGAGTTTATGTTATAACAGAATCATGCTGCTAAAAATATTAAATGTATTCTAGGTCTAGATACATTTAGAATCTCAATAACATTTTATTGACTGATTATTTGAATTTAAAAAGCAACAGTCATGAACAAATACAATCTCTCACTTCCTATCATTGCCACTCTTCCTATCAAAACAAAGAGAATTACAAAAGGTTATCTGTAAATTAATTATGAAAACGACATAGTTAAAAACAGTCTCCCGTGATAAAACATGAAGAGTTCACCATCATTTATAAATGTAGAACTTTGTCATAAATAAACCTGATTTAACCCTGTTCCCTAACTTTGTTGTATCTTAACTGCCACTGCAGAGGGTTGTTTGTGCTGCTGTCTCAAGCATGCATCCCCTGATCCCTTGTGTTGTTGCCGTGTTGACAGCAAAGTTTTAACTATTGACATCAGTGTTTTGTCTTTTTTTGCTTTGATTAAGGCCTATATTTTACCTCCCTAAACATTCTTTACAGATGTTGAAAAAAGTTCAAATGTCGTCACTGGTATCCTTGTTATGTTAAGGGTGTATGTTTGTGTGTGTAGCAGTCAGGTACAGCGAGAGACTCAGTCGGAGCTAAAGGAAACAAAGGAGATATAGGAATACCTGGAGAGCCAGGGACACCTGGTAAGACCTTCGCAACAGAAATCTCATTAAAAAAATATATTTTAATGGTAAATGACTACCTGAACGTGTATCACTTATGTTTCATAATTTCTCTTCTCAGCACCTGAGTTTCCAGATGGAGTTGTGGTGAGTGCTGATTCATTATACAATCTGGAGCTATGTTAGAAGACTAAATTATCATGTCATGTCATGAATATGTTCATATTAACAATGAATCTAATAAATGGGAATTGGAATCCTAGCACTGCCAAACCACAGATAATTATAACCTGACTCTACAATCATTCTCAGCATTTCTGACTATTTGAGCTTGTATTTTTATTTATGGCCATCCTCATAACTAATTTAATACACTAAAATGTGTTTTCTTATAGAATTATATCCAACAGATATACAGGCTATTAGAAATAATGTAGGTTAAAGGAACTGGCTTTTTATATCTTGCTAACCTGGGTGAACCCTGGATTTAGATGTAATGTACGTTTGTCTCTCAGGGTGCTAGAGGTGATAAGGGATACCAAGGTCAGAAGGGAGACAAGGGTGAGGGTCTGCCTGGTCCTCCTGGACTGCCTGGCAGGTCAGGACTTGTGGTGAGTTCTATTTGCATTAAACTACATCCTGAAAATAATGTTCCAATAAGTTATTATTTAAGTATTGGGATAATTGGTTATAATCGACGCAGATGAACTTTGCTAATGTTGAGAGTTTACTCCCGTTGAATATATTTTAATTAAAATCTTGTTTCAAATGTTTCTGTAGGGTCCCAAAGGTGAGTCTATCGTGGGACCTCATGGACCTGTTGGTCCTGTGGGCGAGCCTGGAGCTCCTGGGTTTGGACGACCTGGCCCCCGAGGGCCCCCTGGCCCTGCTGGACCCCCAGGACCTGCATCTGGATATGGTTCAGGTATGTGTATGTAAAGGCGAGAGAAAGATGGTGACCTCGGCTTGTTTCCATCAAATTAATCATTGTCAGTTATTACAGGAGGCTGACTGTTGTTGTTGTATCTGTTAATGCATTTCTGACATGTCACGATCAGGTGCCAGTGTCCCTGGCCCCCCCGGTCCCCAAGGCCCGACAGGATCTCCAGGAAATGCCAACGCGGTACGACACCTAAACAAGCCATTGTGCCTTATCTATAATGAAATGTCTAAATATGGCAGGATATGATAAATGTCCAGAAAAAGGTATCTGTGTTGTAAAAAAAGAAAATAATATTGCCAGGTTTATGCTGTGAATTTGTGAATTTTCAGATGACTGTTTATAAGACAAGCAACGCTCTAGGCAGAGAGACTCATCGCGTTGCAGAGGGAACATTGGCCTATGTGTCTGAGAAAGGAGGAGAGCTGTTCATCAGAGCACGCAACGGCTGGCGCAAGATCCAGGTGTGTTATTTATAGAAATCCAGACATCTACCATGAACGCCATAATTAGAAGATAAAATATGTCAAAAATATCACCTGCTCATAAGGCATATGAAGTATTAAAAAAAGCGACATAGGACAGTATAGTATGTTGAACATATCAGAAAAACTATAAAGTACACTGAACAAAAATATAAATGCAACACTTTTGTTTTTGCTCCCATTTTTCATGAGATGAACTCAAAGATCTAAAACATTTTCTATATACACAAAATAACCATTTCTCTCAAATATTGTTCACAAATCTGCAAAAATCTGTGATAGTGAGCACTTCTCCTTTGCCGAGATAATCCATCCCACCTCACAGGTGTGGCATATCAAGATGCTGATTAGACAGCATGATTATTGCACAGGTGTGCCTTAGGCTGGCCACAATAAAATAAATTACGACAAAGTATAGTATTTTGAAAATATTTAAGACGATATAGAAAAAGGGCTGTCAGTCGATTAAAATAGTTAATCGCGATTAATCGCAAATTAATCTCATTTTTTATCTGTTCTAAATGTACCTTAGAGGAATATTTTTCAAGTTTTTAATACTGTTATCAACATATGAGTGGACACATATGCTTTATGCAAATGTTTATCATTTGAACAATGACAAATATTCTCATGAATATTAAACACAACAACCTCTGAACATTACAAATATTCGCCTCAATTCAATCTGGAACCTCTCTCATACAATACTGTGTGTGTGTGTGTGTGTGTGTGTGTGTGTGTGTGTGTGTGTGTGTGTGTGTGTGTGTGTGTGTGTGTGTGTGTGTGTGTGTGTGTGTGTGTGTGTGTGTGTGTGTGTGTGTGTGTGTGTGTGTGTGTGTGTGTGTGTGTGTGTGTGTGTGTGTGTGTGTGTGTGTGTGTGTGTGTGTGTGTGTGTGTGTGTGTGTGTGTGTGTGTGTGTGTGTGTGTGTGTGTGTGTGTGTGTGTGTGTGTGTGTGTGTGTGTGTGTGTGTGTGTGTGTGTGTGTGTGTGTGTGTGTGTGTGTGTGTGTGTGTGTGTGTGTGTGTGTGTGTGTGTGTGTGTGTGTGTGTGTGATGGATCGTTGGAGCTATGTGCAACTCAAGGTATGCTCGAACGGGAGCTGCCTGGACGCTGCAATCATGTTACGCGCACTATCCGTGCTGAGTGTACTGACTTGTCGTACAATGTCCCACTGTCTGGCTTCCTGCATAAAGTCAAGTGCTCGGCGCAGTTGTCGGCGAAATGTTGCTCCTCTGTTTTCATTTAAACAGCTCCTTATATCCGTTAGCGCAGCTAGCTAGCACCAGATGCTAACAACAACAACAATACACGTAAGGTCTCTCTCGCGCCACACATACACACACCCTCCCGGTCCTCCCGATGGCCAGTCGGTGCCTGCCGGTGAGCGTGGAAGTGTGGTCGGCCACAAGCGGACGGCAGGAGCGGGGCTGTCAGCATCAGCTTGTAGATGGTATTTTAAACTCGATGCGCTCTGAAACTACGGGGCGGCCGAGGACAAAAAATACACATGCGTTAATCGCGTTCAAATAATTAGTGGCGTTAATTTTTTTTGTTGCGTTAACGCATTATTAACGCGTTAACTTGACAGCCCTAAGAATAATATGTCGAAAATATGTTTTTAAAAAAAAACATTATATAGTTTATCGAACATATCCGAAAAAATAGTACGCCTATGTCGAAAATATCAGAGAAAACGACATAGTATTTGACATAGTACTTACTGTACACATGGCATAAACATATACACAGTTGGAACATACATATATAGACACAGCTACTGATAATGGTGAGCCTCATGACCAACATTTACATCCACATTGCATTTGAGTGTTGAGAAGCTAAATGGACGTAAGCAGGATGAGTGTTTGTCGTGGTTCGTAACATCAGATTAGACGAATAAATAAAGAACTATAATTTGACTTTTTTCCTATTTTACGACATACTTTTTTTCTTCAAATTGTTTGGTTTCGCACTCCACTAGGAAATCAACATGGCAGAATTGCACCTAACGGCATTGTTCATGTGTGTCTGTCTTTCAGCTCGGAGAGTTGATCCAATCTGGACCCTCCTCATCAGTGACGTCTCAGTCCCTCAGCAGAACTGCAGAGAGGAGCCGCCCACACAGAATCCACAGCCAGGTAAACACACAAACACACAGCAACGCATAACAGAAGACCCACAGCAGGAAACTAAGATCCACACAACAAAAAACAATCTGATAAGACCAGCTACAAATGTGTGGAAATGCATTATTTATTATGATTCTACAAGTACTGAAACACAACTACAAAAAAAGCAATACAAAATCTGGTGATCCATTTTTGTATTCACATCTTAATTGTTTTCTCTTATGTCAAGAAAACCCTGGATCATATTTCTATATTATTAGTTTTTGTAATGTTGTAATACTTCCCTTCGTATATTGAGAACATGATGCAGTGGTGCATTTTAGCCTCTTTTAGCTAAAAAGGTTATCACAACAACAACAACAACCTGTATTATAATTTCCCTGAAGAAAATAATGTAACTATCAAAAATGTTCATATCCAGATTTAATTTAAAGTGACTGGGGTAGGTAAGTTTGAGAAACCGGCTCGAGATACACTTTTTGTTATATTCCATGGAATGCTCTTAACATCCCGATAGCAATGAATACCTTTAAGTGCTTTGACAACAAATCCATACAAACATTTCATCTCTGGAAGCCGTGGTACTGTAAAAAGCACGACCAATCATTTGAGCCGGCCCGGCTAAAATAACTGGATGGCCTACCTGCCTGTCAGCCTTCCATCTGTGCACAAACTTATCTCGTGCCCTCATTGGTCATGTGCGCGTTCGTGTGTGTTGGAGGAGGGGCTCTGTAAGGAAGTGGCAGAATTGTTCCGGTTGTGTATTTTCAAATTCTAGCGCACTCAAGCTGGTTTCTCCAAAATTACCTACCCCACCTTTAAATACATATTTATTTGATTATGTTTTTCTTTAACAGGAGCTTCAAGAGAGCAGTAGAGGATATCAGCCCAGCTATAATGTATTACCTCAGACCTTCAACGCTGTACCGGGGGTGAGTGTAACAATATATGTATGCACTTACACACACCAACTGACAGTCTACCTGCTTGAACCGCCGCTGAGCTCCACATGCATATATGTAAAATCAGTTAGTTAAAATATTTTGCCCATCACCAGCCCCACTCAGGTGTGTACCAAGTATAACTTCTCCTCATATCTGTGTTTTGACTCTTTCCCAGCTCCATCTGGTGGCCCTGAACGCCCCGCTGAAGGGGGACATGCGTGGCATCCGGGGGGCCGACTTCCAGTGCTACCAGCAGGCCCGCTCCATGGGGCTGACCACCACCTACCGGGCCTTCCTGTCCTCACACCTGCAGGACCTGGCGACCATCGTGAGGAAGGCCGACCGCACTGACATGCCCGTGGTTAACCTCAGGGTGAGGACACTTTTATATATACAATTACATTTTAGCAACTATAATAGATATTGTTTTTTACCATCAACATCTTCTTTTATATACAATCTCTCATCTCTCCTTTCTTCTCAGGGTGAGGTGTTGTTCAGTAGTTGGATGTCCATCTTCTCTGGGAATGGAGGCACTTTTACCCCGTCCACACCCATCTACTCCTTCGATGGACGCAATGTGATGACTGACTCAGCATGGTGAGTGTGATTCTGTCTCTTGTAGTAAAGTCACCAATTTTCGAGTCCGAGTCACTCTCGAGTCCCCACTCTTAGAATCCGATTCCAAGTCCGGGTCACCTAGGAGGAGTCCAAGTCGAGTACGAGTCTGAGTCATCATTACCTATGCTCGAGTCTGTTTAGAACATTGAGTAGTCATCAGTGTGCGAGTTGGAGTCCGAGTCCATCTGTGCGCGCGTCCGAGTCAGAGTCGGAGTCTTCGTGCGCTAGAATTCCCAAGTACGTGTTCGAGCTGATAACTGCGCAAGTCCGAGTCAAGTCACGAGTCCCGAAAATTGGCACTCAAGTCCGACCCTAGACCAATTCCAGGACTCGAGTACTGCAAGTCTGGTGTGAGTAAGTAAGGAAAAGTAAGTGTGTGGAGGCTAAGGCAATCATTATCATGTTCGAGTCCTAGTCCATCAGTGCGCGCACCCGAGTAGTCCGAATCGGAGTCTGAGTCTTCGTGCGCTAGAATTCCCAAGTACGAGTTCGAGCCCATTAATGCACGAGTCCAAGTCACAAATCCGAATCCAGGACTCGAGTACTCCCCTCACTAACCCACCCCATCTCCCCCCAGGCCAGAGAAGCAGGTTTGGCACGGCTCCAACACGGTGGGCATCCGCCTCACCTCCAACTACTGCGAGGCGTGGAGGACGGGAGACATGGCGGTGACGGGCCAGGCTGCTCTGCTGCAGACGGGACGCCTGCTGGGGCAGCACACGCGCTCCTGCTCCAACCACTACATCGTGCTGTGCATAGAGAACACATACGTGGGGAACACGCATCAAAAGAGGACCTGAAGAACACACACTCTCACACAAACACACATGCAGGCGTGCTGAAAGTGAAGAGTAGAACATGTGACTAAGTTCACATGCATTTGAATTTAAATGGAAAACACATGCAGGCACATACATGATGACATATCACTGCATATAAATGACAGACAGAAGGCACTTTTTGTGAATGCGTTCAGAAAATATACACCCACGTTGACACGCAGTAGGCGCCTAATGAAAATACACATGAGTTTCTTTCACTATGTTTAGGTTTGTCTTTAGTGCCAATGTTTAACCCAACATGCGTCCGTCCCAAGTTAGATTTTAATTAACTAAACTTTTTTTAATGACAGCATCACACAGGACATTGATATTAACAGTATGTGTTGTGAGGAATGACTCGGGATATCAGGCACTGACACAGACTGATCTGAGCACAGCTGAATAACTGAACCATTACTGTGCAGGTTCTGTTTTAAGGAATACTTCACCCACAAACTGTCCGCTTGCATATCAGTTACTCACCCTGTTAATTAAAATTCTTGAAGAAAATAAATCTTACATGCCTACATGGTGAACAAAGAATAAGAAAACAAAAAAAAGTCTTGATAAATGGAATTAAATGTGGGCGGCATTTAACAAAAAATATTCAAGGTAACAGGGTGAGTTACAGATGAAGAAATGGCCATGTTGTGGCTGAGGTACTCCTTTAACTAAAACATTATAATAGTTGCTTATCATTTTCAGAATTGTAGATCTTTTTTTGTATTTTCCCTACAGTTCAATACAGTCAACAAACCCCATGAATGAAAAATATCAACAACAGCTGGTCCCTTTAGTTTTTTAGCAAACTTCATGCGAACAAAATAGTGCATTTGTTTGGGACTATTTTCAGTGGTGGATTTACACACATTTGGCTATCTACTGTCTGTTTTTGGCAGCAGGACAGCGTAAATGGGATTGAGTTGAAATAAACTACAGTGTGTGTGTTCATGGTAATATAGGAACCCAGTGCAAGTTCATAATCAATTGTTAGTGTTGGTCTTTAAATAGGATGTAGTAACACAGAGAAAAATATAGATTTTCACCAGATTTACAGTATAAATATGATGAGCACAATGTGAACCGTTTGAGAAACATACTGCACACATGTAATGACATATTTCTTTGTGTGTGAACCTCTAATGTCAGTGACCATGTCTTCCTGTCGTATTTTAAATGTTAATTCACTGTATGAAAATGACTTCCTGCTAGCAAAGTCAACCAATCACAGCATCACTTCTTATTCATCCATTTTATTTTCAGGCCAAAAAACACTGGCTGGATTTGACCAAAAACATTTTACCACTAGGATCATCTCTATTTATTAAAACAACATTCAAGAGATTATAAAACAGCCTACGGAAGAGGATTAGAAAATGTAGGGATTTTTTGTTCTGAGAAAAAAGTCAGAATTCTGAGAAAAAGAGTCAGAATTCTGACTTTTTTCTCAGTAAAAGAAAAATGTTTTTATTTTTTTCACATCCCCACATTTGTTTTCTTCCATCTGGCCCTTATCCTCTTCCGTAAAAGCCTAATAGGAAGTTGAGAACAAATATTCTGAAGAAAAAACAAAATTGTTTTAAAAAAACGTTTCATCAGGATGTTTAATTAAGTGAGGGTTTTTTGTTTTGTCCGCATTGTGGTTGACAGCGTAGTTGTAATACTTAATTAAGCCCACTAAAGGCAGAAGCGCATCACTACCTAATGTTCTAAACAAGTCTAAAAGCGTCAGACTAGCATACATTAAAATACATTTCTAGCCGAATGAAAGACATGAAGGTAATGTTACATCACTTGCTGACACTATTTAAACAGTTATATTCTGAGGCCAAATGTATTCTAAAAATGTGAGTCCCATAACAGTTTATTTAGGATTTCGAAAGATCATCCTTTTTTTACCCATTTTTAAATCCTCTCATGGCTTCCGTAGAATAAGTCATGCATTGAAATTTGTTATCCAGGCATGTTAAAACAGAAGCCTGCTAAGACTAAAATATAGGCGAGTACACAAATAATATCAGAGACCTAATCAACCCCCCCCCAGGAAAAACTTGTTGACTTACTTTGAATTGATTAGTTAATGCATTACCATTTAGCATCTCGTAATGCAAGTATTAAAGCTTGATTGTCTTTTACAAATTCAAGTCCAAAGCAGCTATTTTTTTTCTGTTTTCTTTCGTCCTGCTGCTTGCAATAATTCATTCAAAACTAGTGTCAACACTATCAGAGCTTTAGCGTTAGTATTAGAGTCAAAATCATCAATGTGTGATTTTTGTATTCATACAAACAGTAGCAGGACACAGTAGGAAAATCTTGCGAGTTCACTTTTAGATTTTTATGAAGTTGGAACATGTGTATATTATATATATATGTGTGTGTGTTTGTTATTGTTGTCTTAATGTCTTTGTTTTTTACTCTGGAGGTAGGTTTTGTATGACGCACACTAAATGAAATATTTCTCCCACCAAGCTTTAGATGTAGTTCAAGAGTTTTGCCTGTAAAGTGTTTGATATGAAATGAAAAGTCGTTTTACTGATGTCTGATTTATGATTACAGTGCAAACAAAACTTGAGTTTCTGAGGAAAGCGAACATTTGTACTGCCTGGTGCTCACTGAATAAATGTTTCTTTTTTATGTTGTGACTCCTTCACATTTGTGTTAAGTGCCGTAATTTATTGGCCACGAGGCTGAAGTGCATGAAGCTTTCTCATTTCACTAATTCCCCTCCTCGATTCCCCTACCCTCCTATCCTCGTGTCTTAGTCCCGCCCACAAGAGATGCGAGCGGAGGAGTCGAGGAGGGGAACCGAGGAGAGAGGAGGGAAAGCAGCAGGCGTTTAGAGAAATGAGAAATCCTCTCCTCTGAGCGGTCATTTTAAAGAGACGTCCATTAATGATGACAGGAGACAGCCCTCTGTCTGTGTTCATGACGGCTTTTTTTTGTGTGAAACCGCTCAATGAACTACATCTCCCATCTCGCACCACACCAAGACGGCCGTCACGTTGGCACCTTTCACTTCTTTCTTTCAGAATGAGGCGAAAAGTATTAAAAGAGGTGAAAATCACTACAAGTCTGGGCATGTTGAGAGCTGTACATACACAAAAGGGGAGTTAGTCGGTTCCGTAAGAGCCAGCATGTGGGACCGGGATTCTGGGATTTGTAGTCTTTCTAGTTGCGTATTTTTCATATGTTTTATGTCTTATATTTCAATGGTTTTACGACAAACTGTGACTTTTTTTACATGGAAATTATTTTGTAAGATTGACAAACATCATATGTATAATTCGTGGCACAATTCAAACAAGATCGAAAGATAATCTTTCTCTCCCCATTGACTTCAATACATAATTTTTCTGAAATAAGGTCCCATGGGTCGGAAGTAGATGGGCGGGACTTCGTCTCTTTATAGTAACTGAACGACAGAGTAATGTCAAATGACAGTACATTTGACCAATCATATCATCCCTCTAAATGGGTGGGTTTTATTATCTCTGACTTTATGACAAGTTCCGCCCGCTGTGAAGCTTTTCTTGTATTACAACTATAATATCTGAGGACAAAAACAGTTGTTATTTTTGAGGATTAAAGGACATATTCTTAAATCTTAACACATTTAAAAAAATGTTTAAATGAAATGCATAACCCCTGACAATCAAACACCAAACGTTAGGTAGACTGGTCCAAGGTTTAGAGAGATATCACATTTTGAAACACACACAAGTGAGCTTAACATTCACATTTGGAGTTTTAGTAATGGTCATTTTTCTTTTTCTATGAAAAAAAGAAGCAGTCAAAATGTAACAAAAAGAAGTAATTTATTAAATGGATATGTACAGCACATTCCTGGATCAAAAAAAGCAAATCATGAGCTCTTCATGTTGAAATGTACGTACTTTGTTTCACTTTTTCAAGAGAAATTACTATACAACAGGTGTGCCTTCATTTCCAAATGTTTTTGAAACACCCCCTATTTCATCAGAGCCCTACAAACCTTGTAGAGACCTAGGGTCGGCGTAAGGATATCTGATTTAGAATGGCATTCTCACCACATTCACGCCTGTGTGCCTCCATACAAGGACAACGTAAAGACACTTAATTTAAGTAGCTACAGCTGCTTCCAGCACTGCATTTCCAACTCAAACATTATTGAAACAATAACTTGCTTAGAAAAGACCCCAAGACTGTCTTGAAAAAGAGTATCCATAAAATCTGAAGAAAAAAAAAATTAATGTGTACGTCCCAGAATTTTAAATATCCAAACAGCTTTAAAAAAAAACAACCAAGCAACGTTTCTAACATTAATCTCAAAGAGAATTTAGTAGGGACGTAATGTTTTTAATATATCAATCAGATAACAAGGCTGCATTTACACAGATACAAAAAGAATAACTGTAATAACTCAAGTATCTTCATTTTTGGACAAATACTCAAATCTTCCACAATCAATCAAATTCTAACCGTTGTCTTTTATTACCATTTAAGATGTGAAAAGTACATGTAATTATAAACTACGGAAGCTCCCAAATTCACAAGAAAAGTTGTCGGATCTCTTTAAAAAATACACTAGTGGAAGCTAAAAATATATTTTTCATCTTTTTTGCACCTGTGTAAAATCTGCCACAATAATCTGCCACGAAATGGAGGGCCAACAGAGCTCGAGACATCTGACAGACGGCAACATTCAAATAAAAAAGGACTCCATTTATAAAAAATGTAATTGACAAAAAAGAAAAAGCCTGACATTTTCAACAGTTGGAATCTGACTATGTGCTGCAGTGGCCGTATATTCGGAACTTTTCTTTTTTTTTTTTATTCCAATAGTTTATCATGTCATAATTTTGCACTTTAACTTTTTACTTTGGCGCGTCACAAACCATAAATAAAAAAGTATAAAAATGCAGCAAAGCTTCAGGAGTATGAAGGAAATAAAAGACTTGATGGGAGAGGATTACAAAACAACATTAAAACACACCGCTGATCCAAACCTCAAACAGCATAAATACCCCGTATGCAAGTAGTTTTCTCAAGACTTACATGTGGATAACTAAGTATTAGGAAGCAGGAAGTAGTTGACACTTGAGTGCAAGTCCGAAGCTTCAGTGTGCAGAGTAAATGTCCCTGAGAATCCAAAACTAAGGCAAAAGCAACTCAAGTCTGTGAATCCCCCCCGCCTCTCAGCTGTTCAGAGCAAGAACCAGGGTTACACTCATGTAAGGATCTCAGGGGGTTATGTTAGATTGAAGTGGGAATAATGTTGTTTGTGAACTACATACGACTATAAAGTAACACTTTCTTTTACACCAGGTCTATAATGTTATATAACCATACTTATCATTATATAGCACTGTAGAGTCATAAGGAATTATAAATATCCATAATTTTTCTAATGATAATCAAAACACATTATAAATGATTTTATAATGACTTAAAGGTCATAACTGCTCATTCGAAGGATCAGTGTTTTTTGGTATTATGGATATTCATAAGTGCTTGTTACTATGATATAGTGCTATAAACAGATTCAATCCCCATACTGAAACATTATAAAGTAAAAGTTCATAGACATAGCAAGTGGGAAAAATCTTTCACATTGATGAGGTTTCGATCAGAGATGCCGAGTCAGGCTTTAAAACAGCAGCTTAAAAACACCAGGCACACTTCTCTCTCCTCACACACTTACACACACTCACACACACACACCAGCTCATCACTCGGACACTTTCGCCGCCTCAAAGTTGACTGCCAGTTTCCTGTGCTTCTTCTTGGAGGAGGAGCTGGGGGTGTGGCCTGTCGCCGGGACGTTTTGTCGAGGAGGGGTGTGTGGGAGTGCTGTTGTCGTGGAGACGGGGTCTGCTACTTGGCCGACGTTAACGCCCTGGGGTTCGCATTGAGCGAGCTGATTGCCGAAGGGCTGGTTCTGGGGTTTCTGTGATTGGTTCCTGGTCACAGTGTGGGCGGCGCTGTAAAACTCCCGAGTGTCCTGGTTCTTCTTGTTGGCGGAGACTCGTTTCTTGGTCACCTGAAGTGTCAGAGGACGGTGGAAAAGCTGGGTTAAAAAGACTCGACTTTGTCTAAACGAGAACAGAAGGAATTGTGGTTGATCCGTTTTCTAACACTAGGATATAACGGAATGAGTCCTGAAACCTGGGAATTAGTCGGCATTTTAAAACTTTGGTTCCCTTGTCTCTAAGTCAAATAAATGTGGTAAGATGCCTGAAATAAGGTCTGTGGTTGGCAGAGGCTTAAGAGTCTTTACATGTTGTTCTACGACAACAAATAATAGTAGATACCTCACTAATACATGACAGTAGCTTCTATGTATCATTAAACACAGGCTGCTAACAAGCACCTGAATAAACTACTCATCATGGCGACATCATGCCGAGCATTAGCCACCTTTAACTTAGCGGTGGCGACGCGTAGCCATGCAACCACGGTGTCGTTGATAGCCTGATTTAGGTTTTTGAGTTCTGCAGGGTGGTGTTAATATGTGGAGAATAAACGTGGGGGTGGGAAATTATCTTATTTTCTGCAATATACCAAAATTAAAAAAGGGAAAAATACTATTTTTATGGAGGGAACACTAACAATGCTAACGCCCAGGCTCACTTACAAAAAGACATCCTCACTGCCCCACTCTTTGGAAACACAGGGACACTGGTAATTAAAGTTAATGATCCTTCCTGTTGCACAGCAGTAAAATAGTCACAATACGAGTCTTTCTGGAGCATGTGTGTGAAGACTCCGAGAGTATTACAGCTTTGTATATCACCCACAGTAAAAATGTATTAGACAACGTAGCAACGGACGTTAAATGTTGACTACATGTTTATGTTATGCGAGCGACCCTTAACAGATATCAATAGGATTTAGCAGACTCAACAGGAAACAAAACCATAGCATAAAAACAACATCATGGTACAAAGGTTAACCTACATAAACGGATTATTACAGACACAGTAAAGCTCATTCACACAGAATCGGCACAGGAAGTCGAAATACAGCAACATTATTTCAATATATCTCGATCGTTTTCGTACCTGCAGCGGGACAAACTGGTTGTGTGAGCCGATGGGCATTGATGCAGGGTTCTGGGGGCGGGGGGCCCCAGGGAAGGGTCCTGGTGCTCCGAAGAACTGCTGGTTCGGGTGGTGGTGGGGGGGCAGCGGCATCCCCCAGAGGGGGCCGGGGCCGAAGCCCTGGGGAGGCAGTAGCATACCGCCTGGAGGACACGAGGACGCACATGAGATAACAGCCAGAGAAAGGGTCAAATTAATGTATTCATATTTACGATAAAGATTTGAATTGACAAAGACATACCAAAATAAGGCAGAAATGTATATTTGTAAAAGCTGTGACATATGGTTATTACTAGGCATTCATAAAAACAATGGAAAATGATAAGTTGAATAATCAATCGGTTGATGGGAATAAAATCATTAACAGGTTATATTTCAAAAGTTTATATTCAAGAAATACATTTTTAGTTGAATTTGAATGAAAGAAAATGTTGTTGATATCCTTCTTTCCTCACAGACTCGTCATGTAAGATGTAAGGAGAGAAGACAGACCTTGTTGGCTGAAGACGGGGTTCATGCCTAAGGGTGGGGGTCGTATCTGACCCACTCCTGGGAAGAGAGCAGGTGGGAGGGGGAAGCCCGACCCCAAAGAGTTCTACAGGAGAGGACAGAGAGAAGCTCTAACTGGAAATCTGAACAACACCAACGTATTCACATTTACACTCCTTTACAGTTTGGATAGCAAGTGATGCTCTAAGTAGACATAAATGACTTGTTTTTCTCTTGTATGGTAAATACCAATAAAACACAGGGTTAACCACCAAAGATGTTGAACACAGCTCAACTTAATACATCATCTGGCTACATGCTGCAGTGATCAAATCAAATGCACGTTCCCATTGCAATGTGTTAAACAATATATGAGGAAAATAATTGCCACTGGAATAACTGGACTTCCCAGATCCTGCGGAAATAAAATGGCTACTGCATCCAACTAACTACTGCAAGCACATTTAAACCCTTGCGTGCATGTGTTTGGTGTACCAGTCTCTGGAGGGCAAAGAAGGCAGCTTTTTCCTTGGCATCATTTTCTGATTGGCACTGGGGACCGTGAACCATGAGCCCATTGGACAGCTTCACCTGACACACTACAGTCTGGGGAGAGAGGACAACGTTAGTGCAACACAAACAGACACACTCCTGTAGACTGGGGGCCATATATCTGCAGGTATTACGCTTTGATATTTAGCAAAACAACAGACCAAATGAGAATACAGAAACGTTCCATGTGTGTTTCAAAGCGCCGAGTTACCTGTCTGTTGCTTATGAAGCTGAAGTCGGGCGGGGCCATCCCTAACCCCACACAGATGCACGCCAGCTCCGACACCTTACTGTTCAGAACGGCGTTGGAGAGATTTGGAGGGGGTAAAACAGGGCCGTCACCGCGGGGGGAGGTCATATTGGCTGCTGGAGGGAGTGAACATTGGATGAGAAGGAGAAAACACATTTAAAAAGGTCAATAAAGGACAAAGTGGCACAAAGACCCTGATAGTGTGATGTGACCCTGCTACATGCCTACATATGTATAACTGTTGGGAGCGTCTAAGGAGAGAAATGTATATACGATTGTATAGATGTGTGTGCAAGTACGTATATTATGTATAATGTTTTCTACAACATAGTAAGCATGTCTCTTTACCCAGGATGACCCGTCTGCTCTCATATTGTTTGTCTGTTCATTATTGTAACAAAAACCAAAAAAGATCTGGGTCTATAAATGTGCTCGCAGAACATTTGCTTGTGGTGTCGCGACGGTTTTGTACCCAGTTTCTTGTTGGACCGTCTCCTGTTCTGCTGCTGGCCCCCGGCGGCCTCCTGAGGGGGGGGACTTCCTGTTCCAGCGCCGTCAATCTTCAGCATCTCCTTCAGCATCAGGGTTCCCTTCTGCAACGAGAGAGAACACACAGACCCAGTTTAGTTATCCCGAGCTGTCCTAGTAAAGAATGGCTGGATTGAAATAAAAGTAAGGAACACAATTGATATCAAAAATGATTAAGACTATTCCAATCTAAAAATACTGATGGAAAAGGAAAACAACTTATGGCCACATACGTTTTAAAGGGGTATCAAAGAAAGATCTCATCAAGTCTCTAACCAACATACTAAATATTTGAACCAAACCTTTTTCAGCAACACTCACCATTGCAAAGGACTGAGGGGACAGCGGGCCATCTGATTGGCTGGTGGTTACTTGTTGGGGAGCAGGAGGCGGTAGAGTTTGCTGGTTGCCCTTGGAGATCTGCAGGCTGGCTATCAGGTCCTCAAACTCAGTGGTAGACTAAGCGAGAGGAATATGTAAGGACACAGAAGAAAATATAATGGATAGAAAATGGGAAAAGGAGATCAAAAGTGTGTGTGTTCGTGCATGTACCTTATTGGCTGTGTTCTGGGGGGGGAAAAGGGAGTTGACGTCTTCATTTTTCTTCAACAGTCTGATGCCACCAACTGGGGCCTGTAAAGTACACATCATATTTAAACCACATGTTCACAAAAGTAGAAATATAGCAACAAAAAAGCAATGAGAAGAACAGTTTACACATAAATAAACAACCATCTGTTGATCTTTCCCTTGACCCAAAGCTTCCTTTATATGTTGTTATTACTGATACATTCTTCCACATGTCCCCGCTCAGATAAATAAACTGCTTTTAGGATCATTTGTAAAAATGCTGCTCTCCTGCTGATGACCCGGTATCTTGCAGTGTTGCATGCTGGGAGAGCATGCATGTGTGTTCTGAGCACGTGTGTACTTACAGCTTTGTTAGCGTGCTGGTTCTTCCCCTGTTGGCTAAGTCCTTCCTAGAGTTGGAAACACACAATGTTCTTTTTATTAGTCAAAATGCTAGCTTTAAGATACCGTAACTTCAATATTAGTCGGTTTCAAAGACATACTTTGCCGTGTATTAGCTCCGTTGTATTTTGCATGTGAAACTGCAACTCTAGAATATGTTTTGTGATTTCAACAGTTAACCTCTCCAGGGTTTAATGTAAAGTGGCGATGCATCTTAAGTATCAACATCTTTTTGTCGTATTAGAGAGCTGTGCCTTACCCTATGCCACTATGAATCTATAAACTCATATGGAAACTTTAGTGTCAAATAACGTACAAAAACTTCAAGAGCCGCCAGCCCCAAGGTGCCACACTAGACTTTTTAAAACGCGCCCAAACACACACTTTCCCACACAGACGTACATTGTGCCAGTGAGCAGGAGGTTGGAGAGGAGGGTCAGCAGAGTTCTGCAGAGACTGCCACACATTGTTGTACTCCTGAAGAAGAAGAAGAAGAAGAGACAAAGATGCAAAATGTGTAAGAATTAGGGATGTAACGATATATCGAATATCACGGTAAATACATGTCTCAATACCGTCGTGAGACTGACAAAATATACTATATATATATATATTTTTTTTAAACCTTTATTCAATTAGGTGGTCCCATTGAGATCATCAATCTCTTTTTCAAGGGAGTCTTGTCCAACATGGCAGCAAGTACAACATGAACATAAAACAACAGATAACACAAAAGGACATCGTATTTACAGGGCTACATGTACATACCTAGAGACATTGACAAGTACCAACAGTATATTTATATCTCTGTCAATAAGCCTCACCTTCTTGGCAAAAACTGTATTGTTTTTGAAGTGGAGAGACAATGCACAGTTTTACCCACTGCTGTCACCCATGGCCAAAGCATATCTCTCTGTCCCAGCAACATCAGTACCAAGCAAGAGAGTTGTTTCCACAGCAGAGGATTTTGTAAACGGCCAAACATCCCAGCTTCTACCTGGAAATGTGGACATGCTCATATTCCTAAAAGATAACCTTGATGATGCTGAGCGAGTGAGTGAGCGAGTGAGTGAGTGAGTGAGTTAGTGAGTGAGTTAGTGAGTGAGTGAGTGAGTGAGTGAGTGAGTGAGTGAGTGAGTGAGTGAGTGAGTGAGTGAGTGAGTTAGAGTTGAGTTACTTGAAAAACTAAAGTGAAACTTGATTTATTCTATTGCAGGGTCTGATTATTATTTTGTTGACACTTTAAAATAGCACTATCCTACTAAAATGCTGTACAAATCAGATGTATTATTTAATAAAGAAAAAGAATTCAAGTAAAAAAAATTCAATTTCGCGATAAATATTGTACCGTGAGTTTTTGGTATCGTTACATCCCTAGTAAGAATACGTGGTTAAAGCGCCTGATAAGTTGAGAGGGCTTCTCTAACACATGTCCAGGTACACTCTGCTTACCTTGGCCTGTTGTTTCTGCCCGAGACCTTGGGAGGCTGCTTTCACCACGCCGTGTTTACTGTTATGCTGCAGGGGAGGAGACATGGAATACAGAGAAGAGTTTGAGTGAAAGGGAAGAAGACGGATGTGGAAGTTTTACAATAACAGCTTTTATTTCCTGTCAAAATCTTTCACTTTGGGACTTTGTGTTGGACTCCACCATAACTTAATGTAAATAGTACCCTACTTTTATACTGTGTTAGCTGTAAATGGGCCCTTCAATAGTGTTCTGTTTGTCAGAGAGTTTACAGATGTTTATCTTCACGGTCAACCTGTATATTTTCTACTCTTTAGTTCCGTTTTATTTAGAAATGTTTATATTTTACAATTGTTTATTTTCTACACTTTTTAATTTCTAATTATGTGCATTGCCTTGTTTTTCTTTATGCTGCTGTAATGAAAACAAATCAAACATTTTAGGATCAATAAAATCGATCCGATCTTATCTTTACCTGTGTGGGGGTGAAGGGGGATCGGGGGGAGTGGTTGAGGCTGGACCCCTGGCGTTGGGAGTTGAAGTTGGCGGCGGGCTGAGGTTTGACGATGGCAGTGAGCTTGTGGCAGCTTTGATCCACCCTCACTCCGTGGGTGAGGTTGATGAGGGCGCAGGGGGGGAGGCGGTAACCACGGGGAGACTTAGTCCTGAGGACACAGGACCATTAAACCGTCAGCACTCACATGTCTGCTCTTAAATCATTCTGGTGAGGAGTGGGAGGCTTTTCCCTACTATATATTTTACTATTAGATTCTGTGATTACCTGATGTTGAGACCTCCAGCAAACTCATCGTCAAAAAGCACTTCGTAGAGAACCTCGGCCTCACGCTCCGCTGGAAGACAGTCACAATATAAACTTTGAGTATTATAGTTTATATGTATATTCTCTGCTTTATATTCTAGACATGCAGGATGCCCTTAAAAAGGTGAGATGTGTAACATATGGCCAGAGTTTTAGCTTAAATAAATGAACCAACATTATTTACAGAATATGAAGATGTTGACGTCATGTCAAAGACTTCAATGTATTGTGTTGCAGAGATGAGTTAAAAAAGTAAATCCTGTTTATCCATTTATAATAAGCATGTTTTTAAAGTCAAACTACAAATGCTACTACTAAGTATCTGTACCCCAACACAAGTCAAGATCTCAATATTTATCACAGCCAACAATAGACTTGGCCTTATAAGGTTGATGAATACTGCAGTAATTGAAGCAAAACCTCATATATCAGTCACACTACAATTCATTTATTTATTTATTGAAATCTCCAATATCAACGTAAGAGCTTGTGCCTCTTCGGGGGTGCTAACACTTAACCATAAACGTTATCGTTTACTTTCTCCGTCTTTATATGTAGATATTACTTTTTCTCCGTTAATCTCCGTCGCGTTGTTTCCATAGCAACAACAACTTCCTGTCAACGGTGCTAACTCTCCTTCAAAATAAAAGCATGTCCATAAAAAATAGGAAGCCAAGCCAAATTACACTTAAGACATATATACAACTGCAACAAAAGTAACACACAATTGGGTTGTATACATTAACAAATAACTATAAAACAACAATACTGTAGAATAACAAAAAGAATGCCGTGAATAAACCAAAATACACGTGTCGAAGCGGTTCGCTGCTGATTACTAGGCCCCCCCCGCGCGGAACGAATATTCTAATATTCGCTGCTGATTACTAAAGAATATCCGGAGCCCGAAAAAAGGTATTCGGGACAGCCCTAGTGGTTTGTTTACAGGATTAAATCGAGCATTGCCCGCCTTTTGTTGATAGCAGGTGAAAGAAACAATAACATGAGTAGCATGAAAGAAATGACAGTGTGTCCTCACCTCCTTGAATGCCGATGATGGTCCCTCTGCATCCCAGGGGGACGGAGAAGCCCTCCCTGGTGTTGATGATGCGGTCAAACAGGCGGTACTCTGAGTCAGGGTCCGGCACCACACCCTGGTGTTGCTCCATGGGCTACACACAAACACACACATTCATATGTTCAATACAATACCAACTGGCATTTATATTCACAACTTTCTTTATATTATTTAGTCAATAATAAGTCATAAAATTGCCTTTGCCATTTCCAGATGCTAAATAAAGCTAAAAGCTATATGTGCATTTTTTCAATAAGCAGACATGAATAATGACACATTCAGACAAAATACACTCACCCTGAAGAGCAGATGAGGCTTGACTGTCACTCTGACTTTCTTGGTGCTCTTCTTCACCTGAGAGCGGGATGGTGAGAGAGAGGAAGAGTGTGTGAGTTCACAAAGAGAGCTTCTGATACAGTAACTGTAGGAAGTGTGTGTGTGTGTATGTATGTATGTATGTATGTATGTATGTGTATGTGTGTGTGTGTGTGTGTGACCTTGGCTTTCTCCGCCGCCTCCTCGATCCTCTCCACGATGGCCGAGTCCAGCACCTGCAGGTCACATGACGACCTGCTGATGGAGCTCACTGGGTGACTTTTCAGCCATGAGGTGATTTCAGAGACCTTCTCTGCCCTGTGTCCATAGATATAGGAGATTATCAGTAAATACTCCATCAATCCAATTCATTCACGAGATGTGGTCAAACTGTGGGTGAACAGTTTAGCAGAAGTAATGCAAGAGGAAATGCTCCTCAGCTGATACAGGCGGCCATTTCTTAGTTTTCCAGCTGACAGGGCAGACAATGTATGTGCATGTGTGCATGTGCATTTACCCATTGTGGTCCTCTCCAGACCAGATGTCGTCTTCATAGAAAACGTCATCATGACTGTTCCTGGACACCAAGTTGAATACCTCAGAAAATCTAGAAAGACACAAAAAACAATAATAAAAAGTATGAAATAGTAAAAGAATGTAACAGTTTGAGTCACACTACAATTTCCTTTTATTTTAAACATATGCTATTTTTAACACTCCCTCTGGAGGGACCTTTGGGATTGTTTGCACACCATAACACCATAAGAGCATAACACACTACAGGAAAGGGAAAACCCCAAAAAGCATAGGTGACCTTTAATCTAGATCTGTACCGAAATCCCTTTAAAATCTGCCTGCATGTTTTAAGATGTACTTTTTAAACACATTTCCAATCGATTTGAGTTTTTCAGAGGTTCTAACACAACCGAAGAATGGAGGATTCATGTAACGGCAGCATGGTGATAGATGAATAGGGATGGAACTACGCCGAACCGGTACTGGACTTGTAAACAGTTTTGGTTCAAGTCCGGTTAAAACCGGAACGTCGGGAACCGGTACTTGGACTCGCAAAAAAACTAGCATTTACGTATATTCTGGTGTCTGTGGTTATTTAAACATTCCCTGATAAACTTTATTCAACGTCAATAAATCAGTGCTAATCCCAGTGTACAACATCACATGTCATTTCACCTTCGATTCACGGTTTGAAAACGTAGCATTTCGCCACATGCTAATGCTAACCGGAAGTGAAGAATTTTCAGAATAAAAGTATTAAATTAATAGTGCGAACTTCCGGTTTTTTCAGAATAAAACTGATTTAAATTAAATAGTGTATTAATTCAAAATTACGCTATATCAACATTGATTTGAATTTCTAACAGTATGTATGTACATCACTATGTATGTAGTATGTACTGTATAATGTACACATGTAGAGTTGTAGAAAAGACATGGTGTACAGACAGTACAGTACACTCTGACTGTACAGTCACTACAGTGTGTATACTGTACAGCAGGTGTGTAACAGTGTAATGCGTATAGTCTACTCTCCACTCTACCTTTCAGCAACGTTTTAGGGATTTAGGCTCAGTCAGCTCAGGGACTGTTTGGTTACTTTAGTTTGGTAAATGAAATAAATGTTTGAACTTTGTAGTAGTTCACTGTAGTTGCTGTCATAAGTCATTTTTTTTTTACATTTGTACTTTGTAGAGAAATGTAGACACAAGTTGTAACGGACCACAATAAACCTCACGAGTTTGAATTTGAGTTGATTATGAGTTAATTTTCAATTGATAATTAGCTCACAATAAGTTCACTTTAGTTACTCACACAACTTGACACAAGCCATGGGTTCAGGTCCGGACTTATAAGTCCGGACCTGAACCTGAACCTCTGGACTTGAGTCCGGACCTGAACCTGAATGTGAGTCCAGGTACGCAGCACTAGATGGAACAGTATTATTTTTATCACACAGGGTTTGTTTGAAAGTTTTTTTACCTGTCCAGGTATTCGGCCAGCAGTTCCTCCACAGCATTAGAGTAGAGCCACTCCTTCTCCGTCTTCTTGGTGTACCCAGGAACCTCCTCGTTCTTCTTGTTGAACTTCAGGTTCAGTCCAACGTTAGCTTTCTGCTCGCCACAGGGACTGCAAACAAGGAAGTAGAAAGATATTGGTGCACAGAAAGAGAGAGAAAGTTCTCCTCAATAGAACAAATCTACTTTTAGATACAGAGTTTAAAGAAGTTAACAGCAGGAGTGGGCGATGTGGAATGGGCTGCTGGGATTTCAGAAATAAGAAGGCCATTGGAGTTTCAATTCTAAACATCAGCCAGAGCTTTAAGGTCTGCTGACCAGCTGCTGCTGGTAGTGCCCAAGAACAGGCTCAAAACCTGAGGGCACCGAGCCTTCGCAGCAGCTGGCCCCAGGCTCTGGAACACTCTGCCCCTCCATGTGAGGTCGGCCCAGACACTAGGGGTTTTTAAATCCTCACTAAAGACTCACTTCTTCTCCCTGGCCTTCTAGTCAGAGCGGAGCACGACTCATGACTATTCCCTGTGTTTTAGTTTTTTATATTTCTGTTGTAAATTATTGTCTTTTATTGTGATTGAAGTAATGTGTTTTTATTACATGTACAGCACTTTGGCTCGACCAAAAATCACTTTTAAAGGTGGGGTAGGTAATTTTGGAGAAACCAGCTCGAGTGCGCTCGAATTTGAAAATACACAGCCGGAAAAAATCTGACACTTCCTTACAGAGCCCCTCCTCCAACACACACGAACGCGCACATGACCAATGAGGGCACGAGATAAGTTTGTGCACAGATGGAAGGCTGACAGGCAGGTAGGCCATCCAGTTACTTTAGCCGGGCCGGCTCAGATGATTGGTCGTGCTTTTTACAGTACTACGGCTTCCACAGATGAAATGTTTTTATGGATTTTTTGTCAAAGCCCTTAAGATATTCATTGCTATCGGGACGTTAAGAGCATTCCATGGAATATAACAAAAAGTGTATCTCGAGCCGGTTTCTCAAACTTACCTACCCCACCTTTAAATGTGCTATATAAATAAAACTTGATTTGAAACATATTTTCAAGAAAGAACATTGAAATATCAGAATAGCGAAACTTGTGAGAACTACCGTGTATGGTCCATTTCTCCACTTACTTCCTCTTAGAGCCTCGGCCAATGAAGATGCTTCCCGAGAAGCGGGAGACGAGGTAGCTGGTGATGCCGAGACGAGAAGCCAGAATGTATCCGGGACTGTACTTCACACAGTACTTCTACAGAATACAACAGTACACGCGTGAGGAAAGTATTCTTGACACTACATCTCATTTCTTTGGCTTTGCAGGAGTGAATGTGTTTCTTACATGCTGATTCTGTATTAAGGGCTCCAGCTGCGGTTCGTGCGGCACGTTGAAGACCACTCGTACACGGCCTTCGTTGATTACATCACTAGAGTCCTGCACCTGTTGGATAGTAATAAAAGAGATTTGGGACTTGATATTGAATATTCCTGTACATTTTGTAATCCACAAGAAGAAACTATTGATATTGTGGTATGATGTGGAATGTTGTATTAGAAGAAAGACGGGACAAAAGGTTCAACTCCAGGACAAAGACATTCTTATGTACTTCAGGGATGATAGTATGGATGCAGATTTTGCCTTTTCTGTGCAGTTGATTGGATTTTTAGGGACATTTCATATTATCCACAAAAAGAAATGTGCTGACTCCAAACCACATTTTACACATTTCTATCAAGAATTTAAACAATATATTAGCACTATTAAAAACATTAGGAATAAGAAGGCAATGAAAACTAATTTGATATTTAAAAAATATTTTATCTGAAGTATCAAAATGTATTTTTCTTTCCTTTTTTGAATACAAATAAAATAAATACAATTAAATAAAAAATGTTTAAAAAGTAATAAAAGAGATGGTGTGATTCAGGAGGAGACATTGTCAACATGTTTCCTTCCAAAAATAATTGACGTTACCAAAAGAACATTAAAATTAAAAAGCTATACGATTGGAGTATCACATCATTATCAGAGAGAGGACTTTCTCTACTGACTGAAGCAGAGAAGTGATCACATACCTCGCCCATGGCTCCGTAGTAAGGGTTCCCCACCATGAAGACATTTGTTGCTGGAGGGAAAAGCTCGTCTAGGCTCCTGAAGCAGCTCTCAGACGAGCAAAAGGCCTCGATGTCCTGAGGAGAGAAGTGAGGAATATGAGTGAGAAAGCAAGAGTATTATCACTTAATAAGATGATGAATGTCAATCTAAATTCTTCTACCACGTCCCTACATTAAATATGCTTGTGCAAATCACTGCTCACATAACACACACTTGTTCTCATTTTATTTATTTGAAAGTGAAATGTGCTTGTCTGCACTCCCCAGCTCAGGCAGATCTTTCTGCAGTCTCGTCTCCCTGCTGGGAAACATCACATCTCAGCTTAACATCTCACCCTGGCTATCTTTCAAATATGACCTGTGTATTCTTTTCTTGCATGTTTGGGCATGTACCTTAACCACGGTCTGGAAGGCGAAGGGGAGGACCTGCTTGGCCCACTGCTTCTCCAGCTCCACCACCCCGTTGGCTTTGGGGACGTATTTCCTTCCCGCCAGCGTCTGGCCGTACAAAACCACCGATGTCTCGTTCACTATGATGCCTTTCCTCTTATTGAAACTGGGACAAAGAAAACACATTTTAAGAGAGGATTTGGACAATAAGAGAGGAGAGGCCACACTTTATCATAATTTAGGGATGGATAGGTCTTTGACGGTCTATGATGCTGTTTGCTTTAACCCGTAGGAGACGTTTAGAAATATCTTAACCACCTTGGCAACGTCCAGATCCATCGTGTTTCTCAAATAAGATCTTTAAGGTGATTTAGTCATATTTTCAAGTGATCAGATTGAATTTGAGTGCCAAGACATATTCAACGCATCTGTATGGGCTGTCCTGGAAGCTACATGGCTACAAAGGTGACGTGGCTTTGCAGTGTGGAAGAATAATCCTTGCAGTGTCGAGTCATGGTGCAAATCAGGCTGGTATACATTGTTAGTTTCCATAATATCTTTATGTAATTGTTTCTTTTCATTGCACACTCTTGCTATTGTTTATATATTTGTTTAGCTTTTATTTATTTCATTCTAAAATGCGGCAACAGGATAAATACAAAGATATGAGTACTATTAAAACGGTTGTGCTTTGTCTATTCATTCTAAAGTGTCTGTTGTTCACTGTGCCTTACTATTCAGTGAGTCCCTGCACGTCCTTCACCCAGTCCTTCTGCTCCTTGTCAGACATGCAGTTGACTTTAGAGGGGGGGGGGGGTGGAGGGCCTGTCGTACAGTCTCTGGACACCAGGCGGTTCCTCTAGACAGAACCTGCAAAGCAGAGGGAGAGATTTCACGTGTCAGAGCTTGACTCTTCTTACAGACAGAACTCTCAGCATGCTAACGGGGAGGAAACACACCCAGTTACGAGAAACAGAAACTTAGCAATGTAATACTGTGGAGCACTAAAGCATATTCTAACCAGATAACTAGGCCCAACTAAAACATATCTGTTCAAGTCAAGAGCATGCACTTAAAAATATAGTACTTATTTGTAGGTGTGCTTCTTCAAAATGGCTGAAATGTGTGTTGTTGCTGTCATTATTCAAACTCCCTTTGAGAAAAGTCACATGCATGCTACATTAGGTAATTCAGCATGTGTCTCGTTAGCACAGGATGTGTCTCGTTAGCACAGGATGTGTCTCGTTAGCACAGGATGTGTCTTCTCCATCAACATAATCATTTGATTTAAGTTGTTATTGGCTGATAAAGGCTTTCCTTCAAAATCACACAGATTCTCCTAAAAACACAGCCATACCTACATTCTACTCTATGGTTTTAATAATGTATCCATGTGAAGAATTAGCCAGAGTGTGAAAATTAAATAAATATATACATATTTGAGACATTCAGCCCTGTACTAAATCTTACTTGACGTCTCCATCTGACACTGCGATGATGCGGGCTTCCTCTAGATGCGGCCAGTTGACAAACACAGACTTCCCAAGAACCTTTGCAGATACAGCATCACATAACTAAAGAGGAACAAACCGAAAAGAAACAGGGGTCAGTAGGTTTCAGTGGAACGTTTATATACACAGTGTTTAAAAGAGTAAGAGCAAAAGTAACTAGCAGAAAAACTAAATATTATATCGGATGTTTTAGTATTTATGAAAAATGCCTAAATCAGAACCCTGTTCTCCTACATATTACACCTGCACAGTGCAGACACGAGAAGGTCATGATAACAATACAAAACACTTTTTGTATCCCATTCTTCGACCAGAGGAAACCGGCTTCATTGCATTTCTTAGTCATGCACCTATGGCAATAACTAGCAATACATGTATTCTATTATAAAGCCACGTCTGTCCAAAAAAACATCACTTCATTATTTTTAACCTATTAGACATTTGTGTGCCTAGTATTCTACTAATTCTATTCTACCATTTTGTTTTTTTAATGCTAAAGTCTGTATTTTCAGCAGTGTCTTTATGAAATGAGATGAGTAAGTAGCTTACCGCCTCGCTTTCCTCTGTGTGAAGGATCTCCAGTATCATGTTCTCCCCTCGGCTGCTCTGCTGGAACACCATCACTCCACTCTTCTTCTTGAAAAACTAAAAGTGAGCCGTGGACAAGAGGGACAGGCACACAACAGTTAGAGGGGTGAGAGAGTCCCCACACACACACACACACACACACACACACACACACACACACACACACACACACACACACACACACACACACACACACACACACACACACACACACACACACACACACACACACACACACACACACACACACACACACACACACACACACACACACACACACACACACACACACACCTTGTGTTTGATGTGTTGCAGGGTGGGGAAGCCGCAGAAGTACAGAGCTGAGCGGTCGAGGCGTCTGCTGACGTGGTCCAGAGGAACATACCAAGCATCCATAGGGATGTTTGATTTCCTGTAACAAACAAAAAAACAATGCTATCAATCTTTAAGTAAATGTCATAGGAATGGAGTCTCTCTGGACACTTTAAACAACATTTGATAACCTATTTGTTTCATTTCATTATCCGTTTACTCTTGTTCAAGTGAGGGGCAATTGTATTTATAAAAAGGACCTGAATCTCTAGTATTATTTTTCATTATTCTGAAAGATAATTCTTTATTAAGCTTTTGTGACAGTCGCAGCATAAACAAAAAAAATGTGTTCAATGTGCACATTGAACATGCAATAAAATAAAAATATTTATATAGACATAAGAAAAAGGTATTATATATATGACATTATTATTATTTATACTACTTTCTCCTTTTTGTAGCGGACTATGAAAGATTGTTAGAGAAAGACAACTGTATTTCATGTGTGTGAGTGTGTGTGTGTGTGTACCCACCTGACTTTGCAGTGCATGATGTCGGGGAAGAGCTGCGGCAGGCTGGAGTTTAAGGGGAAGTCGACCTCAGAGTCGTACGAGTAAACGGCACAATCTGTGTGACAGTTCCTGTCCTTCTCCGCTTTGGTCATCTTGTCGTTATAGGGCTCCATGGCGCCCAGTAAGCACCTCTGTTCAATAAAAACACATACGAGTACGCTTTTTAATAAATGTAGGAGTTTTTCCTCCCTCTGTGTGTGTGTGTATGTGTGTGTGTGTGTGTGTGTGTGTGTGTGTGTACCTCATCTATGAAGGGGATCAGAACCACAGCCTCCCACTCCTGCTGCTTGCCGTTGAGATCTGTTTTGAAGTCAACAGGGTAGTACTCAATGATGGGTGAGTTTTCACTCCTCATCAGGTGCTGAAACATCAAAAACAATTCATTATCTTTTATATATTTTACGTTTGATCTTGCATATACAGTGGGGCAAAAAAGTATTTAGTCAGCCACCAATTGTGCAAGTTCTCCCACTTAGAAAGATGAGAGAGGCCTGTAATTTTCATCCTAGGTACACTTCAACTATGAGAGACAGAATGGGGGAAAGAATCCAGGAAATCACATTGTAGGATTTTTAATTCAGTAATTGGTAAATTCCTCTGTAAAATAAGTATTTGGTCACCTACAAACAAACAACATTTCTGACTCTCACAGACCTGTAACTTCTTCTTTAAGAGCCTCCTCTGTCCTCCAAGCGTTAACTGTATTAATGGCACCTGTTTGAACTCCTTATCAGTATAAAAGACACCTGTCCACAACCTCAAACAGTCACACTCCAAACTCCACTATGGCCAAGACCAAAGAGCTGTCAAAGGACACCAGAAACAAAATTGTAGACCTGCACCAGGCTGGGAAGACTGAATCTGCAATAGGTAAGCAGCTTGGTGTGAAGAAATCAACTGTGGGAGCAATTATTAGAAAATGGAAGACATACAAGACCACTGATAATCTCCCTCGATCTGGGGCTCCACGCAAGATCTCACCCCGTGGGGTCAAAATGATCACAAGAACGGTGAGCAAAAATCCCAGAACCAGCTAGAGAGCATTTAGATGATCGGGAGAATGTCATATGGTCAGATGAAACCAAAATAGAACTTTTTGGTAAAAACTCAACTAGACGTGTTTGGAGGAGAAAGAATGCTGAGTTGCATCCAAAGAACACCATACCTACTGTGAAACATGGGGGTGGAAACATCATGCTTTGGGGCTGTTTTTCTGCAAAGGGACCAGGACGACTGATCCGTGTAAAGGAAAGAATGAATGGGGCTATGTATCGTGAGATTTTGAGTGACAACCTCCTTCCATCAGCAAGGGCATTGAAGATGAAACGTGGCTGGGTCTTTCAGCATGACAATAATCCCAAACACACCACCCGGGCAACGAAGGAGTGGCTTCGTAAGAAGCATTTCAAGGTCCTGGAGTGGCCTAGCCAGTCTCTAGATCTCAACCCCATAGAAAATCTTTGGAGGGAGTTGAAAGTCCGTGTTGCCCAGCGACAGCCCCAAAACATCACTGCTCTAGAAGATATCTGCATGGAGGAATGGGCCAAAATACCAGCAACAGTGTGTGAAAACCTTGTGAAGACTTACAGAAAACGTTTGACCTCTGTCATTGCCAACAAAGGGTATATAACAAAGTATTGAGATAAACTTTTGTTATTGACCAAATACTTATTTTCCACCATAATTTGCAAATAAATTCTTTAAAAATCAGACAATGTGTTTTTCTGGATTTTTCTTTCTCATTTTGTCTCTCATAGTTGAGGTATACCTATAGATGAAAATTACAGGCCTCTCATCTTTTTAAGTGGGAGAACTTGCGCAATTGGTGGCTGACTAAATACTTTTTTTCCCCATTGTATATGTGTTTAAGTTATTCCGAGTGCAGACTTAATTTTATTGTACATATGATATAGAATCCCTACAATGTTTATATATTTACAGTGGGAAGAAGAGAAAGAAAGATAGAAACATAAATATTTAAAAAGACAAAAAGATATACTGTGTATTTTTACCCCTTAGAGCTGAGCAATATGCTTTACAAATATCACCACAATATTTAAATGCTATGTATCAGAATATTTTAAATAGATCTTGATATTTTCTCTAAAATAACACAAATGTTCAATTTAAACATTAAACAATTAAACAATTTGTTCTGAAGTCAGATTGGTCTTCTAAAATGGTACTTAATACTAAGTTTTAGTATACTTGTACAAAGTGAAAACCAATCAGATTAACTCACTGTAAATATTCTGTGCATACTAACTGTTGTATGTGTGTGAGAGTGTGTGCTTGGACAGGAGTGTGTTACCCTGTAACTCTCAGGCAGCAGCTCCATGCTGGCAGCAGGCAGGACGGCCAGCAGCTGCTGGAAGGGCATGAATGGTCTCCCAAAGTCAAAGGTCAACTTCAACCCAGCTATCTTCCTGATGTCCGACAGGAAGGGAGCGTAGTGGAAGGGATAGTACCTGAAGGGACATGCACATCGTATTAAAACACTGATTTCAATAAAGATAATTTAAAGAGATGTAAGGAAGGCGAGTCAGGGAAATATGTTGCCATTATTTTGTGTGTATTATATCATGTCGGCAACATTTGTAGACATTCGTTTTTTCTTATTTGTGTATCTTATTAAAAGGCATGGTTGTGAAAGTGTAGATTTAGTTTCTGAGATATTATACGATAATTCCACATTTTTCAAGATCCTTAAATACATTATCAGACTTCTCCTCAGACCACAGGAAGGGGAAACAGAGACTTAAGAGAAGAAGCTCACCAGCTCCAGGACTGAACCCCGTGGTAATAGTAGTGAAGAATCCACTGGATACCTTCCACATAACACTTAGCCTGGTTGGCCAGAAAATCACTGCCGATGAGAATACAAACAGATGTTAGGGTGACATAAGAATTAAAGATTGATGTAGGGCATGAAATATGTAAAAGCTGACCAGCTACGGAGGAAAAAACAAAAAAAAACTACCTGCCAAAAATATGTTTTCAACATTACTAAAACTGAGAGAGTGTCACGATACCAATTTCAAATAACTTTTAGTTTATTAAATCAGGTAGTGTGCAAACCATGACAGGAAACAGCATTGATTGCTGTTCTATGCCCTGTATTTGTGTGCACTCACTCTGACACCACATCCACTTCCATCTTGGTCATATAGTACGTGCGCTTGTACTGTCTGAACTCTGTTTCAAACATATCATCCTCCTCTTCCTCATCGTCGCCTCCCTTTCCTTCTCCGATCAGCCTTCCGGATGAGACAGAATCCTGAACAAAAAACCCACGTTATTAATTACAAGAATATAAACACTTTGCAATTAAGAAAATAATGGGTTTAATGCCAGAGTGTTTATAGATATATATAACGAAAAATATTTGGACATAAGCAGACCTGATTCTTGTCGTTGTCTCTGCTGGCGGCTTCCTCTTCTGCTGCCTTACCGGCCGCCTCGTTCAGATACTTGTTAGCAACTTTACTCTCAAACCACTTCAAGTCCACGAAGACCTCATTGAAATGCTCTCGATCGAACTAGAGGAAAAAGAAGGAGAGAAAGTTAGCTACATATTTAAACTATATTTGTGTGTGTTTTCTCAAATAAATGCAATCATATACCAAATAGTTTCTACTCTTTGTGTTGCATGCCTACTCGTTGTGTTTAACCCAATATTCCGGTACAGTTGCAGATAAAGATGAGGCTACAGCTATACATAAGATAATTATCATACATATCATATCATGCTATTTGTAGAACTGTATTCTGCGGTGGATTGCTCAAGACGTGTGTGATCCAAGCATTTTGAATTTGAATTGAGTGTTTTAAAGTGTTGGTCAAAAAACGGCTCTCAAGCTTGTCACACACCGCCCACAGTGCAGTCCGGAACACCATACATATAAATATCAACAAATAGATATATTTTACACGTTTTTTAGGGGGATGGCATCAGATATTCAAAGCTCATTTTGCAAACCTTCATAGAAGTTTTAAATGTAAAATAAAACAACGATAATAGCATAATAACAGTACAATAAATAAAGTATTGTCGAAAACCAAGTATCATAAGTGAATCAGCTTTTGTTGTCTCACCTCAGCGAGCTTCTCCAAGTATTTCTCAAAGTTTCGGAGGTTCAGGTGGCCGTTCTCGTTGAGATAGCCTGAGGTAGAAAACAGGATATTTGTATCTATGATATACATCACATTCGCATAAATATTATATATTCTAGTAAAGTAAAGTAACTACCCACACAAAAAAAAAAAACACATCTAGAGCACGAGAAACTTCTGATATTGCTCGATATTTACATCCAACATCAAATCTTTCCAAGAAAAGCAAACGGTGTTATGACTATTTGTGTGTGTGTGTGTGTGTGTGTGTGTGTGTGTGTGTGTGTGTGTGTGTGTGTGTGTGTGTGTGTGTGTGTGTGTGTGTGTCTCACCCCCTATGGTGGGCAGAGCACAGATGTAGGTCCTGTATAGCAGCGGCAAAGCATCATGACTGATGTGAAGATTTGGGAGGTGGGGGATGAAATCGTTCCCCACTAGGAAGCCCATTAGAATCCAGTCGTCTATTATTCGCTCCAGGTCATACTTAGAACCGAGGTGACTCTGTAAGAAAACACACAGAAACTTCATCAGAATATAGAGCACAGATAATATGATAAAGCCACACTAAAATGTATTTTAAAACCTGCCCTGTACATTTGTTTGCAGAATTAGAGTGGGATTTTCCATGAGGGAAACTGTGTGTCTGCCAGACTGCCAGTGTGTGTGTGTGTGTGTGTGTGTGTGTGTGTGTGTGTCTCACCCTGAGCCCAGAAAACTCATAATCGATGTATTCCCTCATCAGAGACAAGTGAAGCAAATGAAAGGTAGTCTCCTCTGGAGCCGTTATCCTACAGGAGATGAAGAGAGAAGCGTTCAGAGTGTGACAGAACTGACATGTAGATAACACACCACTAGAAAAAACATGGAATAAAATTGTGAGTACTTTATTTATCCCGGGGGAAATTGGGTTTTGGTGACGGTGCAGCATTTTAGAGTTACATTTAAAATATGTATAAATAAAATAAATATATAGAATACTCGTATAGAGATTAGAAGTTAATGTAAAAATATGTAAACAAATACTATTCAAAAATTAGGAAGGAAGTGAACCTTTTCTGGTTTTTCTTTCCTCCAAAGCGGACCTCTTCTCTGAGCAGGGAGAAGTTGGGCTCGTGGCTGGTCAAACCCAACATGATCTAAAACACAGAAGAGCAGGACAGTGTGAGTATCAAACAAATGGTAAGAGGAGGGACAATATCTTCATCCAAGGGCACAGAAACCGTACCAGGTCAGCATCCAGGCCGTACAGGCAGTGTCGGGTGTTGGGGTTGTGACTTGGCTTTCTGTTCTCAGAGCGAATAAACTCCATGATCTTATGCTCGCCCTCGCCTGGAGTCTGTAAGGGGGAGAAAGCTAAATATTAGAATCAAAAAAACTTTATTTATTCCAGGGAAAATGTTGTTTTGTGAGTTGCTTGATGTTTGTATACAATTAAATACAATTAAAATAAAAGTAAGAATGTGCAATAACAAAGTAAAACAATTTAAATGAAATATATGACAATCATCATAGGAAGTTAAAGTAAAACTGTCAAATAAAAGATTAAATAGAATTAAAATGTGTTTGTAAACATAAGTTCAAGTAAAAATTAAAACCTATATAAACATTAAAAGTTAAAGTGAACATGTCCAATAAAAGATCACATAAATAGCCTTAAGATATTAATATTACATAATAAATGAGAGTACACATTTTTACATTGTATTAAGGTATAAAACCTGTAAAATCACTGGTGTATGAGTGTATAAGATACTGATGCTGAATTACAGTTTAAGGTACTATGGCTGCAGGTGGTAAAGTATGTAGACAATCACTTATTGAAGCAGTGGTCGAATCAGAGTCTGAAAAGTGTGGAAACAGCTGTTGCCGTACCTCGTGACCCGACAGGTAGACGTTGACGTTCTGCCACAGCTTGTCGGTGGACAGCTTGTTGTGGACAAAATACTTGAGCTGCTCCTGGAGTCTGGCCATGAAGTCAGTGCCTGGAAGAAGGGTGCGTGGTTAAAGAGAGCAGCTGACAACCTCTCAGAACTAGGGATGGGAATTTGAAGGCAAATGTATATTCGAATATTCGACCCCCCAACCGATTAATCGAAATGTACATATCCTATAAAAAAAATGTGGGAAACATTTTTACAAAAGACATTTTTTTATTTTGAAAAATAAATAAATATATGTTCAAATAAGTATAGAAACCAAGTCGAATTTGTCAAATGTATTGAACTGGTGATCACAGTTTGAACAGTTGACAGCTATAGGCCTACAGCTTTCATGCTTAAAACATAACTTGGTTTTCTGATGGATTTGGACATAAACGCGAGTGAAGTATAACCGGACGCGAGAGAGAGAGATCAGCACCTGCAGCTCTGCCCGCTGTGAGGGACCGGTGAGGGGGGCAAAACACACCTTTAGACCTAACACACTTAGCTATGACACTGTCGTATACATTGAATTATTCCATTTTATAATATGTAATCAACTTAGGCACCCCTCCCAAAAACAAATTATTTAAAAAGAAAAACATTACAATAAAAATATTCATAACTAATATTCTCATATTGGAATACCTGAATAATTTCAAATATTCGATTAATCGTTCCCATCCCTACTCAGAACAGATACCTCTGACATGTTAGCGTTGTCCAAAATATATATGAATAATTGATTAATTGTGCCAGTGGTTGCATTGCATTTTCTTGTTGTGGTATTATCTATTATTATTTAGCCAAAGTTTTGAAGGCGCCAAAGATTTCTCCAGGGGAAATGATCAGAACTCTCAGAACATAGAAATTGTCATGTGGCATCAACAATTTTTTTTAAGCAATCTTGTTATTTCTGGCTAATTGTCAGATTGACCATGAAAATATGAAGAAACCCTTTCACTTTTCAATTTAAATATGAGATCGATACGTACTCAAATATCTCCCTACTCTGAAATGAAGAGGTATCTTTACATGTTCTGCTACAGCTCAATTTAACTGTGTGACGCATGCATGCCTACCAGGAGTGATACAGTTGGAGTCGAAGCGAGCCTCTGTGGGAAGCACCTCTCCCTTTTCCAGAGCTTTTTTTATCTTGTCCTCTGCTTCTTTGGCAGACCTAGACACACAGACACACAGATAAAAGAGAGAAGGTCAAACTGAAATGTTTACTAAGCCAATGTTGCATTTCAGTTCTGTTTGAGCTTCATTCTGCAGTACATCAGACAAACAACTATAACAGTGAATGTATACAAATACTGTGCGCCTTGATCAGATAACATAAAAAAAACCGTGCAGTTATTTACACAAAAATCAAGGTGCAGGCGTAGGATTCTCTTTCTTTACTCTCTTTTTATTTTGTACATAGTATCTTTAAATGTTGAACAAAATGGTATCCACACCCTTACACACTCAGTCAAAAAAATTATATATAATAAAAAATAAGATAAGATGAACTGAAAATAAGTGTGTTAATACTAAGGGAAAAACATCCCATGCCAAAACATTATAAAAGTAATTAAATTCTGTAGTTATAACAGGAGAATGTTTTCCAGATAGCATAACAAAGTCAGCTGCATTGATTTCAGGACGTGCAGCCCATCCTGCGTGTCAGCCTAAACCCAACCACAGGAGAAAAGGAGACTCCATGTTTCTTCTCATCCATCTCTACCTGAACCTCCGTCCTCTTTGCTGGTTCATCTTCGCCCTTGGTGCCACGCCGTCCACCGCCATGAAGAACACCTTGCGGGGCTTGATGATCCTGAACAGCACCTCCAGGTAATGGAAGATGTCGGCAAAAATCTTCTCCTCGGAAATGCGAAAGTGGACGTCCTCATCGTTCGGGTGGGAACATTGGTGGATAATCCCATTCATATCCAGATAGAGATTGTCAAACTCTGGAATCTGAGGAGAAAGAAACAAAACTGAGCATAAACTTTTGATATTATACAAATATATTCCTATAAAGTGACCAATATTCAAAATATTTGTATATTTCTTGAATCCTGGAAAACATCTGTTGGCAACAAAGATATTGTAGTTTGTTTGGTTTAATTTTCAGGTACATTTAATTTGGAAAAGTAGGAATGGTTAAGCATAATGATAAGGGATAACGCAAAATGTTTCTACTGCTGTCTGTTACGTCTGTATTTACAGTTTATTTTTATTGTATTGTTGTCCATGTGCAATGCCTTGTAAAAATTCTTATGCCGTTACAAAAAAAAGGTACATTTTGGATCAATAAAGTACAATTGATCTAATGAAATACAATCAAAAGGAGAACATGTATTTTATGTTTTTTGAAATCATTAACAGACCATTCCCAGAAAATAAATACAACGTATGTTTCCTATCCATTGTCATCCAATATAAAGAGGCTAGCATTAATCTTCCTTTATATTGTTTTAACACACATTTCAGAGCTGGCTTACGCAATGAGAGTGACACTGAGCAACATCCAGCTGATGAAACCCTATCTGCCCTACGACACAAGGAACTAGGTCACTAAAGTCAATTCCAGTGCCGCTAAAGTAGACTAAATAACTTGAATTCATATCATATAAAACGTGGCCATATATGTATTGCATTTTAAACCCCTTCTAGACAACGTGAAACAAAGTGTATGTAAACCAAATAACTAGCTACATTTAGTTAGCATAAAGTTGGTTAGCCTATCTGACTGTGAGGGGTTTATTGTTTTTCAAAATCTCAACAAAGACCTAAACAAGTCGGTGGTAACATGTTTATGACTAAGATGTATTTTGCACTGGTAAATGTGTACACGTAGAACATATACAATGGTAAGCGAGTAAGTGTTGGAATTTGGTAAGAGGCCAATTTGACTAGCAATATGTTGTATGGTATCAAATGTAAGAGTCAGTCAGAAGTGGCCGGGCAAACACATTGGTGAGCTAACGTAAGTGGAATAAAAGTTCCACGGCCCACTGACGGTGTACTTTGCTGATAGCAAACAGCTAGCTAAGCTAACGCTGCGGCTATGAGCAACAGTGGCTTGCGAAGCTAACGATGTTTCCTACCTGATGTTCCTTGACAACTTCACTGAGGCAGGGATATCGCTCTGAAATCCATCGGTAAAATTTCGGTACTCCCATCTTCACCACGAAAGTCTAAATCCCCTGGAGGAAAACAGTTCAATCTGAAATGTGGTTTAGCTAGGTATTTAACTGAATACAGCCAAGGCTTCACTCGATAACATGAGAACTTGCTTTGAGTGGAGTCTGGTTTTGTTTCCAACGGCCGCTAACTAGCTAGTTGTCCGTAGTCCGTCTGTTAAAACATTCCGCCGCTACTGTGAAAACAGTAGTTCCGTTTTGTTTTCAGTTGTATTTGTTTGAAGAGCCCATTCCCGCCATAAAATAGATACATAAACACATTTAAAAATAATAATATTTAAATGTACATTCTGTTTTTGGTTCAGCTAATTTAATTTCACATGAATACGCATTTACCTACACATTAGTCACTTGCAACAATCTCATTCTCACATTTCTATTTTATTTCTGTTCTGTTTCTATTTGTCATATATGTTGCATTGATGATGGAGCATTAATGGGACTTATGATGTTGCCGTAAACACACTGTAGCTATTGTACATTATGACAATAAAACCTATGAACCTAAAATCAGAGCCGCAGTAGCTCAGTGTGTAACTGGAGGGTCACCGGTTCAAGTCCTGGGCACTGCCAAGGTGCCCTTGAGCAAGGCACCGGAACCCCAATTGCCTCCTGACGCTTGACAGACTGGGTATTTGTACTGTGTGTTTACTATGTATACAAAAACATATAAACAGAGTGGACAAATGAATCTTCTTAACCTTCATCTTAATTAGCAAACCCAGAAGTCATACTTGGGGTAGGCGTCATGTTTTGTATGATACTGGGCCCTCTCATACAGCCAACAGCTCCTCACAGCTCCAAACATTGTTGTAGATTGTCAAATATATGTTGTTTGTTTTTTAAATGATCACATATCGGTAATCAAAATATTTTATTCAAAAGCTTATAAACCTAATCAAATCAATAGCAATCATAATTAAATGGGAAAGTGCCCTAAAGCCAGCAAAGTATAAGGTAAATACGTGCAAAACACATTTATGACACCTACTGTCACAAACGCCTTTCCCCTTGTCTATTTGGGAGGATTCATACAAAACCGGGCGGCCCGGCCCCCAAAAATAATTGTTTGTTTTTTTCTTATTGAATTGCAGGACATTTTGCAATTGCCAATTAGTTCGGTGACTGTAATGGTCCATAATTGTCAGGGCTTGTTAGGCAGGTATTGCGCACCATGCGTACTTCTACTAAAAGGTGGTGCGCAGGGTGTGCAACCAAGTGAAGGCAAACTGAAAACTAGTCTTCATGTCTGGTTTGTTTTCATTGTCACGACACACATTACTACAAATACTGATGGAAGATGGTTCTATCTGGTGGTATCTTTTAATATCAATACAATTATAATCTGGGAAAAATTAGCTTGCCAGTGTCCAGCCGACGCCGACACACACAGGATGGAGGATGATGAGAGTATTGAATTTAACTTTGCTAAGTCTCCCTGTTTCTGTCAGTACACCTATTCCTTTGTTTTCATCGTTTAACTTGATTTTAAAGCCAGACTTTTCCGGATTAAGAGAGCTGGAATAGAAAGCGTCTTGCCAAAACAGTTTTTTTTAGAGATGGAGAAAGAAGATGTAATGTATTATTTGTACACACAACATCAAAACATCCCATCTCAAGAATGCTTTAAAGCCAAATAAAAATGACCAAACGCAACAGTATTGTTTTGAAATAATTTATTCAGTTATACAAATACAAAACACCTCTCACTTAATTATCATAAAATAGGTAGGTATTGGCGGTTTACCAAATCCTCTCTGTGTCAATGTTGTCAACATGGATCACCCATTAACAGAAACTGACAGCAGTTTGCATTAAAATGCAGATGTTTCAACCCTACAGTACGCGAACAGTAATTCCATTGCTACATTAAAAATAGAACAAAATCAGATACTGTGAGGTTTTCATTTTCAACAAGCAACAAACAGCTGACATACGTGGAAAATAATCCAGTTTGATGTAGCACTGCAGGTCAATGCCTTAAGTTATACGAGTTTCACTGTGATCACAAACAGGTTGTGTCAATAGCAACATAAAACATTGGTCTTCCTTGACTTCTGTACACTACCTCACATTCTGCACTCCAATGCCAGAAAAGGAACTGACGTTACGCTTGACAGAATGAAATTCAAGTTATATTTATTAAAACTGGTTTCTTCCAATCTGAAAAACTACACATAAAGGGGAAAGAAAACAGGCGGTTGACAAACAATGAGGGCGGGAGAGGGTTTAAAAGCTTCATGTGTAGACATCATTCTTGCATGTCCTCTTGTCTTGTGCTTTGGCCTTTAAAAGGGGAAATGCATCACACTAGTAGCATTTGGCTGGATGTACCCTTGAGAGCAATAGCTTGATTAAAAGGTACACGTTTTAAATTGACCTAAAACCATAAGGAGGCGTTGTATTTTAGTCGATATAACTTTACTGAAAAGAAACAAAAATGCTTTCTGAAGTCTCTTGTTTCGTTGCGTGCCTCGGCCGGGTCCTCGTCTCTGGGCTGTGAAATGACAGCACATGCTATACCGATGTATCCGTCCAAAGTCTTTCTGCTGTAGCTCATTAAAATAAGACGGGTTCAATTTATTTCTGCTCTCCGAGGCAGCCTTAGTCTGCCCTGCATCAGACTGATCCACTGCCCAACGAAGAGAGGCTCATGGGAGTTCTATCACACTGGAGACATGGTGGGCCTTCAGACGAGCTCCAGCACCTGTGAGGAGAGAAGATATAGCCGTTTTGTTATCTGCAGCTCACTGTTACTGGAAAGCAAGATGAACGCAGTCCTTGCTTTTGTGCCATATGGAAGTCCATTTATACACAGACTAGGATAAGACACACTGCTGAAAGATGTCTTATCCGTATACTACATAGACTGGACATTAGTGTTAATTTCGTCAGCTATTTTTTTAATTTAGTCTTAGTCCTGTGTTAAATTTCCTTTTTAGTTTTAGTCATATTTAGTCACCTTCATCCTGTTGAAGTTATAGTCGACTAAAAGTCTGAGCATTTTAGTCTTATTTTAGTCAAAGAAAACTAATTATTTTAGTCAACTTTTTGTCAATGAAAACTGTTGAGTCATCAGATTATATAGAACATTTAAGTCAAACTAGTCTAGCTAAAACCAATAATTTGTCATTTTAGTCAAACGTATTTCACAATAAGATTATATCTTGTCCTTATTTGATGAAAGGTTGAATGATTAAGAATGCAGCTTTGCAGAGAGTATCTGGTCAGGTTTGTGTTGTTTTTACCAGCTGTGTTTTGGCCACATTGCTTCCCTTCTGATAAAACAATGCATTAGCTTTTTTTCTCCGCCTCATTGTAGCGAAAATGGGCCCAAATATCACATCGTTTCTTTCTCCCAAGCAGTGGTGGCGTTAGACTTTCTCGTTGTCAGTCCTTTTGACGGACAGGATCGTAACATTTCCGTCATAATCCATTATTACCCGTTGAGTCTGTACACAACTCGTCACTCACTCGCGCTGACCGGGTATTCGGTTAACGCAACCAATGCTCCCAAGCCCTGTTGTTGCCATTTTATTTTCTGTTAAATAGGTTAGTTAGACCCGAGTCTTCCTGACCGTTCATATTCTGCCGCTGCCCGGTGTAATTCAAATGTACCGCCGTGCGCAGCACAGACACACAGCTGCTGCCGAACTGCTGGGAGAAAAACTGACTATCAGAGATGTAACGTTATCTTTGATAATATTTCGTCTCCTCCTTTTTCATCAACGAAAGTAAAGACAGATTTTGGCATAGTTTTTATTTAGTCAATTACATTTTCGTCTCGTCACTTTTCGTCAACGATATTGCATGTTGATTTCGTTAGAGTTATTGTTTACTGCACTGTCGGTGCCGTCTCGTCATCGTCTCGTTTTAGTCATGGAAAAAAAGGTCGTTGACGAACATATTTCGTCATAGTTTTAGTCAACGAAAATTAACACTACTGGACATGTAACCCCAGCACTAGGGTTGGGAACCGAAACTCGGTTCCAGATGAGAACCGATAAGAAAATGCCGGGTACCCATACAAAATACACAATTTCGGTTCTGCTTAACGGTTCCTAAACGCGGTAGACCCTGTATTCCAGCGGGTCCGTCTGCACCGCGGTGCTGCGGTGACCCGGTGGAATACAGGGCGGACCTGGAGAATCACAGAACGGCCGGTCGTCAGCGGGCCGTTGACGGCCGGCTCGGTACGCTGACGGCCGGCACCGCCCTTCATTTTTTAAAACGGCATCATATAAATTGCGCTGACAGGCGACAGAGGTCCACAGTTGCCCCGCAGCGATGCTCCCCCGCCCTTCCGTAGACATTTCACGAGCTCAGTCACTTCATAACACCAAAGATAGGTCGCGGTAAACGCTCTGAAGTGAGGCTCCACTACACTAAAAAAGAAAAAGAAAAGGCAAAGTGTAATGCCTGTTAATAGCTTGCCACAGGCATAGCTCAGTTAAAATAAAGCACAGCTATTGTGCAATACATTTGTATTGCATGTATATTTTTTAGTAACAATTTCAGTTAAAGCTTTTAAGAATAAATATATTTTTGTTATCTAAACGTTTGACCTCTTTATTTTACAATTTTGGAATCGAAACGGGGAATCGATAAGAACCGGAATCGATAAGCAGAACCGGAATCGAAATCGGAATCGATAAATTTCAAACGATACCCATCCCTACCCAGCACACGGTGAAACTTGAATACATTACTTTAAAATACATTATTTTCCACTGCAATTTACGACCATTATAGGTCAAATAAATTAATAATATGAAATACAGAACCAGTGGAGGAGAGGTTATAATCAGAGAAACACCAGTACTACAATGGCAAATGTGTGAGAAAAAACTGAAATATTTAAAGTTGCACATTTAGAAAAATAATCAGAATTTCAGGATGATTTGAGTTACAGAATTACATGGGGGGAAAAAACTGAACAGGAAAAAAAATAGACGTTTTCTAATTGTTTGTCTTAATGTTAATCTCGGCTCTGTGATTTGAAAGAAAAACAATCAAGGCAAGGACCCTAATACATATTTTTCTAACACCTTCCTTGTGGTATTTGTTTCAGTCATGCAGATCAGTTATTATTATCAAAAAAGTAGCTAGTTTTCTGTGAATTTACTGATGGGTCTCAAACTAGGCATGAGTTTTTGATTAAAATCGCCCGACGATAAAGTTGGACTGTAGTTAAAAGCATGACTTATGTATATTTCACAACACAAACCTTGATGGTTCCTTGACTGTTTGCAGCAATCAGTACATTTGACTCCTAAAAAAGAAAGCATCATTGTTAAAACCTTATCAGTTACTCATGGATATGTATTCACTTACAGGACAACATCAAACAAAAACAAACAAAATGTGTTGACACCACAAGAGATTTGCATTAACGTGATCTGTTCAGGAAGAGCTGACAGCAATCTTTCTTCTAGAACAGAATATGTAAAAACAACAGAGAGTAATGAGGTGAACTCACTCCGTCGGGCAGAGCTCTCCAGCAGACAGCACTGACAAACTCATTGGTGTCGTCTTCCTTCTTGTCTTTGTCCAGAACGCTCTTCACCGTGTCAAACTTGAACGTTAACAGTGTCTTGGAAAGGCCTTTGTAGTACAGGTACAGGGAGTTGTTTTCACTGCCTGTACACACAAATAAATAAAAAGGTTATATTGTGATTATTATATCATTTTTAGTTTTGTTACAGGTTGCTAACATGGCCAAGAGTAATAAATATTCAAACATTTCAGATTTGGTCCTAGAGTTGTGTATTTCTTGCAGTAATGCCACTTCATGGCTGAGCAAATATCAAGGAAATGCTGCATCACAAATACATTTATTTATTCATCTCTTTGTTATCGATGCCTTTTTATTATTTTTTTTAAAGCAAATTACTATTAATATCTTACATTGCAAGTTTGATTCTTGTATTTATTGTATTTTCTTACTGTATTTAAGCTTGTTCTAACATGTATAATTTTAGCTTTTTAAATATTATATAATGTGTTTCTTTTGCACTGTCTCAATGTTAAGGCCCTGACACACCTACCCGATTTTGGGAGTCAGAGGCAGTCGGGCATTCGCGGCGCCCTACTCAGGTTGGTGTGTCCCGCACCGTCGTCTCTTTACGGCACATTTTCATACCTCCCGCGGCCGATTCAACAAGTTGAATAGGCCGCGGGGGGCCAAAGAAAGTCGGGACAAATAAATCACTCTGATTGGCTGTTCAGCTTAGCGAGTCAGTGCATGAGAAGCGAAGCGGAAGTGAGGGACCAAAACAAACGATTAAGAAGGCACACACAGACAGTTAATCTTTTCATTTTCATCTCACCCGGACGCAAGAGTTTCTTTTTTATGTTTACATGTTTTCGATCGAAGAGAGAGAGTGAAAATGGAACCCAGACGCTATTTGTTGTTTGTTTATATCACGCAGCCTGTTCTTCTTCTCTCTGTGTATAGTCTGTCTTCCGGTTGTAGCCTCTTTTGAATGACGAATACACACTACTGCTGCCTGCTGGTAAGGATAGTTATTGCCACTTGTCAACTGAAGTCTTTGCGGTGTGTTCGTAGGCGGGCGGGGTAGCGGACGCAGGCGACGTAGCGGACGTAAAAGTCGGGACGCCTTCGGTACGCGTTCTTTGGTCTCAGGTTGGTGTGTAGCGGCCTTTATATGTAAAGCACTTACTGTCAAAATGTGCCATATAAATTAGAGACATTAAGATTCACCGATTTGCGAACCTCCTTCAGACTATCGCTCCTGATATTCTACCGTTCCTCACCCATTTCATCAACACTTCTCTAACTTCTGGTCACTTTCCAAACAGTCTCAAGGAGGCAAGAGTAAACCCTCTCCTAAAGAAACCCACTCTCAACCCGTCCGATATTATAAACTACAGGCCTGTCTCTCTCCTTCCATTCCTGTCTAAAACACTTGAACGCGCTTTAACCAACTCTCCTGTTATCTCCATCAGAACAACCTTCTGGATCTGCACCAGTCTGGTTTCAAGGCAGGTCACTCCACAGAAACTCCTCTCCTGGCTGTCTCTGAGGAACTGCACACTGCTAAAGCAGCCTCCCTCTCCTCTGTCATCATCCTTTTGGACCCGTCTGCTGCATTTGACACGGTGAACCATCAGATCCTCCTTCGCACTCTCCAAGAACTTGGAGTTTCAGGCTCTGCACTTTCCCTCCTCACCTCATACCTGAAAGACCGTACCTACAGGGTAACTTGGAGAGGGTCAGAGTCCGACCCTTGTGAATTAACTACAGGGGTCCCTCAGGGCTCTGTCCTTGGTCCCCTCCTCTTCTCTCTGTACACAAACTCGCTCGGATCGGTCATTAGCCCGCTACGCAAGTCATGTGACGTGAGAGGACGCTGGCGTTGCTTGTTCGCCGCTTCTCCGTCTGCGTTTTAACTTCTCTTGCCTTGAAAAAAGTGTTCGTTTTGACTGCTGGATCATATATAGCCTACTGTTCTGTCATAACTGTGTGATGATCGCGTTGTTCAGTTTTTCATCCGGCTACTCACCATTCCTGTGGATCAGTTGTCTGGGGCTAGCTACCTGTCAGCTGTTAAATAAATGCTAAGTCTCAACAAAGAATGTTTTTTTTACGTAAATTATTGTCTTTTAATGTCGGCAACAGAATGGTGAAGATGTTTTATCATGCTTTTATCGAAAGTGTGCTCTCATTCGGCATTATATGCTGGTTCGGCAACGCAACTGAGGCACAGAAAAAGTTAGTCAGGAGGGCCATAACATTGTCCAGTAAATTGACAGGAATCTCATTGGCTAATATAGAATGCTTATATAAGGACAGAGTTTTAAAACTGGCACACAATATTGTGAGTGACCTGAGGCACCCTCTTACCTCTTACTTTGAATTGTTGCCATCCGGGCGGAGATATCGTGCCCCTTATTTAAAAAAGAACAGATCTAGGCTGTCTTTCGTCCCACAAGCCATCAAACTCCTGAACAAATGATGGCTAGGACGCACTGTTTACCCAGCTGGTCTGGCCCTGTCCCCCCTATTTCGCAAATGAGGGCCTATAGGCCCCTTGTCATGTCTGCCGATATCTGGTTTTCTTATGTCTGTTTGTTTTTATCTGTGTCTATGTTGTTGTCAGTGATGTATTGTCTTAACTTTTTTAAATGCCTCTGTGATGTGCTGCAACCCATTTTCCCCTTGGGGACTAATAAACGAATACTACTACTGTTAGCATCGACAGCCGCCGAATCCCGTTTTCCCCTGGGTTTTTGGCTCGGACTTCCACCTCTCTCGCCACCTGGATTATCACTAAACCAGATTGACTGTTGCCTCGAGGGCCGAACTGTCCGTGAGTTAGCTCCGATCATTGCACCGCGGAGTGCTGTTGCCCGAGGCTCGGTAGCTAGCCGGTTAGCTGCTGTGGATATGGTGCTTCAATACTCCGCTCTCCAACTTCGGAGTTTTTTCAGCTCTGCTGCACCAGTCTGCCTGGATGCCATCAGATCATCAGGACTCTTGCAGCGCCCCCGCTACATACACAGATCATCCCGCTACAAATTTATTCACACAAATTCTAGTATTCCTGTGGTACAATCGGCTCTGCACTTCCGTGTTGCTTGTCGACGTCATCTAAACACACGTCACGTGCGCACCAGCTGTTTGAAGCCCCTGGCCTGCTCTGACAGTAGCACTCCTCCTGTCTCCTCTGCAGCCACCTTCATGCTGCTCAATACCCGCTCCCTCAATAATAAAGCATTACTCATCCATGACATCATCATTGATAAGAAACTTGATTTCTTATGTTTAACGGAGACATGGCAGAACCAGCAGGATTTCTTCGCTCTCAACCAAGCTACTCCCCCAGGCTATGTTTACCTCCATAAATCTCGCTCCACGGGCCGCGGCGGCGGGCTGGCTGTGATCCACCGAGCAGGTATCCGGGTCAGGGAGATTCCCTCTCCCAATATCACATCATTTGAGTGTATTACATTCTCGCTCTCCGGATCACCTCTACTCCAGGTTGCCCTGATTTACCGCCCCCCCCAAAGCTTCCACCACCTTCATGTCCGAGCTGAGTGAGCTTCTGTCCTCTCTCTGCTCTAAATCACCTTCCACCTATCTGCTGGGAGATTTTAACATCCACGTCGACTCCACCAGCTGTAGCTTTGCCACAGAATTTCTGTCACTTCTGGACTGCCTCAACATAACACAGCATGTCCAGGGCCCCACCCACTCCAAAGGTCACACGCTGGATCTAGTCTGCTCCACTGGTGCCCCCCCCTCTCATCTGCAGCGCCTAGACCTGGCAGTATCAGACCACCATGCCATCATCTTCACCATCCCCATCCCCCTGCCCAAGCAGCGCCCCAGGCGCACAATCACCTTCAGAGACACCAAATCAGTGAGTGCATCAGCCCTATCAGACCTCCTCATAACCCACATTGCCCCGGCTCTCTCCGACACCTCGCCGGACGTGTTGGTGGCCCGCTACAACACTGCCCTCTCTCTCAGCCTGGACTCTCTGGCTCCCCTCAGAAGCCGGACGGTGTCTTTTCTCCGCCCGGCACCATGGTTCACCTCTGATCTTCGCACAATGAAGCAAACTGGTCGTCGGTTGGAGCGGCTTTCCAGACGAACTGGCCTCACCGTCCACCGTATGGCCCTGATGGACCATGTAAGGTCCTACAAGGAGGCTCTCTCCAAGACCAAGACCGCCTACTACTCCTCCCTCATCACCTCACAACAAAATCACCCCAGATCCTTGTTCTCCACCATCAACCGACTGCTCCGCCCCCTCCCTGCCACGCACACTGCTGAAGCTCCTGACCTCTGCTCCAAATTCCTCAACTTTTTTCAGGCTAAGGTGATCTCCATTCATCAACAACTACTGGTGCCCGCCCCCTCCCCCTCTCTGCACTGGCCCCTGACACAGAAATGCACACTCTCAGCTCAACCCCTCAATCCCCAATGCTCTCTCTCCTCCTTCTCCCCAGTGGATGTTCCACTGGTCTCGAAGCTGGTGACCAATGCTAAGGCCTCCACCTGCTCCCTTGACCCCATGCCCACGGTGCTGGTCAAGGCCTGCCTTCCCACCCTCTGCCCCATCATAACAGACATCATCAACTCCTCCCTGTCATCTGGAATAGTTCCCTCCTGCTTCAAAACCGCCTCCATCACTCCCATCCTCAAGAAGCCTGGTTTGGACCCTGAGGAGCTGAACAACTACCGACTGATCTCCAACCTTCCTTTCCTTAGCAAAACCTTGGAAAGAGCAGTCGCCGCCCAGCTTCATCAACATCTGTCCAACCATGAGCTCTACGAACCCCTACAGTCAGCCTACAGAGCACATCACAGCACAGAGACCTCCCTCCTCAAGATCACTAATGACCTCCTTCTCGCTGCTGACTCCGGACAAATCAGTATTCTCATCCTCCTCGACCTCTCTGCTGCTTTTGACACTGTTTCTCATACAGTCCTCCTGAAATGCCTCTCTGACAACCTTGGCATCACTGGCACAGCTCTATCATGGTTTCAGTCCTATCTATCAACCAGGTCTCAGTTTGTTAGCATCAGCGGCTCATCCTCCCCCTCGGCCCCAGTCAACCATGGTGTCCCCCAAGGCTCCGTGCTTGGTCCCCTACTTTTCACCATTTACATGCTCCCCCATGGCCAGATCATACGTCAATTCGGTCTCAATTTCCACTGCTACGCTGACGACACTCAGCTATATCTCAGCACCTCACCATCCGCCCAGCTCCCTCCACAGTCTTTGGTCAACTGTCTCCATGCCATAAAAACCTGGATGACAGCAAATCTACTCAAACTCAACAGTAAGAAGACTGAGCTCATGGTTGTGGCCCCCAAAGCACTGCTCCGGAAGGTTGGGGATCTCCTCCTCCACATTGACGGCTGTTCCATCTCCCCGTCTCCTGAAGTCCGTAACCTGGGTGTCATCCTTGACTCCACTCTCTCATTTCAGTCACACATCAAATCCGTCACTAAGTCTGCCTTCTATCACCTCAGGAACATCTCCCGTCGACGACCATCACTCTCTGATTCCGTGGCCGAGACCCTCATTCATGCATTCGTCTCCTCCCGGTTGGATTACTGCAACGGAGTCCTGTTCGGGGTTCCCAGTAAAGCCCTGGACAGGCTCCAGTATGTGCAGAACTCGGCTGCCAGGGTGCTCACTCACACCAAGCCCTGGCAGCACATCACCCCCCACCCTGATCCACCTCCACTGGCTCCCAGTCAAGCACCGTATCACCTATAAACTCCTTCTTCTGACTTACAAATCCCTGCATGCCCTCGCCCCCCAATACCTGTCTGACCTTCTCCGCTACAACACTCCATCCCGGAAGCTAAGATCATCTGGACAGGATCTCCTCTCCACCCCCCGCACCAGGTTGCGGACTTTTGGTGACAGAGCCTTCAGTGTGGCATCCCCCACCCTCTGGAACTCTCTCCCCCCCCGAAATCCGCAGCGCCCCAACCCTGGACTTTTTCAAAAAAGCCCTCAAAACGCACCTTTTTACCAAGGCTTTCGCCACTGTATAGTTAGTTTAATAGGTTTATTTTTCCGCTACTTCCCCCCCCACCCCCTTAACCTGTCTGCCTTTTTTCCCCTACTCGACTTGTAAAGCGACCTTGGGTTTCCTGAAAGGCGCTATAAAAATATTATATATTACATTATTATTATTATTACACTGACGACACCCAATTCATTCTGTCTTTTCCCCGCTCAGAGACCCAGGTCGTCGCACGCATCTCTGCTTGTCTAGCAGACATCTCTCAGTGGATGTCTGCTCACCACCTCAAGCTCAACCTTGACAAGACAGAACTGCTTTTTCTTCCGGGAAAAGACTGTCCCACTCTTGACCTGACAATCAACATCGGCCCCTCAGTTGTTTCCCCGACTCAGACTGCAAGGAATCTGGGTGTGACCCTAGATAACAAACTGTCCTTCACTGCAAACATCGCTGCTGCAGATACACTCTTTACAACATCAGGAGGATACGTCCCCTCCTGACCCGGAAAGTGACGCAGCCTCTGGTCCAGGCTCTCGTCATCTCACGCCTAGACTACTGCAACTCCCTCCTGGCTGGTCTACCTGCATGTGCCATCTGACCTCTGCAGCTCATCCAGAATGCCAAACGACTCGCTGCACCCTCGCTGCGAGGGGGACCCAAGTTCCAATTAGCAACAACACGTGGGTTTGGTATCCTGGCTCCAAAATGGTGGAATGAGCTCCCCATGGACATCAGGACAGCAGAAAGCCTACACATCTTCCGGTGCAGACTGAAAACTCATCTCTTTCGACTCCACTTCGAGCGATAGAAGCACTTATATACTAACAAAGGACTGGCTTATCTAAAGTCAGTTGAGTAGCACTTGAAATGTTTTTGCTCTATGAAACCTGATGTACATATGATTCTGTTTGTATCTTCTTGGTCGAATGCACTTCTTGTAAGTCGCTTTGGATAAAAGCGTCAGCTAAATGCAATGTAATCGCAACAGGGGTGAATCATATCATATCGCCTGGTGCTTCAAATGTATCGTTAATGTATCGTATCGTTGGCAACCTATTGAGATGCGCATTGCATTGGCCTCAATGATGGAGATGCGCATCCCTAATATAAATACAAGTTTTTCTTACCACAGGCAACATAGTCTCCGTTGGAGGCCAGGCCTACGAAGTTCTTCTCGTTGATGTGACCCTTGAAGGAGCGCAGGCAGTGAGGTTTGTTGACGTTCCACAGCTTCAGCTGACTGTCTGTTGAACTGTTGATTGAGTGTAAATACACAATGACTCAATGCAAATGTAGGGCACTTTGTAACATGACCTGATAAAACTGCTTTAGGAGGGATAATATTATCAATGTTCAGACACAAAGACAACAACAAAACGAGCCATAAATCAGTGTAAGCATATGTATTTTTGTCAAAGGTAAGAACCACTGTATATGTTTAGTTTAGGGCCGTCAGTCGATTAAAATATTTAATCGCGATTAATCGCATGATTGTCCATAGTTAATCGCAAATTAATCGCACATTTTTTATGTGTTCTAAATGTACCTTAGTTAGAGATATTTTTCAAGTTTTGAATACTCTTATCAACATATGAGTGGACAAATATGCTTTATGCAAATGTTTGTTTATTATAATTTGAACAATGACAAATATTCTCATGAATATTAAACACAACAACCTCTGAACATTACAAATATTCGCCTCAATTCAACCTGGAACCTCTCTCATACAATACAAAGTGTGTGTGTGTGTGTGTGTGTGTATGTATGTGTGTGTGGCCTAGCATTACGATACTTGTGGGGACCTAAATCTGTTTACATAGTCACGTGTGGGGACTCGCCTCCCTTATGGGGACAAAATGGAGGTCCCCATGAGGGGAATCATTCATTTTAGGGTGAAGACTTGGTTAGGTTTAGGGTAAGGTTAGGGTTAGGCATGTGTTGGTTATGGTTAAGGTTATGATAAGTCTCCAGGAAATGCATGTAAGTCAATGTAATGTCCCCTGAAGTGATGTATACATGGTATGTGTGTGTGTGTGGGCAAAATGCTGCTCCTCTGTTTTCATAACTGTCAAGCATGAGACTGAGTCTCATGCTCCCACTGTGGGTCAAAATAATGCGCTGTGACCCCGAGGTAACTGTCATTACTGAGTGAAGTCCAATAGTCTCCGGTGAGGGCAACTTTGCAAGTCTTTCTTAAATCCTCCTCTACTTTAGCTTTTTGGACTTCATACAAGTTGTGTATTTTCAACACAGTGGTGGCTCTAGAAGGCAATTCATAAGTGCAGCCGTTGGATGCAACCCGAATTATATCACGCAGCCCCTCGTCCTCCACAATGTTAATTGCACCCATTTAGCGATCTTTGTTGAAAGTTTGCTGCTCGTAGACGTGTCCAGGCGTCTCCCCCGCACACATTCAAGTGTGTTCTGCCGCAAGCAGGCGACAGGAGCGGGGCTGTCGGCATCAGCAGTGTGCTTGGATTGTATAGATGGTATTTTAAACTCAATGCGCTCTGAAACTAGGGGGCGGCCGAGGACAAAAAATGCACATGCGTTAATCGCGTTAAAATAATTAGTGGTGTTATTTTTTATTTATTATTAACGCGTTAACTTGACAGCCCTAGTTTAGTTACAGAGGTTTTCACACATTTCTTGGTCTTATATATTGTAGTACAATGTGCACATTTTTGCTTCACTTCTTTTTGCACATAATCACTTTTATTGATTTGGGCTTTGTATTTTATTCTTAAATGGAGCAACAGTCCCAAACCCACATTTTCCTGAGGATGAATGAAGTATTGTGGTTCTGATTTAGATTTGTGTCAACAATGCATGTAATGTGGTTGGTAGAAGGGTTCATTTTGTCAGCTAATCTTTTATGAAGTATTTGTTTAGTCTTGGCTTCTCTAATCTTATATTAGTCGAAGTAAACCATTTTATATCATTTCAGTCAAGGAAACTAGCCAAATATCACCTTGTTTTTCCTAAGCCATGCTGTTGTCATTCATTTTAGCACTCATAATGCACGGCAGCAGCAGAAATAGACTCGGTTTAGCACTAGGCTTTGTTCAGTTTTAATAACTTTAATTAATTATGTAAGTTACTCCTGTCTGCTGTGTCTGTATTCATTATATTGATTAACAAAAACAGTCCATTATAGACAACAGTAATATCTTGTCTCCTTATTCGTCAATGGCCATAAAGAAATTCGTTTTTATATTCCAAGGTAAATTTGACTCGACTTTTCTCGACAGTCAGGGTTTAATGACGTGGTCGAAGTCTCGCCTTTGTCTCAGTTATGTCAAGGACACAGGTATAGTTTAACAACACTGGTGGGTACATAAACTACAGTATATATATATATATATATAAATACTAGATGGCACAAGAGTATCTTTGCAGAAGAAAAATACATTGGAATGAAAAATAAATAAATACTAGCCGTTTTATACATACACACATAGGCTTTTAGCACAATACTACTACAAATAGGCTAGAGTGACTTACGCAGAAACAATTTCCTCTCCGTTGACGAACTTAGCGTAAGACACCGCCTTCCTGTGGCCTTTGAACACCATGATTGGCTGCTTAGTGTTGCGTAGATCGTAGTAGTGGACACAGTGGTCTGCGAGTGGAAAAACAAAAAGGGGTGCATTCAGTAAGTATTTTCTTTTTGTACAAACATTATTTTCTACTCCACTTCGTTTTGGACGTCAATATCATACTTTTAACTGAACTACATTGACTTGACAGCTTAAGTTACAATACAGATTTTTAGCCAATACAAGATAAAAACTGAGTGACATAATTATAGGTTAATTCATCCGGCAGCAATTTACAAAGGAAGTAAAATCAAATCCACCATTACCAGCAGAAAACCCATGGTCACAAATCTGGGCGTCAAAATCGACAGTGCTTTTAATGAGATAAACAGATAAACTCTGTGGTTTAGTCCAGTTTTTATCACCCGAGGCTCCTGTCTAAAATTAAACCGGTTTTATCCTTTTTAGACTTTGAGCGTGTAATTCATGCCTTTGTTTCTACGCGTCTAGATTAGTGTAATGCACTTTATGCCGGCCTAAACAAGACCTCGCTGGCACGCCTGCAGCTGGTACAAAACGCTGCGGCTCGGCTGCTTACAGGAACACGCAAGCATGAGCACATGACACCAATTCTGGCTTCCCTCCACTGGCTTCCTGTCCATTTTAGAGTTCATTTTAAGATTTTATGGTTTGTTTTTAAATCGTTAATGGGCTGGCCCCTCGGCTGATCAGCTGCTGCTGGTAGTCCCTAAAACCAAGAAAAAGACCAGGGGAGACCGAGCCTTCTCAGCGGTAGCCCCCAGGCTCTGGAATGACCTGCCCCCCCCCCCCCATGTCAAATTGTCGCCCACCCTCCAAACTTTTAAGTCCCGCCTAAAGACCCACCTCTCTTCCCTCGCTTTCGAGTCAGTCTGAGCTATGTGTTTTATCGATGTTATGCTTTTATTTTCTGTCCATAGCCTTTGTGTACCTTGTATTAATTGTGATGTGTGCCTTTTATCTATTATTATAATATTATATTTTATTATAATGTTATGTTTGCTGTGAAGCACTTTGGTAAACCCTCTGTTTTTAATATGTGCTATAGAAATAAAGTGGATTGGAGATTGGACACATTAATTCATCGCTAATCATAATTCAGTAATTTCATATAAGTGATTTTGAAATGTGCCACATAACTGCTATAAGTTGTACTGTTCTTGTGGTGCTTGAAGAATACTGAGTACTTCAATTGCAGCTGTATAACAAAAACAGTGGACAAACTGAATCTTCTATTTGGGGATTAATAAAGTAAGTCCTCTTCTTAAATAGGATTTAGAATGCAGCACTTTACTTTTATCTCTGGTTGTTTTGTGAGGTGCGAGACTACACGTCATTCATATCCCATAACAACCAAGACAGGCAGCCAAGGTGAAACGATGTTGTAAAAGACTGACAGTTTTGTGTTTCCTACAAGCTCTGTTTTAAAAAAGAAACACTATGCCTACTGGCTTTTACTCCAGGCGCTCAACCAACACCTTCAAGGTCAAGGAGGGGCTCGGTAGACTTGGACCTTGGAGACAAAGGGAATGGAGTATATAAGCCAGGGCAATTCACCGCTCGATAAAACGCAGTTTGCTATTTTATCCAATGTTAGGTACTTGAAAGGTTGTTTTGGTGCACAAAATAATTGTTCAGATTCTTATTACTCCCTTGGGAGAAACAGCAGATCAAGTTGTTAGACTGGACCACCTGTGTGTGTGAAACCACAACATAAATATCGTGGTCCACGAGGACGGACTGCTGACTGTGTGCACCCTGTCAGAGTGCAACGATAATAATAAATCACAATGATCTATGAGAATGTTTTTGCCTGGGATCTTAAGCACGGGGAGTTCTCATCTTCTTGTTCCCCCCTATGGACTTTGAAGGTGTGAAATAAACAGATAAACTGCACTCATTGGAGTCTGACCAGATACTGTAACCTGCTTATAAAATATGCTGCAGGCTTTTAAAGGGAATATTTACGAAAACATGTCTGTGATGTCTATGTTAGACAGATAGTTATTACAATAATTCACAAGAAAAGGAACAATAAGAAGAAAAACAAGATCAAGAAGAAGAATACAAAAAAAAGATGAGGAAAAAGATCACGAACAAAAAGAAGAACAAGAAGAACAGAAACAAGAAGAAAAACAAAAAACAAGAAGAAGACACTTTTTGTTTAAACCATCTAGGGTCAATTCTGCTCAATGCTGTTCAAATGCAGTTCTAGAGAAATGGATCCTGATCTGACCTGCGCAGCCGAAGGCCAGATGATACCTGGAGGTCGGACTGAACTTCACACAGCAGACGTTGGCCTTGGCCTCGATGCTGGCCACAGAGTTGTCAAGATTGGTCGACCATAACTTCACTGAAACACAAGAACAAACAAAAACAATTCACCGTGACCTGGAAGATTTAAGTCTTGAAAACTGTCAGAAAAAAGCATTTCTCGGTTACCTTTAGCATCATCTGAACCGGAGGCTAACAGCTTTGGGTCCATCAGATTAAAGTCGACACTCCAACACCTTTTTTCATGTTCCTGGAGAACAAGAGAAAATAAACCTTATACATGGGACATGACAGATTGGAAACGGATCACAAACAAAATAAATCTATAGGATATAATTATCATACCTGGTAGACTTTGGACCTCTGGCCTGTGAACCCGTCCCACAGGATCACAGTCCCCTCATAGTCACTGCTGGCCAGAAGGTTCTTGTGATAGCTGCTCCAGCTGATACAGCTACAACCAAACAAGGTCGGGATTACTTTCACTTTAAGCTCACAACTTGTCACCTTCTTAATAAGTGCTCCATTTCATATTTCTTTACACTAGGGCTTTGGTTTTTAGAACAACGGGGATTTGGATATTTTAAGTGGACTTGCATCAGTCTGTCAATGAAGTAAAACAACATTAATCTTATCCCCTTAAAGCCCACCGTAAAATTTAAATATGACATATTGAAAAACAGTACATTTGAGAGCCTGATTGTGTTGTCGGATTAACCAGATAATGGTTTCAGTTGTTCTGTCGGAGTAAATGAACATTATCTATAAATAGAAAATACTTAAACTGATGTGATTGTGTCACAATATTAGACAAAAATATAGGGACATTCTTTTCCTTCTATGGGTTATTATTGAAATACAACTCTTTGACATCGTCGAATAGAAAATAACACCATATTTGCAATATGTGTTTACAACCAGAACATCTAAAACATTGTAGGACATTTATTTCCCCTACCTGATTTTGGAATTGCAGGTCATTTCATTAACAGGGTAATGGATGTCCACGGCGTCCTGGATCACTGTGCCGTACTCAAACACCTTGATCTTCTTGGTCACACCGGCGATGGCAAAGTAGTCACAGTCACGGTCAAACTCAATACTGAAACACAGGATAGAATACTTGTCAGGATGGATACAAAAAACAGCATAACAACTCTAATATCACACATTGAGCCTTCAAAGATCAAGGCCACAAAGTGCGTCGGACTCGTATTCAAGGTCATTTTATGTATTTTTTGTACCTGGAGACAATACTGGAGCCGTTGTACAGGTCGCTGGCGTACGAGAGGGTGGCGAGCGGCCGCACAGAGTTGTAGCGGGTGAACTTTGACAGGCACTCCATGAAGTCATCCAGCTGGTTCAGGTTCCTGCCTTCATCTGAACACACATTATTAAAAAACTGTTCAATAAGAGCAATGGCTACATGACCTAAATACTCTATGCTATAGAAAAAAGAGGTTAAATATAACTAAATCTGAATTGTCACATGTGAGATATATTGACCAAACAGAATGTAATTTTTGTATTGTGTGACTGCATTTCGTAATTTGTTTACGTTACAAACACTCACTCTGTGACAGCCAGAAGACATGTCTGTGGCAAATGTGGTCTTCAATTTAGCAAAAAGCTACTTAAGGCACTGCCACTCATCCTTTAAGAACTGGAGCTTCACTCTGGTTCTTCCTTCATGCAAATATAGTCCAGTTTGTGCAGAATCAAGACATTAGATACATTTCTAGCGATGTTTCTACTAACGGACATTTACCGGTGATGCGTGACATCTTGTTGGAGAAGTAGCACTGTTCCAGATCCTCAAAATGAGCAGTCAGCCTCTTCCTCCGTGACGCCAGGGTGCTGTTGTACCAGGTCTGTCTCTTGCCCTGGTAAAAACAATTTCAAGTGTTAAAGAGTACAGTCGAGTCAAAGTCATTCTGTTGAAACTCATCCATCATTTGACTGAGCATTTACGAGATGAGCCTACGAATGCATTTTGTCCGGTTACATGTGGTAGTTAGTCATACGTTAGCCAGAGGAGATTTCTCCTCAAATGATTAAGTTTGTTATATTATATTTAGTGGTTATGGCTAATACAGGGGCAGGATCAGCAAATACAATGACTAAATAATTGACAGAAGGAACAAAGAAGGCCCAAACAAGTATCAACCTTGTTCGGTCTTTCAGCAGATGGGAAGGATTGTGGGATTTAAAAGAATATAAAAAGACAATCCTGAATTGTCACTTTTCCACATAGACTGTGGTGTGATATGACTTTGTAATGTAACATGTAATGTAATTCAAAATATACTTTTTGAGACAGGGTTTTACATCAAGATATACAGTTACGTTGGTGGCTAGAACAAAGCTAGCTAACGTCTTGGCTGTCGCTAGTTAAGTGAAGCTTTGTTTGTCAAGAAAAATAACCACAGCAAAGCTTTATCTGATTACAAGCAACATAAATCAGGCAACTGACAGCTTTTGGAATAAAAGAGAGTTGTGTTTTCTTTTCATTTGCTTCCAAAACAAACAAAGGTATTGGCCATGCAGATGAAATCATTGCTTAAAGAGGCGGTGGTGCTCATGGGAAATGCAGTCTTCATTCCGGTAAAAACAGAAGCATTTTGTCAAGGGGCCGTCAAAATCAACGCGTAATAAAAAGGTCCTCGTAGTTGCCTTAACAGATTCCAAGCGAGTCTAAATCCAACAAAAAAATAATGATGATAACAGACATAAATATCAAACGAGGGTTTCTAATGGATTTAAAAGCCACTATCCAAACAGCATGTGTGTTTCTCTCACTCACCTGGGTTGTTCCACCAAATCCTGGAGGCTGGCTGTAGTCTGGTGCCTCAATAATACTGCTGCAGCTACTCGAGAAACAAACAAAAGCATAAACAGGCGTATAAGGCTCTGTAGGGTTATACAGGAATTAGATAAATAGATTCAATTAGATGTGTTTAACAATAGAAAGATATACATAGAGTATCTGTAAAAAACACTATAAAATATGTTGTAATATACTGTGGGTGTAAGTTAGAATACACTATAACAGACGACCAAAAAACAAACATTGAATATCAACCAACTGCTACAAAATAAAAAAAGGGAGTCTTAACCAACAGCTAAAAAAATTATAAAATGATACTTAGCAAAGGCGAAAAAATATAAACAAATATACTAAGCAACTGCCCAAAAACATATACAAATGGACATTAAAGGTGGGGTAGGTAATTTTGGAGAAACCAGCTCGAGTGCGCTCGAATTTGAAAATACACAGCCGGAGAAAATCTGCTACTTCCTTACAGAGCCCCTCCTCCAACACACACGAACGCACACTTGACCAATGAGGGCACGAGATAAGTTTGTGCACAGATGGAAGGCTGACAGGCAGGTAGGCCATCCAGTTACTTTAGCCGGGCCGGCTCAAATGATTGGTCGTGCTTTTTACAGTACTACGGCTTCCATGGATGACGTTTTTATGGATTTGTTGTCAAAGCACTTAAGATATTCATTGCTATCGGATGTTGAGAGCATTCCATGGAATATAACAAAAAGTGTATCTCGAGCCGGTTTCTCAAACTTACCTACCCCACCTTTAACCACATTTTTAAAAATATATACACATTAGATTCTAACCAACTGCTTGAAAATATAAACATAGATACTAACCAAAAGTTAAAAAAAGTAATACCAAAAAACATTGGATAGTCTCCAATGATTAAAATAAAACAGACAAAACAGCCTCATCAAAAAGAACCATGTGGGCTGACATTGGGTTTTCTATTGTACTGAACAAAAAGCTGAATGTGTTTGTTTGTGATGACGAATCCTTTGTACCGATAGCATTTGTAAATAAATCCAGCTGTACCTGGGTGCTGGTGATGGAGCCTCCACATTAGGCACCGTACACTCCGCCTCCATCATTGGACAGTACAGGCCGCTCATTTCCTGGGGAAGTGACACAAAAACATTTTTCAGCCCCCGTTGTTGCCATTTCCTAATATAATATGATTTCATAAACACATGTGCACAATCTCTACCTTTCCATTTACTATGAATGACAGTTATAGATTCTCTGTTTACCTCAACACGTTTAATGTCCTCCTCGAGAAAGTTGAGCTCTTTCTGCAGTTGCTCAAGTTGCTGTTGACAGAGCCAGAAACACAGATAAATATGACGAGCTTTCAGGATCATTTCATGACATAATTATAATATTATAAGTATATTAAAACTAAAGTACTTCTCTCTTGTTTCTCCTGGCTTCTTTGAGGAACTCCATAAGGATCTGTCTCTGAGCGGCTTGGGATTCCTAGTGAAGAGACGGAGAGCATACATGATATCGCATAGTAAAAAAAGTGATAGTAAAACAAGCAAAGCTGCAGAAAATAGAGTTTTAAAAACTATTTCGGTTTCCAGACAATTGACCAATACAGTTGTTCCCCAGACATGTTTATTGTTTTTACTTGTATAATGTTTATTTATACTGCAATGCTTAGTTGACTAATCAATACGTGATTGATACAAAATTATAATCACAGACTATTTTGAAAGTCGCAATTGTTATCCATGTTTGTTAAAGTAATTTCATGCAAGCATGCTGTTGTCAGTGTCTCAAATATAGGTATCTCCTGCTCTTATTGTTTATTTGAATAATTATCACAGTTAACATTAATTACAGATGCCAAGCAGGCTAGCTGTGCTAACAGTACCCAGCCCCATCTCGTCCAAATGTGGGCCGTTTCTCAATGTCGAGTACACATGCTGCAGAGCAACTATTTCAAGTACACTACATCATCGAGTGGCGCCGACTGTTTAAATGCATGTTAAATGCCCAGCATTCTGCGCCACTCTATGACGTAGTATACTTGAAATAGTTGCTCTGCAGCATGTGTACTCGACATTGAGAAACGGCCACGGTCACTTTGGGCTTAAAAAACCAAGATGGCGACTGACAAAAATGCCAAACTCAAGGCTTTCAAATCTTAATCCACAAAACAATGGTCTTATATACAGTCTCTGGTTTGAATTGCCTCGAAGGCAGGAAGGAGAGAACTGAGATCAATGCTTTTTCAGACTTTCACTTGCAGATACCCTGGGTTCATTGTGCTGCCCATTTGTCAGTGTAATCAATTAGCATCGATTTGACAGAATCATGTGGTCCCTTCATCGTAGTCAGACGTATCTGTCATGCATCGTTAACTACCGCAACTCTGTGTGGATACTGCATTTGGCAAGTGACTTTGTATCCTACTCCCTTGAAGTTACACATCCTACTGGGAAGTATTTTCCAGTACTACATTTATTATTAGCAGCCAAAAACAGATTCAGAATGAAAGAAAAAGTTGGCACCAAAGAAAAATAAACAACATTTCTGATGCCTGTTAAACTTTTACTCACCGCCTCCAGCTGCTTCTTTTTCTGGACTAGGAGCTCCAGCATCAGGTTGACGTTTGCCAGGTCCAAGTTCTCCTGGTCAGGACTCAAAACATCCTGGAACACCTGCCACCGAGACCCATTCTGTAGTCAGACACACCGATCAGTTACATGCTTTCTAAAAAAACTAAACTAAAAGTCAAATAGTGTGCAGGAGTTTAACGGGTTTCACAGGTAGACAAAAAAACTAAGCGGTGTGCGTGTTTTGTACTTACAGGATGATCTAGTTTTAGTCTCTTCTCTTCCGACCTCTGTTTCTGTTTAAGAATCAGTTCATTTACTGAAAGAAGTGGACATGGGGTGGAGCAGGTGGTTGGGATGGGGGGGGAAGGAAAGAGTTACTCAAAAACAGCTGTATATATATGAATGTTTCCTAAATGTATTGTAAACTACGCAAAACGTCAAATAAAAAATAATGACTTTATCTTTTATTCTATAATGCATATGCTCAGTGTGACTTGACATGTAAATGTGAACACTCTATAACAGCTCTTGCATTATTGAATTGTTTACTGATCAATGAAAGCAGGATGAACCCAAGCAATACCGTGTTAAGACACAAACAAACATCCACTTTCTTACTCAAAATACCTACCAAGAAAGTTTGGGTAAAGCTGATCAACGTTATCGACAATATAATTACACTTGGGACATCTATTGCTGTCCTCCAGACTCTGGCGGATACACTTGAAACTGCAGAAGGGAGAAATAACAAAATGATGATATGTGGGAATACCATGCAAAGGTATGAGTTGTATACAATTCAGATATACAAGTGTTGAAATGCCAGTATAAAACTGTGCCATGCCAATAAGTTCGGCTTCTCTATTCTCATGTTGCTTTTGTCCATGTTTTTTTTTGTATTGTTAGACTTTTATGTTTAAAGTCCTGATTGATTGTCACTCAGTCTGCCAAAGTGTTTTTTTTCAGAATCTTGCTAAGAACATTACAAAAGTAAAAGCAAGTGTCTTCTCCCAATGATGCAGATTGCTCTTGGTTTGTTGAAGTTAGAAACTATAAACCAAACATATTTATGAGGTTGAAGTTTTTTAGGTGTTGACTAAACTGGTGGACAGGGGACGAAGAATAACACATTTGTTATTTGTTTACATGTTGCTCTGCTGTGCGTTTTAACAGCCCAACGGGTGTGTCATTATTCTAGAACAAACTGCGACACCTGTATCACACACTGCCTCATCTACACCTGACAACTTACCAAAAACTGTGCCCACATTTTGTCATGTGTGCCTCTTCTATCATCTCGAAGCAAATTGGGCTGGAAAAAAAGTACAGAAAAAGTTAAGTGTATGTCAAAGTTTAGCTTTCAAACTATTTAAACACTTACGGTGACAATTAAAAACACAAATGCATATACTGAAAAAGAACACGTTCTGAAAAAAGTCGTTGCGAAAACTAACCAGACAAAATCGTTGCTTTTATCTTCGTATGAATTCAAGAGGCCGTTGTAGAGGGGTGCTTGGTGGTGGGATTTCTTTCGGCTGCCTGAAGACGCAGAGGGTCTGCTCAGGGAAGCAAAGCCGCCCCGAGACGAGGGTACGGCGGCCAAAGTTGGCACCGCCAAGCCGCCCTCGGTGGCTGCTGGTAGGGTCCGGGAGGGCACAACATTTGCAGAATTGTTCCCATTACTTGTGACGGCGTTGCTCCCACCGCTACTGTTTGAGTTACCCGTGCTACTGCTGCTGCTCGTGCTGGGCACTGAGCTCGCTCCACCGGGGCTCTGCTGTGGCCGGTTGCCTGACATCATGCGAGGCCGACTAGAAACTCCCCAAAATCCGCTGCGTTGCTCTTCAAAGCATCCGGACAGTGCTGCTATTTGGCTACCTTAGCAGGTTGGCTAGCTAGTTGGCTTGCTTATGTGCTAGCATCCTGGGAGAAAGCAACAGTGGCCAAACATCCAGCGTATTTTAAACTTGTCCCTCCGTGTGTGCCTCACTTTTGACACTGACGGCCTATTAGAAACACACTGAAATATAAAAGACAGAAGACATAGGCATTGAAACGGCCAAAAAACAACCCAACTGCGTTGTTCAGGAGATTAGTCTGCTAGCTAGAGTTAGCTACGGGGAAGAATCTCTTGAGTTTCCTCGATTATTTCCCCAGGTACCCGGTGAGCTCCCGGCTTTCAACTACCTCCCTCTAGCGACAGGGAGTTGAACTGCGATGTTGGAAATCAATAGCGTAGGCCTTAATGAACACCATAGTTTTGTGATGCAGTAGTTTGTGGTTCTTTGGTATATTTTTTCATACTTATTGATGCAACAAAACTGAATAATTGAATATTGAGCAGTAATGGACTCTCTTGGTCTTTCATTAACATCTGCATCCGATTCAGAGATGAGAAATAGCCTTCCCTAATATTGAGTATAGGCCTACACAAACAAACATTTAAAAAAAAGTAGTAGCCTATCTACAAAATAATTTAAAGTAGGGAAGCATTGACATGATTAGCAAAAATAGTTTTGGATTGAAAACAAATTATGTACAGTTTCTATGGTGTTGGCTATGCACAGTAACGGATAGTCATTCAACTGTAATTCTCAGCTGAAAACCAGAATGGAAAAGAAAATGGCATAAAGAAACTGTAAAGAGCTGTACTTATTTGTTATTTGATCAAAAATGTATCCTACTTTAATTATGTTGCATGTTCACAAAAGGCCAATATATCAGCAAACTGAAAAGATCAACAGAAAAACACCAGAATATTGAGCTTGAGCTTTACAAGTCTGTAGCTTTATTGGAATTAATGTCATACTTCAGAGTGATGATTTTGCAGTTACATCAAAAACAAGCAGGTAGGTCACTTCCATAAAGTGCAGCCAGCAACCAAGCCAAGAAAAACAGTGTAGTGTCATCCAAGTATCCACCTGCAGCTCCGCAAATAAAACCTAAGGAGCCCTAACTTATTCACACTCACAGTTTATCCAGCCTGCTACTTGCTTTTCCAATTTTACCTCCACGTGGACAAATAAGGGGTCCTCCATGTAGGCACGCACAACATGGATTTTCCCATGTTTTTGTTTGCAGAAGGAGTTTATGAAGCTCAGTTAGGATGTGTATAAGGTTTTTTAGCAAGGGGAAAATTACTGGATACATTGAAAAGTAGATTAATTTTCCGAAAAAGGACCACCATGTACAGTAGGATGATTTTCTCTGTGTTGGTCAATATAAAATAAGTATACTTGTATACTCTATATTTGAGCAGATTTTGGTCTTATTGGATTAAATACATTACAATAAAATCATATACTTCAAAAAAAGCTATACACTGTAATTTGGGAAATGTTTTTTTTGTGCTGGAAAGTAAACGTACTCAATTTAAGTACAATTGTACTTTTCTTTAGTATTTCAATGTTCTGCACTTTTCCACTTCTACTTCATCCTAATTCATTTGAAAATGATGTTGTGTCTTTCATTAATTCGATACCTTAAATGACTTTGAAGATTTATATTTACGATTCAAAATATAACTATAATACAAATTATCAAACCTTTTTTCAAGTTAAAACATTACCTTATTGATCCATTGGTGGAAGAACAATAAACGAAACAATCCATTCATATTTATAATCCAATATAATATGTATGCATCTGCAATAGTCTGTTGTCGTGAATAAGTACTTTTACTTCTTGTATGTTGATACTGATACTTTTGAAGCTATAATTAAGTATTATTTGAATGCAGGACTTGTATTGCTACTTAAGTAGCCTAAAAGATCTAAGAACGTTGTCCACCATACTTTATTTTTTTAAATGATCTTTCCGTATAAAGGATAACAAACTGTTTAAGAAGGATAACACAATGCAGATTGATTGGTAAGATTTAAAATAAAAAAATAATAATAAGTGTCTATAAAGTCGGACAGAAATATCAGTAATAGCTTATGATTTGAACACCTGAATTTCCCCATGCAACAACGGACTCTGAATAAGACCCTTTGAGCCAAACACCTGCAGTACTGTATGTACATCGTGTTGCATTTGTCCCCCTCAAGCCCTCTCCCCTTTCTATTTTATACCAGTGGTGGTGAAAAGCTTTCCGTCTTTCTTTCCGTCTTTATTCCCCTCCTCATTTGTCCTGCACATCAGCCTGGATTTCCCCCCCTCTTTTGCATGAGGTACCAGGTTGTGTGTGTGTGTGTGTGTGTGTGTGTGTGTGTGTGTGCGCGCGCGTGTGTTTGGGGAATGTGTGTGTGTGTGTGGTGGTTGTGGTGGATGGACGGCAATGTTGGTGCGTCGGGAGGTTAGCGAGTGGCAGAGATGTAAAAAAAGAGAAAGAGTGAGTGACACTTAGAAAATAATGATGGTGTGTGGAGGAAAGAGTGTGTGTGTGTGTGTGTGTGTGTGTGTGTGTGTGTGTGTGTGTGTGTGTGTGTGTGTGTGTGTGTGTGTGTGTGTGTGTGTGTGTGTGTGTGTGTGTGTGTGTGTGTGTGTGTGTGTGTGTGTGATTGAGTGAGTGGGGAAAACGTGTGTGTGAAACAGAGAGCGGGCCTCAGGTTCGGTGGGGTCAAGACCGACAAGCTCAGATGAGGGATAATCTGTGGAGGTCTCTTACAGCGGGGGGTGAGGCCCCGGTGGAGCACGCTCATTCAGAGTCTCTCTCAGACACACACACTCCACACCACACACACACACACTCACACACACATCGCTCTCTTCTTCTCTTTCTCTTCATCCTCCTTTTCCCTCCCTTTTTTGTTGCTTTCTCTAAAACCCACCCCTCCTTTTTCTCTTGTTTCGTTTTTTTTCTTCTTCTAACACAGTTGCAGCTGGATTTCAAAGGGCACTTGGCCAGCAGAAAAAGCTGAATGTTTAGCAGGCAGATCCCTCTCAGTCAGGCAGGCTAGGATTGTGGAATTCCTGCCTCCCACTCTTTAGGAACCGTTTTTGCCCCTTCGGGGCCCCTGCCATAACTGCCAGCGGCCTCCTCCATCTCCATCTCCATTCTAGAGCCAGGCCTCTGTTTGCAAATTGAGTCTGACAAAAATAGTGGGGTCTGGGGGAAAAGAAGGGGCAGCATTTAAAAGGGGTGGAACAACAACAGCTGCCTAGAGTGGTCACTTTCTTTCTTAATGATCTCTTAAATAAAGAGCGAGTGCATCAAGATAAAATACGTAAATTATATTTGACATCAACATCCACACAATTGTTTAATTAAACTCGCAAAAGGACACTTAAACAATCTTCAAGTGGCATAAGTCTACAAACAGCCGATTGCATATTAAAGCTACAAAGTTTTAAAGCCCCTTCAATATGAGTATAGATTTTGTTTGCAGTGTCTGGAAACCTCACAGTAAGTGCACCTGTCTTTTGAGTTAGGAGGGCCGGCACACATTGCCAAAAGCTATTTTTTTACCCATTTGCATGTTATTGTTCATGAGTCCAAATATTAATCCATATATCATCTGTTACAAAAACAGACTTTTTGGCTTGAAGAGACACAAAGACAGACAATGATGAGGTTCTGCAACTTTTTCAGTAAAATGCACTTTTTTTTCCCACGTGAAAAAGTGGATGATACTAGAATGGTAGCAAATTAGTGCACACAACTACTGAAGTTAGATTATCTTATAAAGTGCTCTATAGCGTTGCCTCTTCTGCTGTATAAACAGGACTTAATAGAGAGTATTTCTCTCTTAAAAAATCCAATAGAAAATGGTGAACAGACTGTTACTGATTGTGAGATCCCAAAATGAGTGGAATCAAGCAGACTATTTCTTATGCCCCGGCCACACGAGGACGAAAACGGTCGTTTGCTTTACTGTTTAGTGTCATATAGACCGTTCGGCCACACGAGGACGACCGAATACGGCACTAAACGACTGCGGAAACGATAACGGGTCCCAAGGTGGATAGAACGGCATACGCAACGCTCTGGGGGGGTCCAACGGCTCCGTGTGTACGCCCTATACGATCATTTTCTGATAATGATGAGGCAATAGCCCCGCCTCTCCCCACCTCTGCTGCTCACCCCCGCGTCAAAGTAAACTGCAAACTGAATTCAGATTATTTATCTTTCTCTCGATATGGACATAAACGCGAGTGAAGTCTAATCTGACAGGACGGAGACACCTCTCAAACTACCTAAACTAGTTATAAATATGTTTATTTTTACTGTCGGCCGGGTGACTCATTACTGGATCAGCTGCTGCATGAAACAGACACTGGCGCTGTCCGAAGAGAGGCTCCGAGAGGCTCCGTGTATTTTATTATTATATTATATAGAGTCGTTATTCATTTGTTTTAAAGCTCAATAAATAACAAAGAAGACCTTTGACCGGCACTTTTATAATTTTGTCGGAAGATTTAAACTTTAATACACGTTGACTGGCGAAAAACTCTGCTCGGTTCCCTCGGCCCCCACCGTGGAGAATAAACAGAAGGGCAACCATGACAACCATGCTTCTTCGCTGCTTTTGCGGAGGAAGTTACAGCGCCACGTACAGGCTCGGCATATGTACTGCAGCTTATCCAGCGGTTGGAGCTAAACGGAGCTGTCTCGTGTGGACAGACACTATCCGGATGACTATTGCGTGTGGACGGAAGGTTTTTTGCGATTGCGTTTGCGTTAATCCTATGCGTTTAGCCGTTTTCGTTCTCGTGTGGCCGGGGCATAAGTAGGTAAAGGGAACCAGAATCATTTTCAGACCTTGGAAAAGTTAGTTTGACAGAAGACAATAAAAAGTACCTCAAGGGCTACTAATTTGTTAAATGTATGTTTCAGTGTATCTTGTCTTAAATATTTGTCCTTGTTGATGTTGCAAAACAAAAATGTTAGACTTGATCTGACGATAAAGTATTATTGCATCTTATTGCATCGTATTATATTGTATCACATTTCGTAGTATTGTATCGTATTTCATATTATCGTATCATATCTTATTTTGGGAGCTTTTAACCACTTCTCTCAGCCTTCTACAGCAAGGGAGAACATATTGGAGCTACTGAGGACATTTTTTAAATTTCCGTAAGAGAATGCAAGTTTTGTTTACAGCTACTAAACGAGTTGCATATTAACTGTGGTATATTTACCTTCAGTCTAAAATCCCTCCATATATAGTTATCCTGACATCTACCCTGTTTTTATCCCCTCCCCTCAGCCGATGCTTCCTCACCCTGTTTTTCAGTCAACTTGAGCAGAACAGTACGGCATAGACAGGTAGCATATTTTGACGATAAAAAAGCTTGCAAAAAAGCTTTTCATGTGCGAGACAGATGTTGTGCCTGTCCGTGTTGTACCACTGAATGGTGCCGGAGCATGAGTGAGTGAGAGGGTTAGATCAAGAGAAGAGGGGAGGGAGAAAAAGAGAAACAGGGGTGGAAAAGGGGGAGAGGGAAGAGGGGTTACTCAAATCTCTCTTCCCTCTCCCCCTTTGTGTGTGTGTGTGTGTGTGTGTGTGTGTGTGTGTGTGTGTGTGTGTGTGTGGTGTGTGTGTGTGTGTGTGTGTGTGTGTGTGAGTGAGAGAGAGTGAGAGAGTGTCAGCCACATCCACCTTCATTCATCTGTTGCCAGATTGACAGTGGAGCCTCCAATTAAGAAGACATGACACAGTGGTGGAAAGTAACTTAGAACATTTAGTTGAGCACTGTTCTATGTTTTTTTTTTAAAGTAAGACTTATTTACCACATTTTAGAGATTTTTAGATTTTCACAGACATTTACTATATTATACATTAATATGTTATACTTAAAACCAATAATGAACTATGACAAGGTGTTACGGTGTGTGCAGGAAGCAGGACCCAAATGCAGATTAAAGTGTCAAAAATATCTCCTTTATTTCAAGGCTATACTATAAACAAAGACAGAACAGAACACTCACCGAAGACCAGGTCATAACACAAGACGAACCGACAAAGACAGACAGAAAAACCAGAACTTAAATACACACAAGACTAATTATTATACAAACAAGACACAGGTGAATCCAGCAGGGTGGGTGGAGGGGGAACGGAGGAGGGACACAAAACTAAGGCCAACAGGGTGGGTGGCGGGGGTCTGGAGGATGGGCTTGGGCTGACAGCGGAGGACCCGGAAGGGGTCTCGGAGGGACGGCCCAGTGGCAAGGCAGAGATCAAGGATGGGGTCTCGGGCGGACGGCCCGGGGGCAAGGCAGAGTTCAAAAAGGGGAACTTGGGCGGACGGCCCGGGGGCAAGGCAGAGTTCAAGGAAGGGGTCTCGGGCGGACGGCCCGGGGGCAAGGCAGAGTTAAAAAAGGGGGACTCGGGCGGATGGCCCGGGGGCAAGGCAGAGTTCAAAAAGGGGAACTCGGGCGGACGGCCCGGGAACGCAGAGTTCAGGGTGGGGCGAAGGCCAAACAGCTCCGGAGGCCTGGCAGGACCCGGTGTCGGCCGAACAGGAACCGGAGCTGGTGGGACAGGCTTCGGCAGTATCCCCCACGGAAGAGGACCAGGAGTTGGCAGCACCCCCGGCAAGACAGATGATGGCGGAGCCTCCAACGGAACTGGACAAGGGGTTGGCAGTATCCCTGGCAGGACAGGATATGGCGGGGCCTCCAACTGGACTGGACATAGAGCTGGCAGGATCCCCAGCGGAACCTCCAAAGGCACGGGACATAGAGTTGGCAGGACCCCCGATAGAGGAGTAGTCGGCGGGACCTCCAACAGAACAGGACAAGGGATTGGCAGGACTCCCGGCAGAAGAGTAGTCGGCAGGGCCTCCAACGGGATAGGACACAGGGTTGGCAGGAGAGTAGTCGGCGGGGCCTCCAACGGCAAAGGACTTAGGGTTGGCAGGACCCCCGGCAGAAGAGTAGTCGGCGGGGCCTCCAACGGCACTGGACATAGGGTTGGCAGGACCCCCGGCAGGAGAGTAGTCGGCGGGGCCTCCAACGGGACAAGACACAGGGTTGGCAGGATCCCCGGCAGGAGAGTAGTCGGCGGGGCCTCCAACGGCACAGGACTTAGGGTTGGCAGGACCCCCGGCAGAAGAGTAGTCGGCGGGGCCTCCAACGGGACAGGACATGGGGTTGGCAGGACCCCCGGCAGAAGAGTAGTCGGCGGGACCCCCAACGGGACAGGACATAGGGTTGGCAGGACCCCCGGCAGGAGAGTAGTCGGCGGGACCCCCAACGGGACAGGACATCGGGTTGGCAGGACCCCCGGCAGGAGAGTAGTCGGCGGGACCCCCAACGGGACAGGACAAAGGGTTGGCAGGACCCCCAGCGGAACCTCCAACGGTACAGGACATAGGGTTGGCAGGACCACCGGCAGAAGAGCAGTCTGTGGGACCTCCAACGGCACAGGACATGGGGTTGGCAGGACCCCCGGCAGAAGAGCAGTCTGCGGGACCTCCAACGGCTCAGGACATGGGGTTGGCAGGACCCCCGGCAGAAGAGTAGTCTGCGGGACCTCCAACGGCACATGAGTAGAGACTTGAGTGGGAACTCGAGAGAGAGGGCTTGAGAGGGAACCCGAGAGGAAACTCGAGAGGTGTCTCGATAGGAGACTCGAGAGGTGACTTGAGAGGAATTTCGAGAGGGAACTCGAGAGGGGACCTGAGAGGGAACTCGAGAGGTGACTTGATAGGGAACTCGAGAGGGGACTCGAGAGAGGGCTTGAGAGGGAACTCGAGAGGAGACTCGAGAAGGAACTGGAGAGGAGACTCGAGAGGGAACTCGAGAGGAGACTCGAGAGGGAACTCGAGAGGAGACTCGAGAGGGAACTCGAGAGGAGACTCGAGAGGGAACTCGAGAGGAGACTCGAGAGGGAACTCGAGAGGAGATTTGAGAAGGAACTGGAGAGGAGACTTGAGAGGGAACTGGAGAGGGGACTTGAGAGGGAACTGGAGAGGAGACTTGAGAGGGAACTTGAGAGGTGACTTGATAGGGAACTCGAGAGGGGACTCGAGAGAGGGCTTGAGAGGGAACTCGAGAGGAGACTCGAGAAGGAACTGGAGAGGAGACTTGAGAGGGAACTCGAGAGGAGACTCGAGAGGGAACTCGAGAGGAGACTCGAGAGGGAACTCGAGAGGAGATTTGAGAAGGAACTGGAGAGGAGACTTGAGAGGGAACTCGAGAGGGGACTTGAGAGGGAACTCGAGAGAGGACCCGAGAGGAAACTTGAGAGGGAACTCGAGAGGGAACTGGAGCGGGGACTCGAGAGGGAACTGGAGAGGAAACTTGAGAGGGGACTCGGCTAGGAACTTGAGAGGGGACTCGAGAGGGGACTAGAGAGGGAACTTGTGTCGGTCGGTACGCTGACAGGACACGGAGAGCTGGCGTTGGCTGGAGAGCCAACAAGAGACGAGGTACTGGAGTCGGCCGGTACGCCGACAGGACTCGGGGAGCTGGTGTTGGCTAGAGAGCCAACAGGAGACGAGGTGCTGGAGTCGGCCGGTACGCCGACAGGACACGGGGAGCTGGCGTCGGCTGGAGAGCCAGCAGGAGACGAGGTGCTGGAGTCGGCCGGTATGCCGACAGGACTCGGGGATCTGGCGTTGGCCGATGAGTCAACAGGTGACGAGGAGCCGGAGTCGGGACCATGACTGCTGGGGCCGGTACTTGAGCCGGAACCATGGCTGGAACTGGGGCCGGAACCATGGCTGCATGGGCCGGTTCTGGAGCCGGAAACATGGCTGTAAGATCCAGTTCTGGAGCCGGTAACATGGCTGTAAGGTCCGGAGCTGAAGCCTGGATCATGGCTGTGTGGGCCGGCTTTGGAGCCGGAATTGAAGCCGGAACCATGGCTGCCGAGGCCAGAACTGGGGCCGGAACCATGGCTGCTGGAGCCAGAACTGGGGCTGGAACCATGGCAGCTGGGGCTGGAACCATGGCTACTGGGGCCAGCACTGGGGCTGGAACCATGGCTGCTGGGGCCAGAACAGGGGCCGGAACCATAGCTGCTGGGGCCAGAACTGGGGCCGGAACCATGGCTGCTGGAGCCAGAACTGGTGCTGGAACCATGGCACTTTGGGCTCGTGCTCCTAACCTGGCCTTGCAACTCCTTCTTTTAGGAGCCGTTTGGAGACTCCGTGGACCTCCAAAAGCCAGACGAGTACCAGCGAATGGCTCCTGGACTGTAGCAAACACTGGGTGAGAAGCAGGGGCTGACGCCAGATGGACCACACCGATGCGTGTGGTATCAAAAAGGGAATTGGGAGACCTGGGTCTATCAGGATCGGGAAAACAAACCGTGAGGTAATCCAAAAGCCAGGCAGGTAAGAATTTAACCAAATCTTGATTCTTCATTGTAAGGTTGAATGCTTCTGCCAGAGCAGCATCTCACTGTTGAACCCTGACCGCTCCTATCCATCGATGAGCGCAGTCAGACAAAGAAAAGGTGTAATCCAATAGTTCCTGCTCAAACGGATCTGCTGGGCCCATATCTCTGGTCGGTTCGTAATGTTACGGTGTGTGCAGGAAGCAGGACCCAAATGCAGATTAAAGTGTCAAAAATATCTCCTTTATTTCAAGGCTATACTATAAACAAAGACAGAACAGAACACTCACCGAAGACCAGGTCATAACACAAGACGAACGGACAAAGACAGACAAAAAAACCAGAATTTAAATACACACAAGACTAATTATACAAACAAGACACAGGTGAGGAGGGAGGAGAAAACACAGGGACACAGGTGCACACAATCGGGTAATAAGACACACCATGGGAAACTAACGACAGGGAACCACAGACAGATCTAAAGACAAAACACAACGCAGACAGAAAACCAAAGACAGATCTAGACAAGACACAACGCAGACAGAAAACCAAAAACAGATCTAGACAAGACAAAACACAACACAGACAGAAACAGGCAAGACAGGAGGTGAAGACCTTTCAACATAAAACATGAAACAAAAGACAGAAAAAGACAAGACAAAATACAACACAGACAGATCTTGATACAAGGATTATCCCCAATATCTCCAAACAGATACACAGATATAAAGAACCATTGAAAAATATTTTTTTAAAACCACTATATATTATGTTGTTTACCTTGTGTACATAACTTACACTATTATGTTTATGCTTAACAGTATTTTACCAATTTTAGGAAGTATTCAAAGTTAAAAGTGTAGGTAAAAGTGGGTATACTGCAATTGAAAGATAATTAATTACAAGTAAAAGTCCTCCACTGTAAATGACAAACCAGAAATGTAGTGGTTTAATTGTTGGTTTAGCTGGAGCTTAATTTAGCTATATTTTATTCTGTTTAATTTAATCCTAGCAGTGGATATATATACATCCTATGCATGCAGACTCTGCATGCAAAGTAACCAAAGCTGTCATATGAATGAATTTAAGTTAAAAAAGTACATTATTCAAGTACCACTGCAGGTTGCTGTTAATAACATTTTAAATGGAAGTTACTTTAATGAATGTGTTTACGTTCATGTGCTGCTATACTTTTACTGAAGTAAGGAAACATTCACTAGAGGTGGATGGATGGATGGATGAGATCAGGACAAGAATAATATACATAAAGTGGATAGCCTCCCTCCTGTGTTGCCCATATGCAACAAGAGGGATGTTCAGCACAGGACTGGGCAGGGAAAGAGGAGAGGATTTCCCTTGTAAAACGCAAGTGTGAGCCCCCCCCCCCCCCCCCCCCCCCTTGCAACCCTCTCCTCCCTCCACCACCTCCACCGCACTTCCCCTACCGGTGATGTCAGGGCGGGCAGGGGCTTCTTGATAATAAAAAAAACCTTTAGACGAGAGAGAGAGAGAGAGATGAGAGAGGAGAGAGAAGAGGAGAGAGGAGAGAGGAGAGAGAGAGGAGAGAGGAGAGAGAGAGAGAGAGAGAGAGAGAGAGAGAGAGAGAGAGAGAGAGAGAGAGAGAGAGAGAGAGAGAGGGGGGGGGGGGGGGAGGAGGGGAAGAGGGAGAGAGAGATGGAGGAGTGAATGGAGGAGGATATTACTACTACTGCACGGACCGATGCAGAGGAGCAGCAAGTCATTCTGAGGCGCACACAGACGCACAACAAAAACCAAGAGGAGCTGACGCGCAGACGCCGAGCTATGATTTAATGGACTAATATTAGTGTCCCCTCTTTTAGAAGGAAAAAGCTTCTGCTCAACAAGTATGGTAGCTAGTTAAGGACTGGCACTTTGCACTGAGTTTGGAGTGACTTTTCTTTTTTCATTATTCTGATTCACCTTGCAGCCATATTTTGGATCAGGACGCACTGAATGATCCCGCTGTGGTCAGGTAAAAAAGAGGCTTTATTCAAAGTCAGTGTGGATTGAAATGATCAGATTTCACCTGATTTATTCCTGGAATTGAAATCTGCCCTCTTAGGTTATAAAAAAACCCAATTCTGTTTCTCTTTATTTCAGATTTGAAATCAGCCTGACGTTTAAACATAATTGTTTGGCTTACTAAAACGCAGAAAGGAGTTTTATAAATACACATTTTTTTTCTAGAAGTAAACAGAAACTTAAACACGCTACAGATATTTTGCGGAACACACAGATGTAAAGAAGGCTCGTGCAAAGTGCATAACTGTGCTGCAGCTGCGTGAAGAAAGGATTTGGATGAACTCAGAATCAGAGAAAATAATATCTTCAGTTACTAAACGTCTGCTTTATTCAAAATCAATACAAAACATATACAAAGAACCTCAATATCCAATAAGTTCAAGAATGTGACAACCTCTTTCTTTAATTGATTCATTTCGAATGCACTGATTTATTTTACATTTGATTATTTTTACAATTTGTTTACCACAAGAAATACATTTTCTAATTCGGTAGCCTAAACAGATGTTTCTTTCAGTAAATATACACAAACAAATCGAATAACCACAGTTTGGCGAATTGGCGTGAGACCTCTTGCTGCTGACCTGGAAAACAGAGGCTGACTTTTTAAGAGCTAAAACGTTTCCCCCCCCCAATTGGTCTTCAATAAAACAACGACAAAAACCTGTTCCTAACCTGAAACAATGTTGTTCATCAGACTACAGGCTATATTTCTTGTTTTCATCACTAACACGTGGCTGCTCAGCCCGGTTCGCTCCGATGCAATGAGCCGGTACAAGCGCAGCATGGTCCGGCGGGCAGACAGTGAGCTCTCCAGGCTAGCAGGTGAACCCTGCACCTCGTCCGGCGTCTGGAGGTCCTTGCGGCAACCCCGCTCCCTCTCCCCGTCCCAACACCGCCCTCCAGCGGTCCGTCCGAGGACACACACGAGCCGGAGAGAGCCGTACAGTGTTAAGAGCGCTCCTTCGGTTTGTGAGGGAGGGTGCAGCAGGTTTGACACCGGGGTCCACCGGGTCGCTGCCGCGGGGGAGGATGTGGTGGAGAGTGCTGGGGACGGATATGATACGGTTACCGGACGGCACTTTGAGGACAGCCACACAAACGACAAGCGAAAGACAAATGATGTCAGTGAAAGCACCACGCAGCAGCCCGGAAAGCCTCTCCTTAAAGACCCCGGGAAACCCGTGTCCTCCTCGGGCCACACGAAGCCCTCCCGCAGCACTCGCTCGAGGGTCACTCGCAGCCTCGGTGGCGCGTCTCCGTACGAGGAAGACGGTAACTCCAGCTGGGAGAAAGTTTTCCCCGACAGCTCAACAGATTCCAGGGGTCTCCTGGTACTTTACAGGCTGCAGCAGGAAGATGGAGACCAGCAGTCCTCCACCGGTAACATTGAGGATAGTACCGAGGACTACTCCGGGGAAGTGGTGGAGGAGGAACAGCCCGCGAACATGCCTGTCGGGAGTTCCCTTCCCTGGGGGAGTCCCTTGCCAAGGGTGCCCCCTTCCTGGATGACTGCCCTGTACTTCAGTGGACGCAGGGAGCAGCTGAAGGTGAAACCGGCTGCAGGGGTGGAGCTGCCGAGGGCCAAGTTCAGCCTGGAGCTGTGGGTGAAGCCTGAGGGAGGGCAGAGCAACCCTGCAGTCATAGCAGGTGGGTGAAAACTGAGCATGAGCTGCATGATAGACACGAACTGATGTGGAATGTACATTGTACAAGTAGCACCAAATTACTCAAATAGACCCACTGTACTTAAATATTCTACACATTCAATGCACTTGTATTCTTATCTTACTTAGGCATATCTCAATTGTATGCAATTGTATACCTATTCTCCACTACATCACAGAAGCCAATATGAAATGTTGTAGTTTATTACTCCGACAGCTTTAGTTACTTTCCATATTACAATTTTACCTACCCTTTTAGTCCAGTGAATAACAAGTATCTCTATATCCCCTAAACTGAAAGATGACATGTTTAAGTAAGCAATAGTTAAAATTAGCAGAACTTTGAACATTCTTAAACATACAAGGCAACAGTAAAATGAGTCCCAAAATACATCCTTTTAGTAGCCTAGTCACTGTCAGGGAACATTCTACTTTTCTTTTGGTACTTTGGCACATTTGCCTTGTAATATTTGATACTACGAAAACTAATAACTAAGGTTTGAAAAGTAAGATGTTGACTTTTACTGGGTGTGTTCACACTCTGGTTTTACTACTTAAAATATCTTAAAACTTCTCTGTGTTAGTAAAACTCATATCTGGCTTCTTACTAAAGTTCCCCCCTGGAAGATGTAAGCAGAGTCTCATGACCGCACACTGTGTTGGGGATATATGCCCCATGACAGAATTTGGGAGATATATTCATTTATTTTTCTCCAAGAACACTTTCCCAATCTGAGAACTATACTGATCAGTATCAGAAATTGTTTCTCTTGTCTGCTTGTTCTTTCCCAGTTCTCAAGTATCCTAGATTATATTCTGACACTTATGGTGCTGTATGTTATTGCAAATAACTTGTGACAGCTATACTATATCTACTAACCCTAATAACATTAGGGTTTTCTTTTTTAACAGCAATCACTTGTGCTGTGTGACGTTAGTGTTAAATGGCTTCCAAGAAAAAATGAGCCTACTTTTCACCAGAAAGGTCAAACAGAGTTCAACCAGGATTTACTCTGTTTGGTGTTTACTGCCAACATGGTGACTCAAGCAAAAGAGGATTTGCTCAGTTTTATATAATTACTTTTGTTGATGATTGTCAATTCAATGTGTTTGGGTTTAGGAATCTAACAGGGTTAGACTTCTAAAGGTCACTTGTTGTCTTGTTGTTTGTACATTTCATTCTGTTTTTGTCATGTTATTGTATATGTTACAGTGAGTGCTTGAGAAACAATGATATTAATGAATTTCCTCACTACTATGTATTGATTAATGTACTTTATTTTGGCCAACATTTATGCTAATGTCTTAAATGATATTATTCGAAAACTGGTTCAAATGAAGGCCCTTGATGTGATGGGGCGACACATGCTGAGAAAGTAAATAGTCTTAAAAAAGGATTGGTTTTTCAAATGTTGATAAAGGTTAAAACATTTGACAACTTGCCTAAATGTAGAACACTTGAGAATTCAAACGCATTTCATGCATTAAAATACAGTTATTGTTAAAATATAATATATTTTACTGAGGGCTTCCTGGTAGTGAACAACCTCAGAAAATGATCGCTCAACTCTGGAGTTTTTTTAGCTTTACAAAATATTTGCCTTTAAGCCCATTGTTTTGGTTTTCTGGCCTTGAAATTGTCTTAAGAGGTTTTCTCTATGACTTTCATCAACCATGTTTCAAGGAAAGAAAAGAACATCTCTGACACCACCACCAAGCGCCAAACTGCAGAAATATTAGCGCCATACTAATATCGGAGCAGCTTAACAGCCAGAGGTTTCTCTCCCCTGTTGGGAACGGAATCAGAGTCAATATTGGACTTGCATTGCCAGAAACATGGCGCCAAGTGAATGCTAATGTTGCTTCCAGACTGCTTAAGGTGTAAATAGCCAATTGTTTGCTGACATATTTGCAATAACAGTTTTAGAAAGACATTTTATGTTAATATTGTGTTTTCCGCTATTTCCGCTGCCCCTAACTGGCCCCCCAAAAAATATAATGCAGCTTTAAAACATTAGTTCTTAATGGAGACCAGGAGAGAGATGAATAGTATCCTCAAACTAATATTTGTGGTATTGCAAATGTCTCACAACCTAAACACCACATTTTCCCATAACCTTGATGTTTCGTCTTGCAAACGCAGTGTTGTCACTTTTTTGGCAGTTTCCCCACGACCATCTGCTGTTGCATGAAACACAGAAAACTTTAGCTCAATTTTGTTTCATTTAAACAACGCCCTCCTCCTGGTTTGTGCCAAACTTCAACAGATTTCCAAGGAGATTAAATTGTGAGACAGACACGTATCACCAAGAAGTTTATATAACTGCATTTGTGAATTTGTCACCTTTGGATGATTGATGGTTTATTTAATGACTTAGTCCAATATTTTAACGTTTAGCATTTCGTGAGTTACTGTGGATTAGTGATGTTGCGTGATAAGTCGATTTTAAACGTTGGTGCCCTTGCTCGTCTGTGACCCAAATAGAAGTAAGTTACAATTATTGGTAGAATTATTATTACTTAATGAATATACACATTTAAATAACATATTGGCTTAATTTGCACTGAATAAGAAACAATTCTTCATTCAGTTAGCTAGTTAAGATGAACAAAGACGTTTTCAAATGGCTAATACAATTGGCGCAACATTTTAAGTTTATCCTTATATATTATATTGTGCTCAATGTTTCTGAGTATGTATGGATAGATTGTATACATGTATTTGTTTGATTACATTTGGTAGTACAATGTAATCTAATTAACTTGGCCCAGCTACTGTTTAGCCTCCCAACGACAGCTTTCTTTAACTGAATGAATTGCTTAACCATGATCCTGGCTCACTTCCGAAAGGATATTTTGTTTTAGTTTTCCCACTTCTCACACTCGCGCACACATAGTCATGTAAACATATACACATGCTCATACAGTAGAGCATTAAGGAGGGTGAAGGGGTTCCCTGACCCCACGCTGTCCCAGTGAAACACATCTGGGGAGCAGATGTGGATCTGTGTGTGTCTGTTGCAACAGCAAATGAAAACACAAGGGCCTTGCCCTGGCTGAGAGAAATACCTCCGTCCTCCCTTCCCTCTCTGTTCTCTCTTACTATATCTGGCTCTGTCTATTCTCTGGGGTCCCAAGTCCTCAGGACCGCAAACACTTGGAAAGATTGCTTGTTTGTGTGTTTATTTGTGTGTTTTCATAAAGGCTATGAGCTCATTGTGAATTAGTCCTTGGACCCTGCCAAATAATAATTGCTTTATTGAATTTTACTGGTATTCTTATTAAATAATATATATTATAATATATTTTACTTTCCCCCTTTCCCATAGGTGTATTTGACAACTGTTCCCATTCACTAAGTGAGAAGGGCTGGTCGGTAGGTGTCCGCACTGTGGAACCCGCCAGTGCCAAAGACGCACGGTTTTACTTCACGCTTCGCACAGACCGAGCTTTAAAATCCACCACTGTCTTAAGCCACCAGCGTTACAGAGCCAACGCCTGGACTCACCTGATGGCTACTTACAACGGCCACAACATGACCCTGTATGTTGATGGAGCTAAGGTGTGTGATTTGAGTGTTTTGGTGGTCGAACTTTGGCTCACATTTTGGTCATTTACCTCTTAAGTTTCAACTCAACAATCACTGAAATACCATGATGGTATATTGACATCACAATCCAAGCCCAAGGTCCACCTACTAGATTTATCTGGGTCTTTCACCAACATCACATGGACTTTATTTTGTTTCCCAAGCTACATAATCGTCTTTATGCTTAAACGTGACATAGATGTATAGAGAACAGCTACTTAGTTTGCTTGTCAACAGATCAGTCTCCATGACAACTGAGCAAACTCAAACTCATGAAGACATAGTTACGTGGTTGAAAGCCTAGAAAAAACTAGTATGCAGATCTTTAGTTTGGATTATTTTGTCAAACATTTCTGAGGTCAAGATGACCTTTTTTCTGAAATGCTTATTTATTCATCATCCAATTTATTTCATGCCAGTTTCAGAAAAATTGAAATAGGACAGAGCAAGAGACTATATTAGCTTCTAATTTTGCCATTCTCAATTGATCAATAATTTCATTTTTTTGTAACAAATACAGTGTTTGAATTATCTTGGCAATGTAGTTGTTTTTTGGATAGCTCGCCTTATTAATAACAGGCTGTAGTGTTAACCAATCAGAGCATTAAAGGAATAGAGAAAATATGTAAAAGGCCTTAACTTTGTTGACAATCAGATGGAGAGCTTCTCAAGTGACATGTAAAATCAGCAGCTGCAAACCCTGGGTTATGTAATGCTAAATATGTACTTTTTAGGAAGTCAAATCATTTTAGAAACTTTTGATTAGAACATAACTCATGGTATTATGTTTGTAACAATGCAAGGGAGAGACATTTATTTTCTGCCCCTTTTGAATTGTTTGGCTGTCATTTCTCCCCTGCTTGTCCTTTCAGGTGGGAGAGAGCAGTCATCAGTCGGGGAATCTCTACAGTCCTTACATGAAGACATGCAGAACCCTATTCCTTGGCAGTAACCAATCGGATCAGGGAAACAGCTTCAGGGGCCACATAGGGGGTGTGGTGTTGTGGGGCTATGACCGCTCTCATGAGGACCTGCTAAAGCGGCCACTTCAAACTGATAAAAGCGAGCCATTGGTGGCAATGTGGGCTGACTTCACTAATGTAATCAACTATATCTCTTTTTTTTCCCAAAAAATAATTTTCCTCTCAAACTTGTCCCGTGTTTAGTTGTTCCATATGAAAACTGGTCTGGTTTTAGTAATAAAATGTATTTATTTTACTTCTTACTTTGAGGTGGAACAGCTATGGACTCCTAACAAAGTTGGCCTCCATCCAACAATCATCACCACTCCTGTCCCTGAACAAGAACTTGTATCCCCGTTCCTGCCGCCACCCTGTGGCCTGACACCCTGCGACAACACCGACATCATCTCCGGCTACAACAACAACTGGCAGCTCCGTGCTAACAAGCAAGTTCGCTACCAGATCGTCAACCTCTGCAATGACTCTGGTGGAAATCCCACCGTGTCTGAAGCCCAGATCCAGCTCCAGCACCTGGCTCTAACTGAGGCATTCCGCCCTTACAACATCACCCTGGATCTGAGCGTGCACACTGTCAGAAACTCCAGCTTCAGAGAGCGGTTTATCCTCAGCAACTGTCGGATTGGGAAGATTGGGAACCGCAAATGTGACCCTGAGTGCGACCACCCGAGGACAGGCCATGACGGAGGGGACTGCCTTAGATTGGGACTCTGCTACAACTGGAAGAGACAGGATGGAGTTTGTAACATGGAGTGCAACAGTATACACTATGACTACGATGATGGAGACTGCTGTGACCCGGGGGTCACTGACGTCCTCAAGACCTGCTTCGATCCCGAGTCCCCTGACAGGTGAGGTTCCAAATGCTCTAACGTGTAGTTTTTTCTTTTTGGTTTCTGTTAAAGGTCACCTATTATGCAAAATTGACTTTTTCACGTCTGTTATACATAAACATGTGTCCCCTCTGTGTAAAGAGATTCTGAAAATGTCAGGAAAAAAGATTTGCTCTTTTTGTCCTGATCCATTTATATAAAAACCTGTCTGAAAATGAGCTGATCAGATTTTGGCCACTTTATGATGTCATAACAATGTTTTGGCTTGTGTAACCATTACGGCCCGTCCACACAGCAGCTTTGAACAAATCTTGAAAATCTTGGAGCTGGGCGTGTCTGACAGCTTGGGGATTTTTTGCGAGCAACACGACCAACAACCAATCACATGAATCTCCCGCCCCCGACATACAAAGCAAAAAAAAAACGGGGATTTTATGCGAGCAATATATATATATATATAAACTCCCCAAACAGGCGAAAACCTACCAGTTTCACCCACTGTCTCTGGCACCTCCCTCCATGCCTGGTTCCTCCGGTTTGTATCCCGGTAAATAGTCTGGTCGTAAAGAACCGGGTGATTTGCTACCGTAATTTCTCGTTTGGAATATGAGGAAATGAACTGCGGTCTGGCTCTCCCTGCTTACACGCGGTTTGATTGGCTAGAGCTTCTACTGTCAGATTTGCATAAACGGGTTTGATTGGCTGACGCTTCCAGCTCAGTTTCAAAAGTTGAACATTGCTCAACTTTTGAATCCTGAACATCCTGGAAATCCTGGAAATCTTCGCTTCGCTCCCCCACAATGCAGTTCGGCGACAAGCGAGGAAAAGTGACGTCATCCCCATTCAAAGTCAATGGGCAGAGAAGCGTTGGAAGCGGTGGAAGAATCGTCTAAAGCTGCTGTGTGGACGGGCCGTTAGCCAATCACCAACCAAGGTAATCCCCCCCCCCCCACCTTATCACTTGAATCTCCTCCCAGAGCACCGTTGTGTTATTTTTAACCAAATCTCTCTCATGCGGCTTTCACACCAGCGCTTTTCCCTTTCTAGCTCCGAGCGGGAGCTTTTCTGGTTCAGCTCCGGTTTCCCTTTTCTGCTCCCGCTCTGTTCACACCGCCCAGAGCTGCTGCTGCTGCGTCATGACGTCACCGTTTACGTGCCTGCTTCATAAAATCCAAACCGCGGAAATCCCTCACATCGACAACAACAACAATGGCCGATTGTATTGAAGCGCTGTTCGCTTTGGTTATCCTCTTACGAAACAACATGGAAGGCATCGGACGACTTTACAAGGGACGACTTTACTTGGAACTTTACAAACATCACATGCGAAATGCAAGACTTCTTTGTGGTCTTCAGCATCAACGACGAATCTGCCCCTGCCCCCGCCTCGACGTAAGAGAGACGTAAGCGACGCCGCCTCTTAGCTCCGAAGCTCTTGCCTCTAGACCGACAATTTTTTGGAGCTGGAAGTGAACCGGATTCCGGAGCTAAGAGGCGGCGCCTCTGCGGTGTGAACAGGAAAAAACGGTACTTTTCAGGCTCCAGCTCCGAGCCGGAGCTGAAAACGCGTTGGTGTGAAAGGGGCATCAGAGGGGCGTGGGGAGTAGCTCCTTATTTTCATCTGAAGTAACAGACAGAGAATCAGCACTTTTGAAACAGGGCTGAAACAGAGGGGTTTATGGGATGCTACAATGCATGATCTGTTTGACATTTCGAGCCAAACACTTCAGAGACATGTTTTGTATATATCTGAGACCTATAATATATTGAGGAAAAACAGTATAATAGGGGACCTTGAAATTACTTCGAATGAAACTTAACTCTTTCTGCAGATGTGTCACAGTGTTATATTTGTACATAAAGGGAAAATAAACATTAGTTGACAGGGTCTTATTATGCCAAATTGTACTCTAGATTGTACGACTTAGCTCAATTGACTTTTGCTATCAACTTTTCTCAACTTCATTTTTGCATGCAGATAGTACCCCCTCCATTTAGTCAAATTTAGGTTGAATGTATATAAACAAAATGTGCGGTCGCTATTGACTATTGGCTATAAAGCAATTGTTGATTTGTACACAATGTCCCTTGTTGTCCAAGTTATGATTTCAGTTTGTATTCTCTCTGACCACTGAGCGGTCTGCAGCGTTATTAGTATCCGCACAGCTCACTCGGAACCTGAAATTTACTGACATTACTGTCTTAGAGGATTTTAAGTAAATTGTTTCCAGAAGTATGTTGTTGCATGTCCCATAATTGTTTTTGAATATACAGTAAACTGACCAGTCCATTTATATGTATCAATGTATATTAAGACAGGAGAAAAGTGTAAAGGGCTACAATGTAAGATTGACAGAGTGGTGAAAGCACCAGGGGGATACGTATATCAGCCAGTCAGGAGAACATGTTTTTCCAGAGGCAAGGAGAGCATAAACTGCCACTAATTTCTCCCCATGAGGTGAATATCTGCTTCAGCACGCTAAATTGTGCTTCAGCAGGGATTTGCAATGAACAGCTCAACATGCTACATCTACAAATTGGTACTCTCACTTTCCCCAGTGGTTTTAAACAGGGCTCTGTGAAGTGGGGATGGTGGGTGAAGAGGCCAAAGTACACACTTATTTTTACTAAACAACTAGAGCGGGAGCCTGCTGTCTTCTATTTGGTCTGACAGACAGGCTCATGCAGAGTTCCAAATAGTATGCATGAAGTCTCACCATGAAGTCGTCGGCCCAGGCTCTTAAAGACCCCGTTCTTAATCCAAATTGTAACCACAAGCTTTACACTTGGCCACTGGGAAACAGAACATGGGAGCGAGAGCTATTTTTTAAAACGATTTTGCGCTTGGTGTCCAGAGTTGACAGAGTGTGACAGCTTAATGCAAAGATGTATTCATGTTTTTTAAACTAGTAGCTTTTTTAAAGGATTACAATTTATTTTGTCATAATCCAAATCCCAACGTTTCAATTTAAGCAAAGATAAACATTTTCTATCTACATAACACTTATTTAAAATCACAAATTGGATATTTATTCCTTATTCAACCCAATTCCTTTAGCTTCAAATCATGTTTATTATTAACAAATATGAGAAAACCTTTGTTGTAAAGTAATTTCATCTTCAGCTGGGCTATGAATAAAGGACACACAAAACGTGATATATGCTCAAGCGTTGCCTTAGGCAGAGGTCATGACCTTGGGAACATTTGATTTAAGATTTGGAAATGCCTACTGTCTTATTCATAAATAATACCAACAGAAGGTTATTGGTATTTCATTCTGTCAATCAGGAACTTGGTTAACCAATACCCAAGTCCAAGTAACCATTGCAAACTTAAACTGTATATAAATGACTGTTGGGTTTTACAAAAGTGAACTAGTGGAAACACAATTATACTATTGTATGGGAAATTGAAGATTAGCTTCTAATTTATCCACACTGCCGGTAGCTTTATGTATCGTAGATGTCACAGTTCCTGCAGCGATCTCTTTTCCTCCATTACGTAGTATGGTAGTATAACCAAATGCTACATTCCTATGTTATTTCTCCTTGAGAAAATAACAAGGAGACATCTAAGAGGGGCCCCAGTCCTAAACAAATCGCTACAATCCGTTATGTCTGTTTGTACTTTTTGCTGACGTATGCATCAGCTCAAAGATGGCTAAGCATGCTTTTGAACAGAAGATCAAAGGCTTACATAATTAAAGTAATCTGAAATTCATAGCTTTTACCACCATCCTTAGCCAAAACACAAGGTGCCATTGAGCAAGGCACTTAACTTTCAACTGTCAAGTTATACTGGACATCTCTAAAAGGCCAGCATTAGGACTGTGCAGCTTCCAGGTGTAGATTTGAGCAGCTTTGTGAGTGCGAAACAGGCTGTTGCTGGAAAATAATCTGGTGCTCTGTTGACTCTCCCTGGAGGACAAAGGCTTCAATTAGGTAAAAGTTAATCTGCATCTGTGTGGTCTCTAATGTATGTCTTATCGTCTCACAAGGTTAGTGGGATAGACCCAGTGAGGCAGACAGGAGAAAAGTAGGTTCGGTACATGTTGTGGTCAGATGTTCCCTCGGCTCAGCCTGGGCTCGGTAACCCACAGAGAGGAGATGGACACTAATGAAAAAATATTGGACAGCAGACAGCACTCTACTCTGTTGTTTTGCACAAAACGTCGGTCTGGTCCTTGGCCTGAATTATATAAAATGCTCCGTAATTTATTCTAGATTTACTTTGATGGTTACTGCAAAGAATATTCAGAAAAAAACAAAGGAAAACGTATCCACCACACTTACCTTTGGGTAATAGCTGGAATCCGTTTTACTTTGATATATGACAGGGAACTGGAGAGATCAATGTAATGTGTTGATTTTGATGTGTGCACACTTTTATAAATCATGGCTCTGGATTTAATCTGGTTTCATGCAGAATCTTTTTGCATGAGAGACTTCCATAAATAAGGGCTCTGCTTTTCAGATTTTCAAAAGCAAAGCTCCAAAAGTTACAGTGTGTTTCACGATATTCATGTTATGTCACGTTTTTATGTCTAGGTTTGAATGTTTTGCTGTTCTCCCTGTCATGTTTTCCTCCTGGTTTATTGTCTGGTCCTTTTCCCTGTGTTTTTCCTCCTGTCATTAGTTTCCCTGGTGTGTCTAGTTGTCTGATTGTGTTCACCTGTGGCCCTTGTGTTTCTCCTCCCCTGCCCGGCTGTTTCTCGTCTTGTGATTACCCCTCCCTGTATTTAGTCTTGTCTCTTCCTGTGTTCGGTGTCGGTTCATTGTTTTGTCTTTCCTGTCTCCCTCCATATTGGTCACGGTCAGTTTTGTTTGTTAATGCTACCTTGTGCTACTTGTGTTTTTCCGTACTATGTTTATCAGCTTTTAAATAAAGCTCGTTTTTGTTTCTAGACCTTTTACCTTTTTATAGTCTGCATTTGGGTCCTACCTTTTCCGCAAACCGTAACAGAATGAACCGACCAATTTTGGACTCAGCAGACTTTGATTATTTTGCTCTACAGGCGGAATGTCTTGGGTACTCTCTGGAGTACATTTTTTACACTTGGAATAACGTCTAATCTAGACGGGGTAGAGGGGCTGCATTGAAGGAGGCACGTCAGGAGGTTGCTCGCAAGCCCTGGCTCAGGAGCATGTTACCTGAGTGGCTACAACTTTTCACAAGTTGTCCTGAGGACTTGTCCGAAGCCTCTAACCCTTTCCTGGGGTATAACCAGGCCTTGGGAGTCCCACGGATCCTCCAAAGAATCTCTAGGAGACGCAAGACCAAGATTCCAGCCCGTGCTCCAGTGGTTCCGGTTCCAGTGCCGGCCCACACAGCCATGTTTCCGGCTCCAGAACCGGCCAATACAGCCATGGTTCCGGCCCCAGCAGCCATGGTTCCAGCCCCAGTCCTGGCCCCAGCAGCCATGGTTCCGGCCCCAGTTCCGGCCCCAGCAGCCATGGTCCCGACTCCAGTTTCGGCTCCAGTACTGGCTCTCCGGCCGACGCCAGCTCCCCGTGTCCTGTCGGCGTACTGGCCAACGCCAGCTCCCCGTGTCCAGTCGGCATACCGGCCGACTCCAGCACCTCGTCTCCTGTTGGTTCTCCAGCCGACGCCAGCTCCCCGAGTCCTGTCGGCATACCGGCCGACTCCAGCACCCCGTGTCCTGTCGGCGTACCGACCGTCTCAAGTCGCCTCTCGAGTCCCCTCTCCAGTCACTTCTCAAGTCTCCTTTCAAGTACCTTCTCGAGTCCCCTCTCGAGTTCCCTCTCAAGTCTCCTTACAAGTCAACTCTCGAGTCCCCTCTCAAGTCTCCTTACAAGTCAACTCTCAAGTCCCCTTTCGAGTCTCCTCTCGAGTCTCTTCTCGAGTTCCCTCTCGAATCTCCTCTCGAGTCCCCTTTCAAGTCACCTCTCAAGTCCCTACCCAATGTTCTGGTCCGTTGGAGGTTCCGCTGGGGGTCCTGCCAACTCCATGTCCTGTCCCGTTGGAGGTCCTGCCGACTACTCTTCTGCCTGGGGTCCTGCCAACCCTATGTCCTGTGCCGTTGGAGGCCTCGACATCACCTGTCTCGCCGGGGGTCCTGCCCACTCCTTGTCCTCTTCCGTGGGGGATCTTGCCGACACCTGTCCCACCGGCTCAGGTTCCTGTCCGGTCGACACCGGCTCCTGCCCGGCCTCCGGAGCTGTCTGGTCTTCGCCCTCGAGGCCGGCCCCCTGACTCTTCCTGCCGCTGCCTTCGCCCTCGTGCCCGGCCCCCTGGGTTCGCCCGCTGTGGCCTTCGCCCCTTTTTGGACTCTGCCTTGCCCCTGGGCCGTCCGCCGGAGACCCCCTCCTCGAACTCTGCCTTGCCCCCGGGCCGTCCGCCGAGACCCCCTCCTCGAACTCTGCCTTGCCCCCGGGCCGTCCGCCCGAGATCCCCTCCTCGAACTCTGCCTTGCCCCCGGGCCGTCCGCCCGAGACCCCTTCCTGGTCCTCGGCCGTGCCCTGGGCTGTCTGTCGTTTTTGTTTCTAGACCTTTTACCTTTTTATAGTCTGCATTTGGGTCCTACCTTTTCCAAACCGTAACAGTTTGTTCACTTCTAAGCAGTGATGTTACTGCTTCAGTGAATCTTGCCAGAGTTCCTGTCTATAAGCCCCTGACCTCCCACTAAAAACAACATGAGCAGCCAATACACAGGAGACCAGAGTGTAGTAAATCTGGGCTCAGTGGACTTACAGTAGTGTAGGTCTTCTGGAAAGGTCCTGACCCCAGCTTGTTGGAAATCCTTATGTGTGAGAGTGCTTCGACATGCTTGCATGCATGGGTGTGTGGGGGTCTGGATCGCAACTTTCTCAGACAGGGAGAGAATTAATGTGAGGATGACATTTTGCTGGCATTTACGGTGCACTGGACAATTTTTATGTTCTGGATCTGGTTTTTTGATATCCAACTTCCCTCTTTTCTCTGAGCTCTTGGCCAGGTATTCCGATTGTGGGACCCTATACGTGTGCAGCTGCTGCTGGCCAGTACAAGGCCAGATTTTTTTTTCCAAGCCAGTTGCTGTCACAACACAAACTTGTTGTTAAGAGCCAATTCTATATAGCTATGGCCAGGTACACTAATAATTCTGGCATTACAAGAAGGGCCGGGAAGGAAAAGCTAACAGAAAGAGAGGCAAGGGTGGAGACTGGGTGGCAGGGGACATTACGCTCATTAATGCTGAGACACATGTTGAGTATTTGCTAAAAGTTTGGATTTGTAAAACCTGGACAGTGCATTTGTGTGCAAAGAGGTCCAGGCAACTCCCCTGAAAGAACAATCTTTTTCTAACATTGTTTGACAGTTACCGTGAATGTGAATTTCAAGTTTTATTGTGGTCATGTTTTATTCAATAATAAAAACACAACTGCAATGTTTCCCAGAACATAATTCATTACAGAAAGGGTCATTATTTCACTTTTGTTGTCATTTGGGAAATGCTATGCATGTCAAGCTTTCTGTTCTTGCATGACAGTTTAGGGAAGAAATGTACCATACATTTGTGGTATCACATTTACCATCAACATTCATGGTAAGTTTTTAAACAAGTGGCTTTTGATTTCAGATAAAGGGTAGACAACAACAGATTGGCATGACAACTGACGCTAGCAGATTTAATCAGCTGTAGCTAGCTAATTTATTAAGCTAGCATTTGTTCCATAAGTTGGTTAAACATCTCCAGCTAACTTTTTAGTGTTTCCAGCTGATTAGTTTTAAATGAAGAATGCTGTTAAATGTTTTTAAATGTGCATTTGATGGCTATATACGAAATATGGGTTGCTAAGGTATAAACAAATCTTGAAAGAGCTGCTAACTTTACTGTTAACTCTCCACCAATTGTGGCTATCATTTTCAACACAAAGGGTTGGTTTCAGGAAAAGGTATACACATTGTACACTTAAAGGCTGGTTCGACTGGTTTTCAGTATGCACTAGTACACTGCTGCACTAAAGAAACCTGCACTGGTTATATATTACCTGTGAGTTCTTGTGTTTTCCTCTAGTACTGCATTCATCAAGCCCTGATGAGGAACTGTTTAGATTGTAGATGCTTTTGTTTTCTCTATTTAAACATGTAACATTGCAGTGCACAGTGTATTGAAGTTAAGTATATTATATATCAAAAGGTTTGCTTGCTGTTTATTTTAGAGTCTGTGTTCTGATTCTTGAGGTTTGAAAGTAAAATACAGCTTAACATGGTGACAGTGCTAATGCTTACACTGCTGTTGATTTACACAGTGTTTGAATTGCCCACAAATGTTTATTTTGGTAAATCATAACTTTGGTTTTGGGCTCACCTAAATGATGTAGAGCCATTCATTTTTTTGCCAGGTTAGACATCCACTGAGGTGTCCTCTGAGTCTCAGAAGTTGAAGACTCAACTCTTTAGTGGTCAGCTTTCTGTCATTTGTAATAGCACAGCCCAAGTTGATGGATACTGCATGCAGCCTCAGCTAACCTCAATGCTTTAGTAATGTATTGAGAGCAGGGTTTCCCTGAAGCATCTTAAATCTTAAACCTCCTTTATTCAGGCAAAGTGCCTGAGGAAACACATGTCTATTTACAGTATAAAACACATGCACTCAGGGAAGGATTGCTTTAGGGGGAGGATTACACACATGCAGGACTCTGGGCTGTCGAGTAACACCTTTGGACCAATTTAGAGGCAGAGCACTTCACTTAATGGTACATTGAATGTAATAGCATAATTGGGATACTTTTTCCTAATTTCATCCATCTATATTTTTCCCAGCTGAAAGCTCAGATTTTCAGTCACAAGCTCACCTGCGTTTCCTTCAGGCTGTTGGAACAGTATAAGCAGCACTAAGCCAAAGCTAAAGTGTTTAATGAGTAATTCTATGAATTATATTTTGATGGAAAAAAAGTTAAGAAAAGAGCGTGGTTAAGTAATATTCTTAAATGTAGCCCTAAAGCTGAGCTTGATCAAAAGCATAAACCTTAACTTATTTTTCAGAAAATCATCAGCATACACTTTAAGTGACTTAGGTAAACATTAAAATATGGCTTTGTAATTTTAACAAAGTAAGCTGAGAGACTAATCCATTACATTATAATAATTGAAAAACACTTAAAACCACAGCTTTGCCGGTGCAAGATGAAAGACTGAGAGACTTTACAAACACAATTATGTATGATTCATACATTTAACAATATGTATTAAGTATGAACTGACATGACCCAGCGCTATATTGATGCACCACTGGACGTCTTGGCACCGTTGATTTTTATTACCCTGTACATAAAGCATACACTCAGTCCCAAACACTGAGAGCCAGATTAAAGGCAGGCTTTTTGATGAAGCAGTTGTAGTGCTCCAAAAAAGCCATAGGAGGCTCAGCTAAAAGCCTAGTGTCTGGCATGCGTACTTTGGGCAGCCGGTGAGACCCCACTGCAAGGTTCTCAGACTCAGTCAGGCTTAATGGTGATGGGTGCAAAAGCTTTTCCAGCTATAAAAGCAAAAGGAGAAAAATGACATGTGACATCACTGCAGCCAGGCAAAAACAAAGTCGGCTTCACACATCAAAGTGCCTCCCGGGTAATTTATCACAGTCGGAGAGGGAAAGAGGTAGGGGGCAGGGGGCAGGGGGGTAGTGGTTTGAAGTACCCTGACCAATTCAAACAATTATGATTTGAAAGTAGAGGGCAGAGGGAGATGTTGATGGATTGAAGCAAACTGTCGTCTTCTAAGGACGACATGATTACATGTTTTTAAATTCACTCATACAATAATATGTTAGCAGAAATACTTTTTCACATGCTTAAAGAAAGAAATATTTTGGGGAATACACTCATCATTTTGGATAGATTTTAAGTTGTTTATCTCTTTGCATGCAGTAGCATTTGGTATAGCCTAGCATAATAGCTAACATGTCTCCTATGCTAGATATTTAGCTTAACAGAATCTTAACTCCAAAGCTGCAAAACAAATTGTAGCCTGTACAGTACTGTAGTCTACTTGAACTTGGGATTTAAATTAAAGGACCCAACTATAAACCATAAAGCATCTAAAACAAAGCATCAGCAACAAAACTAACATGAGAAGCTAATCAATCCCAGTATATGATGCCTACAGTGTCCTGAAAAGAGGTATACTCAGGCAACATAAGTGAACACATGTGTGAGTAGGACATGTCTTTGTGGCTGTAACAGAAAAAAAACTGTTGTCTTTGGGAAAGATAACTATGCAAGACTGAAAATACTGACCGAAAATGTTAGTTACTTGGTAAACTTATATTAGTTACGGCAACAACTGCACGAAGCACCTCAGGTGTCCTCTCTCGTTTGGAAACGTTCTAAGCTAACTCTGGAGAAAAAAAATGAACTACACTGAACAAAAATATAAATGCAACACTTTTGTTTTCGCTCCCATTTTTCATGAGATGAACTCAAAGATCTAAAAAAATTTCTATATACACAAAATAACCATTTCTCTCAAATATTGTTCACAAATCAGAAAAAATCTGTGATAGTGAGCACTTCTCCTTTGCCGAGATAATCCATCCCACCTCACAGGTGTGGCATATCAAGATGCTGATTAGACAGCATGATTATTGCACAGGTGTGCCTTAGGCTGGCCACAATAAAAGGCCACTCTGAAACGTGCAGTTCTCATTCATAACACTCCGTTCGATGTCTCACTATGGGATGCGCCTCATCGCGGAGCAAACAGAAGCATCAATCTCATTACGCCAATCCTGATTGGCTGGTGATCTTGACCTCAGCGTCAGGGAATTCACCCCCTATAAGTAGCTTGCGCCACGACGCATGCGTCATTCAAACACCTCTTCTCGCTTCAGAGCACATCTCTATAGTAGCCGGACAAGCTTAACGGTCCACAGACTGAACCCAAATATAACCATTTCGGTCGACGGGCACTCGCCGGCTACTCCTTCTGCTTCGCAAGAAGACGGTAATACTAACGCCAGTTAGTATTAAAATCGACCTCGCCGTTTCTTTCCCCGGAAAGTAAGGTAAGGTTTTGATTTTTCTCAAGCTAGCTACGCACCTGTTGCTAGCTAGCTTCCCCTTACTACCGACACCACGGTAGCGAGGACGCTTTACTTTTTCTCTCTCACGGAGGAGAAAAGGATTAGAAGTATATTGACACACCAGTCAATATTCTTTGAGAACAAAGGACCCACACCGTCCCTTTTTCTCCGGATTAAGGACGGGTTGGTAACACTTTTTCTCTCAACGACGTACCTGTTACGAGCGGGTCCTCTCCACGCCACGAGGCGAACAAGATGGACGCCTCTCCCCCTCACACCAGAGGAGTCAGGGACTCGGAGGCTCGGTCATGCGGCTGCGGGTTGAAGATAGCAGGCACATACTCACACCAGGTCTGCTCGTCCTGCCTCGGGCTGGAACACGCCCAGGAGGCTATCGACAACCCCAGCTGGTGCGGGCCTTGTGCCCGTTTAATCTGAAAGAGCCTCCACCGACGGCTAGCACACCAAGCTAGCTTGTTGGAACAGGACTCCCTCATGTCCACTGATTCGCCGTTTGGCAATCAAGACACGGGGGCGTCCGCCGCAGAGACTGAGCCCCTCACTGTGTCGGTCTGGGGCTCACTAACAGCGGCAGCTGCGGAACCGGGATCCCATGCCGTGTCAGGCCGGGACCCGGTGGCAGCAAGAGACGCGGGAACGGAGCCCCACGCCTCACCAGGCGGGAGCTCCCGGCGAGACCTCACTATGGTCTCGCCTGCAGAGGATGTCCTGGAATTAGACTACATGGAGGAAGAAGAGGACACCTCTGAGTTCCTCCTGTCTCATTCGGATGAGCAAGAAGAAGATATCTTCATGTCATCGGCTCAAACGGCAAAGCCGGGAGCGATGGCTACTCTCCCGGGCGATAGCACACCAGCTTCGCCCTGTCTGAGCATGGACCTGCAGGCCGCGTGTCAGCGCGCTGCGTCCAGGCTAGACATCCCGTGGCCCGAAATGGCCAAGGAGACCACCAGGTCCCGTTACGAGGGGAAACATTCTCCCCAAGCAACGAGGACAAGGAGGCAACTCCTCCCGGTCTTCCCGGAGATGTTGGATGAGGTGTCGGTCTCGTGGAGTGACCGACCCTTTAGCAACAAGGCCCCAATCCAGGGTGCCTCCTCCCTAGACTGCGACGGTATGGAGAGGCTCGGCCTGCTCCGCATACCGCCGATGGAACTGCTGGTGGCAGCCCACCTCCTACCGAGGATGGGCCCGTCACCAAGCAGGAACCCCACGCTGCCAGCGAAGGTGGACCGTTTCCAGTAGACCATGACTGAACGGTCCTACAGAGCCGCAGCGTTGTCCGCCAGGGCTCTGAACGTTTACCAAGCGGAGCTCTGTGAGGATATGTCGAGTAATCCTGGACCGGCCGTTCTGGACGAGTTGGCCGCGGTCACAGACATTTGTCTCCGTGTCCAACGCTGCGCCGTCCAGGGCACGGGCAAAACAATGGGGATCATGGTGGTGCAGGAAAGAGCTAGATGACTCAACCTCACCAACCTCCCAGACCGGGAAAAGGAGGATGTGCTTGACATGCCCATCGTTCCCGAGGGGATTTTCGGCTCCGCTCTTGCCTCCATGCAGAGGAGATGCGAGTCGAAAAAGAAGGAGGACGAGGCCCTCCACCTCTGCCTCCCTCGAAGGGCCCAGCCGCTGCCTTCGCAGCGGCAGCCCTTCGTCCAAGCTGCCCCGAACCCTGCTCGGTTCAAAATACCGAAAACGCAGAGGTCGCAGTCCGCCCCGAGTCCCCAGCCCAGGCAGGGGACGAGGGCGAGCTGGCCTAGAAAATCTCCGGTTCCGGCTGCAGCCCAGGCGCAGCCAACCTAGAATTTCGGCCAGCAGTCGAGGAAGAAGAAGCGAGCGGCGTGACAGCCCCTCCTTCTCCCCTCTGTGACAGAGCTGGAAGTCTACGGTTCCCCAGCTCTAAATGTGTTCCCGCCGCCTCGAGAGATGCCTCAACACCATCCTCAAGTCCGCATAAACACATGTCACACACTTATTGATTTTTCTGTCATAAAACATTTTCCGCTGACGCATCCAGGCTTCGGGCCAAGGGCGCAGCTCGAAAAAATGAAAAGAAAAACAATAAAAACAATAAACAGTCCGTCAACTGTTCCCCTTCTGAGAGCAGCTACGGCCTCTCTCAAAGGGCGGACAATTGACGGGTCTGTGAAGGCACCACCATCACGCGCATGCGCAGTGCCGGCTGCGGCTGTAAAGGCACCACCGTCACGCGCATGCGCAGTGCCGGCTGGGGTCGTGAAGGCACCACCGTCACGCACATGCGCAGTGCTGGCTGGAACTGTAAAGGCACCACCGTCACGCGCATGCGCAGTGCCAGCTGGGGTCGTGAAGGCACCACCGTCACGCGCATGCGCAGTGCCGGCTGGGGTCGTGAAGGCCCACCGTCACGCGCATGCGCAGTGCCGGCTGGAGCTGTAAAGGCACCACCGTCACGCGCATGCGCAGTGCCGGCTGGGGTTGTGAAGGCACCAACGCCACGCGCATGCGCAGTGCCGGCTGGAGCCGTAAGGGCACCACTGCCACACGCATGCGCTGTGTCGGTGGGGATTGTCGAAATGGGGCACCACAGTGCTCAGACACTGGAGGGCCCCATAACACAACAAATAGAGACTCAGAGGGGAAGAGACGTGACATCTCAGCTGGCTCTAAGGAGCATACAGCGGGAGATGCTCACGACATCTGCTCTGGGTTTTCAAGACAGTTACACGGAGCTACAGACTCCAAGTCACCGTCACCCCCCCTCGCTTCTCAGGCATTCTGCATTCGCAGGCCCGAGGAGAGTCAGCCCATATTATGGAGAGAGAGATTCTCTCAGTCCTAGAAAAAAGGGCTATATCTATTGTACCCGCCGAGCAGAGTCAGGGCGGCTTCTATTCCAAGTACTTCCTCGTTCCCAAACGGGGAGGGAACGGAATTCGGCCAATACTTGATTTGAGGGCTCTGAACCAATATCTAAAAAGATATAAGTTCAGAATGCTCACTCACACATCTCTGCTGCGGCTCGTGCGACAAGACGACTGGTTTACATCAGTCGACCTGAAAGATGCGTATTTTCACATCCCAGTATATTACCCACACAGGAAATATCTGAGATTCGCATTTCAGGGGATCTGTTATGAATACAGAGTACTCCCCTTCGGTCTGTCTCTCAGTCCAAGGGTGTTTGTACGATGTACGGAAGCCGCGATAGCCCCGTTAAGACAACAGGGTATTCGCCTGGCGACCTACCTGGACGACTGGCTGCTTCTCGCACAGTCGGAGCAGAAGGCTGTTACGCAGACAAATGTCCTCGTAAAGCACCTGCTCAACCTGGGTTTCATAATAAACACAGAGAAGAGCATGTTGTGCCCCGCGCAGACTATACTCTTCCTGGGTTTACGCCTGAACTCAGTGCCCTTTTCAGCTCGCTTGTTAGCGGAAAGAGTGAAAGCTTTCAGAGCTTATCTCGCTCTTTTCCAGCTGCGCAAACATGTTCTCTTCAGATCATGCCTGCGATTGCTGGGGCTCATGGCGTCAGCCATCCTGGTCGTACGACTGGGACGCTTACACATGAGGGAGTTTCAGCGCTGGGTGGCCGCCCTAAAAAAAAGCGCCATGGCGCGCGGAGAGTGATGGTTACTGTGAAATGCGTAATGACACTGCGCCACTGGCTGCACCCGACTTTTCTAGTACGAGGTGTGCCTATGGGTGCTGTCCTTTCACGGAAAGTGGTCACCACGGACGCATGTCTGACAGGTTGGGGAGGTATTTATGAAGGTCGCCCGGTGAGGGGTCTCTGGAGCAGAGACCTCCAGCGGGCGCACATTACCTGGAGCTTTTAGCGGTGTTTCTCACCCTAAAACGCTTTCTGCCTTTCCTCAGGGGACATCACGTCCTCGTGAGGACAGACAATACGACCACAATATCGTATATTAACCGCCAAGGGGGTTTGCGTTCTCTCCAGTTACACACACTGGCGCGCAAACTGATCCTATGGAGCGGTAGACGTCTCCTCTCTCTGAGAGCGACGCACGTACCGGGAGTGATGAACCTCGGGGGAAAGATCTACTGTCCAGAGGTATACCACTTTATGCAGACTGGACTCTACATCCAATGATTGTGAACCAGCTGTGGGTGTGTTACGGCAGAGCCGCGGTGGATCTGTTCGCATCGAAAGACAACGCTCAGTGTTAGCTGTTCTTTTCGATGCACGATCTAAATGCACCGTTAGGCGTGGATGCACTCGCGCACGATTGGCCCCCGGGCCCTCTGTACGCGTTCCCACCCCTGGCTCTGATACCCCCAACTCTGGCCAGAGTGAGAGAGCAACGCCACACACTTATCCTGATATCTCCGCACTGGCCAGCTATGCCATGGCTGCTGTGCAGGCAGCCATGGCAGCTCCCACTACGCAGGGACATACTGTCCCAAGCGGGGGGGGGGCGATCTTTCACCCACACCCAGAGCGCTTAGCTCTATGGGCCTGGCCCGTGAGTGGTACAATCTGAATACAGTGTGACATGAAGCTGACCCTGGCAGCTGCCAAGCGAGCCAGTGGCACTCATGCGCTATCTGTACAGTCTTCATGCACTCAGTTCGCCCCAGGGCAAACAGAGTGTGGTTGAAGCCCAACCCTGCCTTTATCTTAAGGCGGTTGGTTCAGGTACCACATTTGACATTGAGGCATCCTCCCCACCACTGTATTCCTCCGGGGAACAGCGGCCGGATTTGCCGTGTCCAGCCCGTGCTTTACGCACGTACAGGGACAGATCAAGGGTGCTTCGTCATAATGACCAACCCCTTGTGTCCTGGGCTAACCCTTATAAGGGCAAGCCTGTTACTAAGCAACGGCTCTCCCACTGGTTTGTGGAAGCAATTGCTTTGGGGCCCATACAAGTCAGAGTTCGGGTCACCCTCGGGTCCGCGAGCTCTTTCGACTCAGGGTCTGGCTGTATCCTGGGCTCTGTCCAGGATGTCGCCCATCCAAGACATTGGTGCAGCGGCGAGCTGGTCCTCGCCGCTCACTTTTGTCCGCCTCTTAACAGGCTGGACGTTCTGCTCCCAGTGTGACTCAAGCAGTGCTGGGCACCTGGTTGAGTCAGAGCTCTACCTGTTAAGTTCTGGTTGGTTTGGTGATTTTCGAGATAAGCTCGTCTGACAATACGGGAGCTACAATTTCCCATAGTGAGACATCGAACGTAGTGATATGAATGAGAACTATAGGTTACTTACGTAACCCCAGTTCTCAGAGTAACATGAAGTGAGATGTCTCACCAGACGGCCCTCCTTGCTATGGTGAAGCGAGAAGAGGTGCTTATTTTTAATGACACATGCGTCGTGGCGCAAGCTACTTATAGGGGGTGAATTCCCTGACGTCAAGATCACCAGCCAATCAGGATTGGCGTAATGAGATTGATGCTTCTGTTTGCTCCGCGATGAGGCGCATCCCATAGTGAGACATCTCACTTCATGTTACTCTGAGAACTGGGGTTACGTAAGTAACCTATAGTTTTGCTTTATTGGAGGGGTCTGGGGGGGTCCGAAAACCAGTCAGTATCTGGTGTGACCACCATTTGTCTCACGCAGTGCAACACATCTCCTTCGCATAGAGTTGATCAGGTTGTTGATTGTGGCCTGTGGAATGTTGGTCCACTCCTCTTCAATGGCTGTGCGAAGTTGCTGGATATTGGCAGGAACTGGAACACGCTGTCGTATACGCCGATCCAGAGCATCCCACACCTGCTCAATGGGTGACATGTCCGGTGAGTATGCTGGCCATGCAAGAACTGGGATGTTTTCAGCCTCCAGGAATTGTGTACAGATCCTTGCAACATGGGGCCGTGCATTATCATTAGGGTTGGGAACCGAAACTCGGTTCCAGATGAGAACCGATAAGAAAATGCCGGGTACCGGGTACCCATACAAAATACACAATTTCGGTTCTGCTTAACGGTTCCTAAACGCGGTAGACCCTGTATTCCAGCGGGTCCGTCTGCACCGCGGTGCTGCGGTGACCCGGTGGAATACAGGGCGGACCTGGAGAATCACAGAACGGCCGGTCGTCAGCGGGCCGTTGACGGCCGGCTCGGTACGCTGACGGCCGTTGACGGCCGGCTCGGTACGCTGACGGCCGGCACCGCCCTTCATTTTTTAAAACGGCATCATATAAATTGCGCTGACAGGCGACAGAGGTCCACAGTTGCCCCGCAGCGATGCCCCCCCGCCCTCCCGTAGACATTTCACGAGCTCAGTCACTTCATAACACCAAAGATAGGTCGCGGTAAACACTCTGAAGTGAGGCTCCACTACACTAAAAAAGAAAAAGAAAAGGCAAAGTGTAATGCCTGTTAATAGCTTGCCACAGGCATAGCTCAGTTAAAATAAAGCACAGCTATTGTGCAATACATTTGTATTGCATGTATATTTTTTAGTAACAATTTCAGTTAAAGCTTTTAAGAATAAATATATTTTGTTATCTAAACGTTTGACCTCTTTATTTTACAATTTTGGAATCGAAACGGGGAATCGATAAGCAGAACCGGAATCGAAATCGGAATCGATAAATTTCAAACGATACCCATCCCTAATTATCATGCTGCAACATGAGGTGATGGTCGTGGATGAATGGCACAACAATGGCCTCAGGATCTCGTCACGGTATCTCTGTGCATTCACAATGCCATCAATAAAATGCACCTGTGTTCGTCGTCCATAACATACGCCTGACCATACCATAACCCCACCACCACCATGGGCCACTCGATTCACAACATTGACATCAGAAAACCGCTCACCCACACAACGCCACACACGCTGTCTGCCATCTGCCCTGAATAGTGAAAACCGGGATTCATCCGTGAAGAGAACACCTCTCCAACGTGCCAGACACCATCGAATTTGCCCACTCAAGTCGGTTACGACGACGAACTGGAGTCAGGTCGAGACCACAATGAGGACGACGAGCATGCAGATGAGCTTCCCTGAGACGGTTTCTGACAGTTTGTGCAGAAATTCTTTGGTTATGCAAACCGATTGTTGCAGCAGCTGTCCGAGTGGCTGGTCTCAGACGATCTTGGAGGTGAACATACTGGATGTGGAGGTCCTGGGCTGGTGTGGTTACACGTGGTCTGCGGTTGTGAGGCCGGTTGGATGTACTGCCAAATTCTCTGAAACGCCTTTGGAGACGGCTTATGGTAGAGAAATGAACATTCAATTCACGGGCAACAGCTCTGGTGGACATTCCTGCTGTCAGCATGTCAATTGCACATTCCCTCAAAACTTGCGACATCTGTGGCATTGTGCTGTGTGATAAAACTGAACATTTTAGAGTGGCCTTTTATTGTGGCCAGCCTAAGGCACACCTGTGCAATAATCATGCTGTCTAATCAGCATCTTGATATGCCACACCTGTGAGGTGGGATGGATTATCTCGGCAAAGGAGAAGTGCTCACTATCACAGATTTTTTCTGATTTGTGAACAATATTTGAGAGAAATGGTTATTTTGTGTATATAGAAAATGTTTTAGATCTTTGAGTTCATCTCCTGAAAAATGGGAGCAAAAACAAAAGTGTTGCATTTATATTTTTGTTCAGTGTGTGATTTGTTGATGTATTGTTTGATATTTATAAGTACAAAATAATTCAGTTATGGAGCTGTTGAAAGCACTTTCTTTTTCACCCTTGAGAAAATAAGCTAGCAGCTTTTTTGGCTGCCAGTACTAAGCTAGGTTAAATGCTTAAATTCAAACTTTTTCGACTTCCGGTGGAATGTCGAAGTCTGTCGCACTGTCGAATACTGTTTCCCTTGTGTTCAAATGAAAGCGCCTCCTTTGTGGTTAGGTTAAAGTAGCAGAAACCCATTTTGACGTTTTAGTCTGTTTAGTAATAATAACACAGAACATGGTAGCATAATGTTAGTTTGAGATTAATGACTGTTTATAGTTTAATCCTGTAGATATAACACCACACTTTACAAGGATTTACAGCCTAATTTAAAGTGCTTTGATGAATGCTTATTGAATATATCTAATATTTTCATGTTTTCTCTCTTTTTTGCTTCTGCAGGGCCTATATGAGTGTAAAAGAGCTAAAGGAGGCCCTACACCTGAGCGGCACTGACAACCTCAATGTATTCTTTGCCAGCAACTCAGTGCGTGAAGAGCTGGCAGGAGCTGCAACCTGGCCATGGGCAAAAGAGTCTCTAACCCACCAAGGTGAGTAATATATCAAAATACTGTTCAATATTTGTCATATCTTCAAATTCCTTGCTTTTGTCTTTATTAACATTCAAATTGTCCTGTTGTATTATGTTTACAACTTGTTTTGCCCTTTTCTCCTCTACTGGATTTGACACAGTTTCCCTCTTGCTTTTATTCAGTTTCTCTTTCTCTGCCTATTACTCTTCATATCCATCCCTTGATCTTTTCCCATGCCCTCCATTCTTTGTTGCCTGCTTTAGCAATTTCAAAAACGAAATGGGGAGAGCAATTGGGGCTGGCATAGATTTTCCCGGCACATTGCCTTTTTCCTCCTCCAATTATTAGGTCCTTTCCACTGGAAAAGGCTAATCAATCCAAACAACAACCAAACAAACAAACATCAGTGTGGGCTAGTTAAGTTTTCTTTTGGGAGTGTTTTTCCATATCCAAAGCCTGTCAAAAAGGATAGAGGGTGTCCTATGCTGTACATAATGTAATGCCCCTGAGGCACATTTGTGATAGTGGCCTATATATATAAAATGGACTATACAGTTTGAGTCCTGATACTGAATGTGTCCCACAAGACATTTGGCAGTTGCACAGCATCTGTCTCTGTTTAAAACCAAGATGGATGACAAGTCATCTCCGGAGACCCTGTTGTTTAGTGTCTTCGTATTTAATGTCTTCATTGTTCAACGTCTTCACTGAACACTCTGTTCCTAATCACAATCCCAATAACTGTCATGTCTGCTCTTGATTCTTCGATTATCATCATTCTTAGGAAACTTGTTTTTGCCTACAGAATGGAGTTATTCTTTCATTTAACAATGCAAATTAGCAAAAAACAAGTTTGTTGTTTTGAGCTGTCCACTTCCAATTCAGCCTCTAGTGTCTGTTGACCAATTAGAGGCTGCATGGCTGCTCTGATCTCAAACTCATTGCACAATGGAATAACATTATAACATTAGATACATAAATGACTGTATAATGGTACGGTGTATGGTACACAATATTTGTAATTTAGAATGAAGCCTACCTTGTGGACTCCATAAAGCAGGGGTGTCAAACTCAAGGCCCGGGGGCCAAATCCGGCCCGTGACTTCATTTCATGCGGCCCCACAAGAACTTGCAAAGAATATAATATGTTTATTATACGGTTACAGGCCGCTTGACAGAAGCACTTGCCCATAAACTACATGTCCCACAATGCATCTCTCATTTGACTTTTTTTCCAAAATGTTACTTTTTTCTAAGAATTTGACTTTTTCTTCAAAATATGCCTTTTTTAGAATTAGCTTTTTTCTCAGAATTTGACATTTTTTCCCTATTATTATTTTTTTAAATTTTGACTTTTTTTTTCTCCAGAATTTGGCTTTTCTTTTTAAATCATTTTGACATGCAATAGAGAGACTTGCAATTATTTGCCCTAGACTTCTGCTTTCAGACGTAGCTAATTATGAAGTTATTACCCTATCCGATAATAATCCAATGCAGAGGCAATAATGTAATATATAATACATTATTTTATATATATCAAATATTTATATATATCTTTTTATATAGTCTTAAAGTTACAACCGGCCCTTTGAGTGCAACCATAATGCTAATGTGGCCCGTGATGAAATTGAGTTTGACACCCCTGCCATAAAGCAACAAAGTTTACAAATCCTGTTACCACATCAACACCAAAACATTTTTTGTCCATGTTGCATGGACTACTTAGTACCACACTTTATTGAAATTGGTTAACAGAATTTGAGCAGAATCCAAGTCATTTTGATCTGTATACTATCCAGCCTTCCCACCTACCATTTACACTGCTTTAGCTGTGAGTCATTCATTACCTCTTAACAGAACTCCTTAAATGCTAATGAACTTATAAAGCATATACATATAAATGTATCTCAAACCAACTCATGCATTCAAGTAGTTGGTAACATTGGTAACAATGTTTGTATATTCAATGTTTATAATTGTATGCACCTTTCTCGATTGTTTTACAGTGATTTCGTTTTTATGATTTTTCCCCCAATCACATCTTTGGTGGCTGTGGAATTTCGTTGTATATTTTGGCATGTTTTTCTGTTGCATTGGGTTAGCTCCAAGGCCATGAAACTATGTCTGTATTCTAAAGACAGCGTAGTGAGGTGTCAGTTATTAGCGAAACGAGGAAAAATGGTGAATACAAGGTTTCTGCACTGCAGGGTATTCCTCTATATTCAAAGCTGGCAAAACTGGCCCGCATCCAGCTGTAGCCACCTTACCGTATCCTGTTTCCTGTTTTTGGCTTAGAGTAGTAAAGTTTTACTTTATTCCTAATTGGTTTTAAATATCACAGTGCTTAGTCGTTTTACTATGGAGGTCTGTTTCTCTTTTAGAAATTCCGTAGCAGAGCGTAACACACGAGTTAAATAGCTTCACAGCTCTAGATTTTCACAGCAATAACACATTTGTTTGCGATCAGTTGTTTTGTTGGGTGCTTCTGAAATCTCATTAAAAAAACAATCGTAAACGGTTAGTGGATCTGAACATGGTTTAGTGTTTTTAGACATACAACAGTAACTATACCAGGGGATTTCCTCCTATTGATTGTCGTGCCAAAGGGCACTGAAACGGTTCAATTCAATTCAAAACCTTTATTTATCCAGGTGAAATCCCATTGAGATCAATGATCTCTTTTTCAAGGGAGACCTGCAGCAGTAGGTTCCACATGAAGACATAAAAACATAAACAACAGAACAACAAAAGGACATCATACAGTAAAATGTACAGGGATTATAATTTACATATCTATCCACATGTTTTTTTTTAAACATTATTCAGGCTCAGCTCTCTGAGCTTAAGCTTCTTTTAAATGTGGATAAAACCAAGGTAATGCTCTTTTCTAAAGCTAAAGCTAAAAATACACCAGACACTGCTTTGGATATTGTAACTACGCAAAAAATACAACTTCAAGTGGTTACCTGTTACAAATACTTGGGTATCTGGCTTGATGACTGTCTCACTTTTAAACTTCATGTCAATAACCTGCTTAAAAAGCTGAGGGTTAGGCTAGGTTTCTTTTACAGAAATAAGTCCTGTTTCTCGCTTGAGGCCAGGCAAAGGCTAGTCACTGTGACCTTTTTACCTGTGCTGGATTATGGTGATTTGTTATATATGAATGCACCTGCCAATTACCTGAGCAAGTTAGATGCTGCGTATCACAGTGCACTGAGATTTTTGACAAATTGTAAAGCACTTACGCATCACTGTACCCTGTATACCAAGGCGGTTATGCCATCACTTACGTACTTATGTACGGAGGCTCAGTCACTGGTACTTTTTCATTTACAAAGCCATGTTGGATAAACTACCATCTTATATCTGCTCCCTGATCTCTGCGAATTGAAAGTACTTATTGCCTGAGATCGCATGCTGTGGTTTTATTAAATGTGCCAAGTGCTAGGACTGTCTTAGGGAAGAAAGCTTTTAGATGTGCAGCTCCACTAACATGGAACAGTCTGCAAAAAGAATGGAAAATTACCAAGCTAGTACCACTACATGTTTTTAAAGCTCGGTTGGATGCTACAAAATCAGATGCTGTTGGTACCTGTACTTGTGGTTAAATATGTAAATTGTAATCCCTGTACATTTTGCTGTATGATGTCCTTTTGTTGTTCTGTTGTTTATGTCTTCTTGTGGAACCTACTGCTGCAGGTCTCCCTTGAAAAAGAGATAATTGATCTCAATGGGATTTTACCTGGATAAATAAAGGTTTTGAATTTGAATTGAATGTACAGGTACCAACAGCATCTGATTGTGTAGCATCCAACCGAGCTTTAAAAACATGTAGTGGTACCAGATTGATAATTTTCCATTCTTTTTGCAGACTGCTCCAAGTTAGTGGAGCTGCACATCTAAAAGCTTTCTTCCCTAAGACCAGGGGTCCTCAAACTTTTCCTGTGAGGGCCACATAACTTTTCCCTTCTCTGATGGGGGCCGGGTCAGTTTGTAACAGAAAAAGTGTGACAATCGCATGGGTGTCTAAACGTAAACATTTATTGTTTTCTAGAAAGCCACACATAACCAAATATTAATAACCCTTTCTGGGATCTTCACAGAAAAAAGTCAGGAAATAAATAATAACACTATTAATGAAATAAATAACACTATTTATGAAATAAATAATAACCAAATAACCCTCTCTGGGTTCTTCACAGAAAAAAAGTCCATTGAAAATTACTGTAACTTTCTGTTGTGCCGTGCACAATCTTAACAGGTAAAAGTTTAGCTTAGTTGTCAGAGCAGAATCTCTCAAAATAAACGTGGATTTACGTAAAAAAAACTATTTTTTCGGGGTTCGGGTGTTTTGTTTGATTTTAAACAAACAAAGTCTTGGCTTTCAGAATATGAAACTTTTATTTCCTATTTATTTCTCACTCGCAATCTGCTCTTCCGCAGCGCCGCCCCCCCCCCCCCCCCTCCGCTGAAATTATGAATGTAAGAGTATAGTAATCATAGATAACACGGCAGGGTCCGTTACAGTTTTTTTTCATCTGATTTCAATTAAACAAAGTCTTGGCTTTCAGAATATTAAACTTGTTTCGGCAAATTCAGATGATAAATACAACTTTGAAGCTTCGGCATAATTACAAGCGGAGAACGGAGTAACTTAACGTCACTGCAGGCATAACAACAGCCGGTGTTTCTCGTGAGTGTTTTCCCCGCGAAACAAACACAATACACACAAATGCAAAATTACACAAGCACACACACTCACACACACACACACAACACACACACACACACACACACACACACACACACACACACACACACACACACACACACACACACACACACACACACACACGTATACACACACACTCGCGAGCTTCCCCTCCAAACGAAAATATCTTCCCTCGGTAGTATTTTTGATCATTTGCTCCGCTAATAATCAATCAGATCGATGGATTCCAGAGAAGAGACAACTTTGAAGGCCTTTTTCTCAAAATGATGACTCGGTGACAGTCATTATATAATGTGACATATTTCGCTTAATATTTGAAGTACAAAAACAATCCTGATATCATTAGAAAGCTAGGAATATCCTCTTTCCATCAGTGTATACAACTCAAAAGGTGTCTTCAGTTCAATGCGACTGATTTCGATAGAGCAGGTCACAACATTTGGACAGGGGCTAGTCTAGGATTCGCGTGGCCAGACTGAAACATTTTTTTTTTTACATTTAAAAAAAAAAAGATCATAATGCGTCTCTGGTACTGTTCAGGGGGCCGGGCCAAATGTGGAGGCGGGCCGTACCCGGCCCGCGGGCTTTAGTTTGGGGACCACTGCCTAAGACAGTCCTAGCACTTGGCACATTTAATAGAACCACAGCATGCGATCTCAGGCAATAACTACTTTCAATTCGCAGAGAGATCAGGGAGCAGATATAAGATGGTAGTTTATCCAACATGGCTTTGTTCACCTGCTGAAGGACAATTTTCCAAATCATTACATCCCATCAACATGGAGGAATAAGGGGTTACAGTCTTGAATGGCAGTTTTAGATTTGCAACTTGCTTGCAAAACTTAACTAACATGTCACCAGACCATGACTCTTATTATGAGTCGGAGATCAAAATCAGCTTGTAAGACAAACAGTTCAAGATATAATTGTATCATGACACACACTTTAAATATTATCTTCTGTCCTCAGGTGGGATGGTTCTGAGCCCGTCCTACTTTGGTACCATGGGCCACCAGAACACCATGATTCATGAGATGGGCCACATACTTGGACTTTACCATGTTTTCAAGGGGGTGAGCGAGCGGGACTCTTGTGATGACCCATGTCAGGTAGGACTGATAAATGTTCTCCTCTTGTTCATAATTCTGTATCATACAGTTTATATATAAATTATTTTCTGGGAATGTGTCCTTCTGCAGTCGTTGTAATATTTATTCTCAGAAAAACAATAAATAAATGTTAAAACAATGAATGCAAAATAAAACAAGTAGTGTAGTAAAATATATAATATTTATAAGGATAATTATCTGAAAACACAGTGATAATAATAAAAAACAACTAAAAACCATGACGAATTGCCAAATTAACGCCACGTTTTAACAATTTACTACTCCGCCCACCAATCCAATCCCCCTTTTCGGAACCAGCCATTTTGCAATACTGGTCATTTGGGTTTCAACTACACATTGGCAAAGTTTTGTGACTGCATCTTGCTACTGTAGGTTGCGACACTATTACAAATGTGTCCCCAGATAGACAAACAGACTCCTGGCAAACTGCTCACAACAGCCTCTGATAATGTTAGGCTGATGCAGAGCCAGCAGTGTCTGTGCTAGTTCCAGCTACAGCAGGTGTCTCCAGGGTTAAATTAAGCAAACTAGATTATAGGTTTGCCATTCTCTTTTAGGCTTAGACATGCCTCCTTGGATAGGGCTTTTCACTCTCCTGTGATCATTTGCTTGTATTTCTGTCTTATGCCCTTGCAGGAGATCACCCCATCCATGGAGACAGGAGATCTGTGTGCTGACACTGCACCAACACCCAAATCAAAAGCCTGCCATGATCCCGGAACCGTCAATGATTCCTGCGGAGTCACCATGTACCACAACACACCTTATAGCAACTACATGAGTTACACAGGTACAGTGATGAAAACATCTCTCCTTACTTGTAGATATGCTTTTAGACATGTTGAAATAACCAATGACCCAGAGAACAAGTTATTTACATTACATGAAGAATGTACACTGTAGTGATGATAGAGGACATGGTATAGACATCCTGTATAACATCCATGCATAATTAGAACCAGGGCTTTTTCTATTCAAGACAAAAGGAGAACAAACACATGGTTCTTGGTTACTACAGTCTGCCATAAGTCTTCTAATGGAAAGTTATGTACCTCTTGACATTTGAATGACACAGCCACACAAGCAGGAAGTACAACTACTGTGTACACTGCATTTCGTTTTTAAATGGGTTTTGCAAGGACTAAGTTGGCTAATTGTGCTTGCTTTATACGAGCAACATTGATATTTACAGTCATTGTTTTGCTTGTGATTTCACTGAGAACCTATTTTCTTCAATATCTGCCAGTAAGCTAAATATTTGAGTGATTATAAATGAGGTTAAATGGAGGTTAGTGTTTAAAATTATAAACACTGATTTTTTTTATTTCATCACATCAGATGACAACTGCACCAACCATTTCACCCCCAACCAAGTGGCCCGAATGCACTGTTATCTGGATTTGGTCTACCAGAAGTGGCTAATGGACCAGCAGCCGTCTCCCACCCCTCTGGCCCCCATAGTGACAGACCAGAGTCCAGATTCTGTCTCCATCTATTGGCTGCCACCTTTGAGGGGAATGCTTTACCAGAGGTACTGTACGAGTATGACTGCATGGGTTCTTAAAGGTCCCATGTCATGCTTTTCCGGTTATTACCCGTCCCCTTGTGTGTTATGAAGGTTTTTCTGCATGTAAACGGTCTGCAGAGTCACAAACCCTCAAAGTACATCCTGTAGCGAGTAAAACTCTAACACAGAAAATACCTGTCTATGCTGCCCCAGAACGCCTCGTTGGAGATTTCTCTTTTTCTTCCTGGGTACAGTGACGTGACCATACCCAAATGGAACCATTGGACCAATCCGTGGAGCTCCTCACACACACACACACACACACACACACACACACACACACACACACACACACACACACACACACACACACACACACACACACACACACACACACACACACACACACACACACACACACACACACACACACACACACACACACACACACACACACACACACACACAGACACACACACTCTCTCAGCGGCAAAACTGTGGCGCGCGCGCGGGGGGTGCTAGTGGAGCCTCGCAGATGGGGTTGCTGCAGCCCCCTCAGCACCCCCACCTTCCCGCGTCCATTCGCGATGTCTCGCTGTCTCGCAGATCCCATGCAGCAAGCAGGGAATGAACCCAGCTCACACTGTCCGCTCCTCGCAGCAGCGAGACGCGCAACGTCCTGCCAACACGGCACCCGGACCCCACACAGCATTCTCATCTGTTTGTCATTACTGGTGTCATTTTCTGGTTGCTAACGCCATTGTAACACATAATCACTGATGTTCAGCTGTAACGGTGGTGGACTCATCAGAACATAGTGGGCGAGCTGACCAATCAGAGCACAGTGGCCTCATAGGGAGGTGGGGGGGGGGGGGCAGGAGCTCCAACAAGCCGTTTACACATACTATATAGTAGGGATGCAGGATATTGTTTTTTTGAAACCGATACCGATACCGATAACTTCCTGCTTCTCAAGACCGATACCGATACCGATAACCGATAATAAAAATGTTTTTAAGCCACTGATTATTTTAACGCGATTAACGCATGTGTATTTTTTTTCCTCGGCCGCCCCGTAGTTTCAGAGCGCATCGAGTTTAAAATACCATCTACAAGCTGATGCTGACAGCCCTGATGCTGACACTTCCACGCTCACCGGCAGGCACCGACCATAGACTGTATATATAAAGGCACCGACTGGCCATCTGGAGGACCGGGAGGGTGTGTGTATGTGTGGCCCGAGCGAGCGAGAGACCTTACGTGCATTGTTGTTGTTAGCATCTGGTGCTAGCTAGCTGCGCTAATGGATATAAGGAGCTGTTTAAATGAAAACAGAGGAGCGACATTTCGCCACAACTGCGCCGAGCACTTGACTTTATGCAGGAAGCCAGACAGTGGGACATTGTACGAAAAGTCAGCACACTCAGCACGGATAGTGCGCAACATGATTGCAGCGTCCAGGCAGCTCCGGTTCGAGCATATGCCTTGAGTTGCACATAGCTCCAACGCCCATACCACCGACGACATGTTTGTTTACTGTCCTGGCTTCACGGCCGCACACCATTTACGTCACAGCCAGGCATGAGTTAGGGAGCGCTGGATTTGTGAAGAACTCCCCTCTTCCTAAACCACTAATACCACAGTACTGGCAAAACGGGAGGAGCCGAGTAAAAAACAAGCGCCCCTCATCCCAATCCACCCACACCACAGTATTTTTTTCTTTTTTTTTACCCAAAAAATATATTGTATATTATCGGGGCTATTAATACTGGTATCGGGTTTATCGGGATGACGTCATAATTCCTAATATCGGACCGATTATTATCGGGCCGATAATTATCGTGCATCCCTACTATATAGAGATCCTGTATGAGAAACCAATGTGAGTTTGGAAAATTGCACAACATAAATCTATTCTAGTAGACCTCAACAATGGAATTATGATTATGAGAAATGGCCATGACATGGGCCCTTGTGTTATGTTCACATTTCGCACCCTTTGGTAATGTTCGGGTCAAATTGACCCGGGACATATTTCAGGGTTTAAAAAAAATACAGAACTAAATTCAACATACACAATTCCTTATATATATTGTCTTTAACTCATTCCCCAACAATATAAATGAAATATATGATTAGTTTTTGAAAATACTCTTTGCTAGATAAAATTTAACAATGGAAGTGTCCATCGTTTTTTGTGATAAAAATGTAATTTATGTTAAAAAAAAATACACTGTAATAAAAACTAGGTTTACATTTTGCTCATGCTTTTCTAGGACAAATGTAAATGAAACATTTTTTCATTAATGTTTATTATTTTTAATCTGTCATATAATAATCAAAGCCCTGAAGGAAATAAAGCAATTTAGCAGCTATTGGAACACAAGAACCACATCCAAAAGTATTTGGCTGTGAAATATAGAGAGAATGAAACATCCATATAAATGACATAAAACAGATATAAACGCAAGGCAAATAAAAACAATTAACAGTCACTATTCATAAAATACAGTATATCCGAAAAATATATTGATGAAGTGACGCTGCAGAACATTATGTGAGTCAATGGGCAAGTCCGTTTAGGAAACACATGATGTACAGAACTTCTTCGTGTGTATAGCACAGATGTACTTGTTGCAGTTGCTGCATGTAGTCTGTGTCTTGGAGTCCTTTGAGGGTCCACAGACCTCACAGCTGGCTGTGGGGGTCTTCCAGAAGCTGACTGTGGGGGTCTTCTTGCGGCTGGCTGTGGGGGTCATCCAGCAGCTGGCTCTGAGTCAAGTTCATCTTCCAATTTGCTGTCAAATTCTGAGTTTACCTCCACATTATCCTCATCTTCAGAAATGTCTTCCTGTCCCACTTCACCGTGTTCTTCTAATGCATTCCACTCACTCTCATCCATTATTAGCTCCAAGGCTCTCTGAGCAGAATATCTTTTGGCCATTTTGTTGGTAGATAATTGTAGTTCTACATTACACTGTTACTACACTGAGGTTATGTCTCTGTTTAGTCCCTCCTCCGGCGTGCAGGTGCGAGGGGGACAGTGCGAGAAAATGTAAAATGTTTATACATTTCTGGAAGATCTAAAATGTTTATAATGTTCTAGGATAGTTTTGTGTACACACTACAAAGGGTAAAGATCAAGGGAAAACAGGATCAAACAGCTTCTCTATGCATACAATTGTGTGTGTGTGTGTGTGTGTGTGTGTGTGTGTGTGTGTGTGTGTGTGTGTGTGTGTGTGTGTGTGTGTGTGTGTGTGTGTGTGTGTGTGTGTGTGTGTGTGTGTGTGTGTGTGTGTGTGTGTGTGTGTGTGTGTGTGTGTGTGTGTCTTTAGTTCGTGTGTTTCTGTGTGTTTTTCTCTGTCTGTCTGTCCTGGTATTGTATTCGGGTCAGATTGACCCGAACCTCTTATGAAGGACATAAATGCGGGTGGGCATTTTTTCACAAGTGGAAAAAAATAAAAACAATTCCACATGTCCTTCACAATAAATAAGCCCCGGCCATTGAGTTTCAGTTTGAACGAAAATATCCTTATATTTTTTTTTATTCATTGAAAATGGAAATCGGGTCAATTTGACCCAAACACCACACAAGGGTTAAGCACAAAGTGTAAAAATACACAATTTTGTATATTTATATCCATCTGGAGTAAAACAAAAAAAGAGGCAAGTTGGTCCAACATTATTATAGGTCTGTTCTTAAAAAAAACATGATATAATATCGCACGCAACTCTTTTTTCTTTTGACCCAGCTCCTCATTCCATGTGTCTGGAATCAACTGCGGAGACTGTGAGAAAGACGGCGCTTTGCACCAATATGCCTCAGAGGCTACATCACCTCGCATCTGTGACACCTCAGGCTACTGGACCCCCGAGGAAGCAGTCGGTCAGTAAAAAAAACAAAAACTGTGTGTTTGTTAAAAAAAATGGTGAAAGTATCAGGACTCAGTTCCTGTGTGGAGGAGCCAGGTTTGAATCTGGCCTGCAACCATATGCACATATCAACACTGTCATCTCCAATAAAAGCAAATCTGGCCCAAAAAAATAGGGTGAATATTTATATCTTTAACCAACAAAAAAAAAAAAATACAGTTCAGAATAGTGATTTTTTGTTCTTATTGCAACATCCATACAGGCTGCATGTGAACCCACAACTAAATATCAACACTGAGAGTGGAGGGTGTTTCTTTAGTAATCATTTACTCGATCATAGATTATTTGTATGCGCTTTCGCCTGATAAACTCTTCCCGATCAATACTTTTTTTGTAGTGGCGGTTTCATGTTTAAGTCTGTGTCGTTGAGTTCCGCTTCGGTCTCTTGTTTCCACAAAGCAAATCAACCCCCCCATCCAACCCCCCCCTCCACACACACATACACACATCTCTGCCCTGTAAATTTCAGGTGCGTGCAAGGCTAATGGCTCCTGGAAGAGGAAAAAGCAGAAAATCATTAAATGATAATTGCTCTCTGCTACAGACCTCTCTCTGTCTCTGTCTTATTTTAGCCAAAGCGAGAACAAGGATTATTAACCAACGTCTACTCTGGGTAATGTTTGGGTGCTGTTCAGACATTAAGCCTCCGTCATAAACAAAAAAGCCAAAAAAGTTGTATCTCGCAGCGCTGCACTTTGAAACATTACGCTTCGTGTAAGCACATGGTCCTTGTTATTCCAATCATAATCTCTGCAGAAGCCCGGTTTGCTTTGGCGTGTAGGGTCAGGGGAAAAGAGACAAGAAAGAAAAAAGGACCAAAAGGAAGCAAACAATAAAAAAAAGAGAAAGAAAGAGATATACAGTAAGAGAGAAAGAAATACCTCGCTAACACAATAACACTCCCTTTCTCTTCCGTGGAAACTCTACCCAAATATGTGGAAATCCTCTGCAGGAATGTATGCTTTGAAAACAAGCGGCGAGGAGAAACGGGGGGGGGATTACGGCTCCCTCTCTTTCGCTGCGGGATCATAATGATGATAAAGAGTCAATTACAGTCTTACTCTAAACAGTGGTATGCACACAGCTGAGGAGACAGCCAGTCTGCTGGCTTCCTTTTCACTTTTTCCCACATGATGCGCGGGGGTCACTTTGTCAGCCAACGGAGATGGGTAGACAAAGTGAGGGGGGAAATTGGACAAATTCAAAGCGGATATCATGGCTGGCAACACAAAGACACAAGTATAATGGCAACAAACTGTTGGCTAGAATTGTTGACATTGTCTTTTTACATTTCCTGAAAATGTTGCCTTTACCACAATCTAGACTTGTTCGCGTTTTCAGCCCGTTGAGAAGGATTACATTAGTTTATATGCTGAATCTAGTAGCTTATTACTCAAAACGCGAGGTGCAGCATAATGTTCAGTGAATTTCAATTTGCTGGGGGTAAAGACAGGGATGAAAGGTAGGTTTTCAACGTCTGTATAGGGGTAATGAAAATCTAATATCACAATTCTAAGCCTACTGTTAGAAGACGATGGAAGTCATGGACATACAAAGAGAACTGGATATAGTGCATGAGGTGGCAACTTGTTACATTACATTACATTGCATTTAGCTGACGCTTTTATCCAAAGCGTTCGACCAACAAAATACAAACTTGAAGAAAACAGAATCATATAAGTACATCAGGTTTCATAGAGCAAAAATATTTCAAGTGCTACTCAACTGGCTTTAGATAAGCCAGTCCTTTATTAGTATATAAGTGCTTTGTTAATAGTTCTATCGCTCGAAGTGGAGTCGAAAGAGATGAGTTTTCAGTCTGCGCCGGAAGGTGTGTAGGCTTTCTGCTGTCCTGATGTCAATGGGGAGCTCATTCCACCATTTTGGAGCCAGGATAGCAAACCCACGTGTTTTTGCTGATGGGAACTTGGGTCCCCCTCGCAGTGAGGGTGCAGCGAGCTTGTTAATTGCTTTAAAAAGTTGCTCCGTGGCACATCAAGCCCCAACGTTTGACTACCGAATATAAAATTAAACGAAAACTCCCGCTAAGTATAACATTAAATGAAAACCTTGGCGGTCAATGTGGCCCAGAGACAAATCACTTGCGTTTCCTTTTACTGCGCCTCCCAGCCGCTCAGACTCCATTTATTCACATGAACAGAGGTGGGAAAACAAGTCTGGATTTGGCTATTAGTGCAAGTTAAAAAATGTAGGACGTAAGGATCTATTTAAGAAGGGCTATAGGGCAAGACATCGTTTTCCCAATGTAAGTCTATGGGACAGTATTTTTGGGCCAGTACTGTTGCATTTTTAAGGCTGTTTTTACCTGGCTGTCTTTGTCTTTCTGTCAGTTTAGCGATCTAGTGTTATTTCTACAGATGGCTAATCACAGTGGGTGCAAATGTCTAACACCTCAGTAACATCCTGATTTGATTAGGCTCTTTGGGGCAGAGCTGAAAATAAAGTAAATTAACGTAATTTGATGCCATTGTGCTAATCACTAACACTGTAACCATTAACACGTCATTTTGCCTTGCGTCATGGTGTTAGTACTAGGTTTTTTTCATGTTTGAAATAAGGAAGAATGACTCTTTCTTTCTTAACTGGAAAACTCTCTCTCCCTTGTTACTAATGAGAATATGTGTGCTGGTAAAAGCATTGCTCTGGTATTTGTTAAATCAGACCCTACAAGGCAAGGTTATTGCGTGGACCAAATAATTGACAGTTTTTTGCTGTACATGATTACCAATACGTACGTCTGTGCAATGTCATTAAACCCCAGGCCCGCCCGATGTGGAGCAGCCCTGTGACCCCAGCCTACAGGCCTGGAGTCCTGAGCTCAGCCTTTATGACACAAATGTGACCTCGCCGTGTCCCGACACTGAGGGCTGCACCCTCACACTACGGTTCCTCCACCCAATCATCCCACACGCACTCACCCTTTGGGTCACCTACATTTCATCAAGTAAGTGTCGCTCTGTAACTCCTAAGGATTAAGACTTTCCTAAGTGATATAGCTTATAGTTAGGGCTGGCTCAGGCTTGCCTAGAACTAGCCTTTAGTTGTACTTTCTCAGTAGTTTTCTTCGTCAGTATTAAATGTTACATCTGGACCTGTTGCCGTGGTCCTTACTGATATCCATGTCATTTATTTTGGGCAGCACTGGGAAGCTTTTGGCAACCTCCTGGATCATTCATTTATTTATACGTTCACATTATTATTTTAGCTATTTGGATTGTCTTTCTTGTAATGTAATGCATATGTTTTTCATCTGAACAGACTGTAAATCCCCTTGAAATAAATGTGAACTTGTGATATTGGCAATCGAAACTAAATTTGATTCAGATTTTATATCTACAGCATGGTACCTGAGGCCATGCCGGACATTTGTTTTTGGCCAGTCAGAATGATCTAAGAAAGTTGTTCATTGTGCATAGATATTCAACCATGTGAGAAATACATTTTCCATTGTCTGTGAATACATAAGTAAAACCCAGATATTCTGGCCTCTAGTTAAAACCCAATCCGAGATTGACAATGAAGTTTAAAATGCCAGAAATAAAAGCTGACATACGTCTGTAGCTCATATATCTGTATTTCCTTGTCACAGATAACCCAGCTATAGCCAACATAGAGCTGATAACAGACACGGGGAAAAGCATCAATCTCGGACCGCAGCACGTCTTTTGCGACATGCCCCTCACGTTGCGCCTCAACACCAACAATGCTGCCGTTGCCACCATAAAAATCTGCACCTTCGACGAGAAGATGGAGATTGACGCCGCCATGTTGTCTTCAGGCCCCGGCAGCCCTCTGTGCACCGGCTGCCAACCCCTGGTTTACAGGATTCAGCGGCAGCCGCCCTTCGCCAGCAAATCCCCCCCGCCTCAGACACAGCAGATGTTCACCGACAGGTAGGTTCCAACGTTGACAGGTGTACTTCGAGGAAAAATCATTAATTGATTTGCTCTTACTGCAGTTAAGTCTACCTAAGGTCACTCACATTGTAATACCAGCTGGAGAATTATCTAAACGGGTGGGAGTGATCGCAATATGTCATGGGAATTGACAGTTGGGTTTAAAATACCCTTGAATACCGAGGACTGCCTCTGAGGCAAGTTCCCAAATCGTTTTTTTTTTTTAACGTGTAAACTAATATTTATAACATAATGTTTTTGCCAACCACCATTGCTGCGTACACTAACACACATAGATACACCTACACAAATAAACACACGCTGCCTTGTCAGACATCAGCAGCCTCTGAGGAAAATAATGTTTTTTTAGGGGCAACTTGGAGTTTAAGTTTCAGCAGCATACCTCTTCGACTGGGTCCTCCGATCTGCTAATCCACAGTTATCTGTCTTTCAAAAGTGTTTGGGTCTGTTTCTGTTTGAAAAGCTCAGAACACAAATGTTTCCTACGTGTGGATGTCGAGCTGTGGCTACTGATCCAAATCTGTTTCAACAAGCATATACTCAATCAAAAGCATGCTGAGGTCTCAGGAACAAGTTGAAAACGTTTGTACAGTGTCCTGTGGGTTGTCCAAATGCAACCAGAATCCAAATGTAAAGCCCCAAGCCAGGATTTTCTTTCAAATTCTAACCAAAGACTTTCAAGTTTATGACAGTTGTGTCACTTGATTGCAGATCATCTGGGGCTGATTTCAAAAGTTTCAAATGGCACTGATTTTTTCTAAGAAGCTGTTGCTATTCTGCAGAGCAAGGCAGATGTTGGAGGTGGATGCAGCCTCAACAACAGTTTATTTTTCAGGGAACACATCTCCTGTGTTACACAAGCTGTGTCTAAGTGCAAAAAGATGTAAGAACCTGTGGGATTTGAGTTATGTGGGACTGAGGAGGGCAGAGAGGGGTTGATGTTAGGAGAAGAGAGAGTCTGGGAGCAACGAGTTTAGAAAATAAGGTAGCGTGAATAAGGGAGGGTGGGATGATAAAAAAAGAAAGTTGGACGAGACATATAATATTGTAGTTTATACCAGAAAGTCTAAATAAAGATACAGACTCATACAAACACTATTTATCTGCTAGAGTGTTGCATGAATGTCGGGTGAACACTCGAATGCAACGCTAATATCGCAACTCTCTATAGCTCTGTCTTTTCATTATTATTCTGACTCATTGTAACAACAGTGATATGATTGCCTTTACAGGATAGTCATTACCAAAGTGTGTGCCATTATTAACACTTGCAAATAAATTCTCGCCCTTCTGTCTTACAACAAGCCTGCCAGCAAAAGTGGTCGTTTATAGAGACCGTATAAAATAAAAAACCCTTTCAGACAATTACATATTTGTTGTTATACTTTAAACAATGGCTATCGAGTGTTTAATCTAATGATCATATGTCGCTGTGCAGTTTAAACACATTTTTTAACATCTAGATTTTACTGGACATTTCCTATGACGTCATTAAAAAAAAAAAAAAAATGGCCCAATGATTTTTGTTAATTAAGTTTACTAGTTCAATAGGGAATTAGGCATGTAGGTAGGAAGTGCAGAGTGTAACAAGGGAAAGGGGAAAAGATGACCTAAACCTCACCATAATTATCCTAAAGAGGTCCCTGAGAGCAGCGAGGAGGAATAAGGTTGCAGGATATAGCCCATTATGGATGGATAGGGGTGGAAGGTGTTTTTCAAGCTTCCTTCTCTGATCCATAATTAATAAAGGACATTTCTTTGGAAATAGACCAGACCTCAGCTAGGTACTGAATAATTTCTTATTCTCCTGTTTACATTTTCACACTAGACGACGTAGGAGATCTATGCTGCAATAAATAGGGAGGATTCTCTTTTTATAGACACAGCCAACAAACAGATCAATACACTGCAGCCAAAGTATCGTAAAACACACTTCCTGCCCGGGGCTTTAAGGTCATGGGATACAAGGTTACACACTGAAAACTTGCAGAATCTATCAGATTAATGCAGAATCTATTTTTTTAGAGGGGACTGGGACATACAGCAAACACAATGTTCTCTCTACATAGCACAAAGTAAGAGAACACAACAGAATTAGATCCTGATGCACTACATTGGCACCAATTAGTTCTTACTTACATTGTTTGTGAATAAGTCATTGTATCGATCAAGCTGTGAAGATTATGTTCTTTCGAGGACCAATACAAACCTTGCCTAATACTCCTCGAAAGAACATAACAAACTCTGAAATTCTGTTTTATAATTTTAGAGTGCCAATATTTGTGTACAATTTCAAGGAATCACAAAACCATTTTCTTTCCTCTCTTCTCTTGCTTTGATTTATCTTCTCCTCTTCCTCCCCTACCCACTTTTCTTCTTTATTTCTTTATATCTATCCACTCCCTTTTTTTCCTCCCTTCCTCTTATTTCCTGTCTGATCTTCTCATCAATTCATCCTCTTTTCTCCTCTCCCATCTCTTCTCCTCTCTAATATTCTTCTGTCTTCCTCCTCTCCTCTTCTCTCTAGCTCTGTAAGGCAGGGAGTCAGGTACCACTACACAATCCAAGTGGAAGCAGAAGGTCTCCTCAGCGACCCGTCCCCATCTCTCCTCTACACCCACGGGCAATCCTACTGTGGAGACGGCCTCATCCAGGGGTTTGTGCACTTAATGTTAACATGACCAATTACACATTGTAAATGTACACTGCATGGGAAATTAAGGTATTGATAATGATAGTGATGTTAATGATCATTTTCTCATTGTAGGACAGAAGATTGTGACGACACTAATCTTCTGGATGGGGACGGTTGCTCTAAGAAATGCCACAAGGAGATTGGCTTCAACTGTCATGGTGAGTGAGTGGGTTTTCAAACACACATATCGTTTTAAACCAAAAGAGCAACACTTTTATCCGTCTTTCATCAAACACACCGACTTCAATGTGGAACATGAACACCATATCAACTTTTAGTGTGAGAAATCTTTCATTTGTGCATGCAGCAGTAATAACAAAAATATTCAAGCCAATCAAATGTTATTTACCAGACATAAAAGCTCCTGGCTTGAATTGATTTCACAAACCATTAATGTAACATCACCGCAGCATAAGAGGAAACAGATGAGTGGAGGGATAACAAGATTTTGCTTTGCTAAGTCTTGTTTAGAAATCTGAAACATTTTGACATTAGGCTGGCAGAGAAACACCAGAAAATTTTTTTTCAGCTATAACCGTTCAGTTTCAAAACACATGTCAGGCATGTTTCCTTTTATAAAATAAGTTCTGGCCTTAATCAGATTTCAAGCAATCAATACGGGCTTAGGAACACTAATGAATAAAGTGTATTGATGTGATTGTGTCACAAATGATGTATTGATTTTGAATTAGACCATTTATTTCAGACATTGCCATTGTTTTCATTTTATTTGATATGTATTAACGGCGTGTAATTGGTTATACCAGGTTTTGAAAATGGGGGCCACCTTGTAGTTCTGATCGCTTGAATCAAATAGTGCAGGGTTCATTTTTTCTCATCTTTAAAAAAAAAGTTGTTTTCTATAAACCCAACAACAAAGCTTAGAACTAGGACACAGCTACTGTACTACTTTTTAAACCAGGTCCACTTGGTAAGGTTTAGGCAAGAATGCATGATTTGTTCTTAGACCAAAGATTTACGGTTAAGATAAGAAAGCTTAAGTAACAGGTGATCTGTGGCCCTGTGAGTACTCTGGCTGACACAAGAGAACTTGATGTGTGTTTGGGATTAAGTTAAACAGATTCACCTGTTTAAACTAACTATTTCAATCTAGGCTTTTGTTGTAGTTCATACTTTTCAATCGAATCTGTAACCAAATGGTTATAACCTGCCTAATCTACAGTAGTAGAAATGCCAAATTATTGCTGCCACATACAGATAGGGAAAGGTATACATTTGCAATGGGTTGAAAAGTAACTGCAATGGAAAAAACATAAAACATTATATATATATATATAATGTTTATGAGTTCCCAACCAGTGATATATGGATGGCCGGGTCAGGAACCCTTGCATCACTGGCTAGGCCGTAGACTTAAAGCTATGGTGGTATACTACAGTCACAGAAAACTTGTGGTTAACTGGTTGGGTTTTGGTAACAAACAAATATGTTTGTTATGTGACATAACTTTTACAGAACAAAAACAGCAGCCCTCTATGTGACTCATACATCAATTCTCCATTCTACACCTACATTTGGCTCTTTAAAGTCTCTAGGCTCGAGTGTCTAATATTTCCTGGTATTGGTTTGCATTGTAGTTACTTGCAAGTCCAGTCATTAAGCTTTTTGGGCCATATCAGGAATGGATGGCTGTGACAAAGCATTAAATGTCACCCTGGGAATAAACCTTGACTGGATTCATACAATAGAAGACCACAACCAAATGTTCTTCGCTCAACCCATGGCCAGGTGGTTAAAAAAGCAGTAAAAAGTACCAAAAACATGCAACAAAACTTCGCAAAAGACAATCAAAGAAGCCACAGAGAGCGCCCCGACCGTTTGTAATTCCAACATCCATCCATCCATCCATCCATCTTCTTCCGCTTATCCGTGGTCGGGTCGCGGGGGTAGCAGTTCCAGCAGAGAGCCCCAAACTTTCTTTTCCCTGGCGACATCAACCAGCTCTGACTGGGGGATCCCAAGGCGCTCCCAGGCCAGCGAAGAGATATAATCCCTCCACCTGGTCCTAGGTCTACCCCTTGGTCTCTTCCCAGCTGGACGTGCCTGGAACACCTCCCTAGGGAGGCGCCCAGGTGGCATCCTAACTAGGTGCCCGAACCACCTCAACTGGCTCCTTTCGACGCGAAGGAGGAGCGGCTCAACTCCGAGTCCCTCCCTGATGACCGAACTTCTCACCTTATCCCTAAGGGAGACACCAGCCACCCTGCGGAGAAAACCCATCTCGGCCGCTTGTATCCGCGATCTCGTTCTTTCGGTCATGACCCATCCTTCATGACCATAGGTGAGGGTAGGAACGAAAATGGCCCGGTAGACAGAGAGCTTTGCCTTCTGGCTCAGCTCCCTTTTCGTCACAACGGTGCGGTAAAGCGACTGCAGTACCGCTCCCGCTGCTCCGATTCTCCGGCCCATCTCACGCTCCATTGTTCCCTCACTCGAGAACAAGACCCCGAGATACTTGAACTCCTTCACTTGGGGTAAGGACTCATTCCCTACTTGAAGTGGACAGTCCATCGGTTTCCTGCTGAGAACCATGGCCTCAGATTTCCAACATAGAACAACAAAACTTTGTTTCTGCGCCACGGCCTAGTCTGAAGAATGCAGACAGGCCACAACAGACACCTCAATATACGATATGGAGTGCAGTCCATTGTAAGCAGAAGGTTAAAGACTTCCTCCTTTAACACGTGTTGCTTGACCTTGACATTCAATACAAAGTTCAATGTGGTAAAGCCAGACATGAAGCGCTCAGAACAAAACTTCATTGATGATTCCATTTCGCCTCAAAGTCAGCTGTTTACCCGTGTATACTTGCTTACACACACTTTTATACATTCACTGACACGCACAGAGTTTTCCTAGTATCCTCATACAAATCGAAGGATTGTCACGTCTACGTCCATGTGTTTCCAAGTCTCTCTGTTTGTTATTGAAAGACTACTGACTCGAGAAATCTTCTCCACTGTTGTGGTTTGTGGTGTTCCTCCACAGCCAAAACTCATCCTCAGTCTAACGGAATGCTCGCCACAAACGCGCCTCAGTCTTTAGACGCTAAATCGAATAAGTATGACTTTTACAATAACTAACTTTTTGGCAATTTCAGGAAAGTTCCATAATATTGCTAAGAAGATGTTACAGGTCAGATTTGCTTCCTTTGTAGGCCATGTATTGTATATATGAGGTGTAATGTTAGGTGTTAGGAGAGCTCACATTTCGATCATCCAGTCAATTTATTTGTCATGGTAAACCGACCTCCACTTACCACGACTAGCCGTGAGTGAAGCTATTAGATTACTTGTATAACAATAAAATACATCATTACTAGAGAGAAAATGTTTTGGCAAAAACAGCTTTTCACAAATTGTTACACTTAAAACCAATTAATCAGTTGTACTTCTTAGTCATAGACAAAATATTAGTTTGGGTTCCCTTGGCACATTTGCTAGGCCCATTTAACTCCTGATCTACCTCGTCTTTCTCTGTTGTGTTTATTGAACTGACTGTAGTTCGGCAGTAACCACAACATATTCTTTTATAGTCATCATGTCACAGAAAAGTCATGGGCTGTAATTGGTAAGGAAGTTGTTTTATGCAATTCATTTTTTCAACTGCTGGATTAAATAAGGGTTACATTGCACATCATCATCAAAGAATGCAGATCTGAAATGAAAAGCAGATGGTGTTAATAGTTAAGTCAGAGATGGTCAAGTCATTCTCTGTTGCGAGGCTTGATAAATACACAAACTTGGAATAAGTTAGACTTCATCATTTTCACAGGTGTTTTTCAAAGCAGGGGCGGGGTGTTTGGTGAGTTCACTAACTGCAGCATTTCCAAAAGAACTCGGGATGACAATACAGCATTAAATTGTGTCGGCTGCCTCATTTGCCTTTTAGCAGAAACATGTTTTCGTCGACTAATTGAAGCCAATTGTGCGGCATTGACCCTCCGACACAGCTCAGTCTGTCGAACTCCTGCAGCTGTCCAGATGTTAATGAGGCCAAACTTCTGAAGTGTATTGATGTTTTCCGCCCTTTTTATGAATAACTGCTGCATTACAAGCTGTCGTTCAGCTAATGCTTCCCACTCTTCTCGTGATGAATGCCTGTAGCGCATTATGTCAGTCCAGTATATTGAATATTCATTGCTAATAGCTCAGGTGCAACTTTTTTACAGGAAGTATAAAAGCCATTTCATACTGCCTTATTTAATTCAAAAATCATCAATTACATCCTCAGCACATTTTATTAACCTTTATCAGACTTTATTGTCATGTGTTTTTTACTCTTTAGTTATTGTGTTTTTTAAGAGTCAGAATGAGATCATTGCTGCAAGATAACTATTTCAGGCCAAAGAAAGTATGCCAAAAGTGCATCCTGCTGTCTGTGGAGACTCTCTTCGGAAAACATCAAAGCTCCTTTACATGTCACACAACACCATTTGGGCCATTTGATCAAAATAGATCCAATCACTGATCAGATGCCCCCCAATACAGGATGTTGTAAAAGCCCCCATACAACTTGTTTATTCCTCCCTCTCTTTCCTGTAGTCATAAAACCCTTTATCTTACTTCCGTGAACAAAGACCAAATGTTCTTCTCGTACAAAGCATATTTACAGTATAATATCAGAGCATGTGTTATCTCTAAGGATTTAAAATACTTCCAGGATTACACTTTATTAAGCTTAAATTCCACAATTGTCATGACACAAAACCATGGTTAGAAAAAGTAATGGGGTATCAGAATCAGAGGGGAAATGTTACAGCAGAAAAGAGCCAAAAACAGCTTAATGTTAACTAAGAAGCATGCATAATTTTCTTTATTAAAGATTATTTAAAAAAGTATATAGCCCTAAAAGGGCAAACAAACTGTTGTTGTGAACTAACAAAAGTCCAGTATGTCACAGCGTAAGGAGATTGTCAAAGGGCACAATTTGAATTGAAACTTTGACTTTCAAATTGACAAACGCACCCCTGCATCTTGCTGACCTGGCAGATCTACGAATACCATGAACAGCCTTAAAATGTATAATCTTTGTTGCTATAGCCTTTTAACAATCATGTATTACAGTGGAACCCTCATAAACTTGGTATCCTAATATCCTCTCTGTAGATGAATTGAGCCATACAAAAACATCTCAGAAAGAGCTTATTTATCCATCAACACCCTAACAATCATCCGGCTGACAAATCGACTTAGAAGAGGCAGCCCTAGTTTTCTGTCAACTTCTTTCCTGCATTAAAAAGCGAGTGTATCATGTTGCATTAGATTAAGTGTTATTACTCCACTGCTACTTTCCACCCCTGTGGACAGGTATTTATTGACATTTTATTTTCCCCTTGCTGTATGCTATAACATTTTTGAGCTCTGATAAGTTGATACATTTATAAGCAGATAAAATAAAAGCAATAGAAATACCTTCCTGTCTGTATTTTTAGACCTGGAACAACTTTTGATCAACGCTTTGACAGTTTTTTGTAACACATACATTAACGCCACTGTTGATACTTGGTGACTTATAGATACCAATGGGCCCATTGTTGGGCTGTTGGGATTAAACTCACTGGCCAAGTCACATAATACGTTCTCTTGCTGCCTATTAACATTACAGAATTATTATGATTTAAAAAAAATAATTGAAGTCAAAGTTCATTTCTTCCCATAATTTACAGTCTGTTGACAGCACGAGGAGTCAGATGTGGTTGAGTTGACGTGGTTAACATTGTAAGTGGCCAATGAAAATACAAAAAAGATTTGCTCAGATTTGGTTCACTGACAAATAGACTTGGATCGGATTTTCACAGGGGGGGGGATGATTGTATACCCTGCCAGATAAAAAAACAGGGTTTATATCCTTTCATAAATCCTCCTGGCTCATTCTCCTATCCCTCTCCCAAGGTGAGCCAAGTCAGTGTTATGTTTTTGACGGTGACGGTGTGTGCGAGGAGTTTGAGAGGGGCTCCAGCGTTCAGGACTGTGGTTACTTCACACCTTTGGGCTACACCGACCAATGGGCATCCACCGCCACTGCTTCTCACCAGAACCCCGACCACTGTTCAGCCAATGCTGCCACCGGAGAGCCATCACTTACCAAGGTATGACGTATCAACCACAGGGCACATATAAGACTACCAGATGACGGATTTGGAAATCGGCAACATTATTAGCAGCTGGCTGCATTCCTGAACAATTAAAGACGTCTCTTTCCTATTTTAGTCTGGGTAGTACTGTCGGCTTGACATTTTGGCCATGGACATTTTGGCCTTAGTTCAGCCCCAGCTAAATCATCATAGAAGACAGATTATCGGTTCCCTCCCCTATATTTCACTTATTTTCTATTCACACAGCCAGTTTCTTACAAGACAATTAAACAATTCCTCAAGTTTATTACGTGCTAAGAAAACTGCTTATCAGACCAGAACACATTTTCAACAAGTTTTTAGTTGTGCAGAATAAAGATTAATTACAGGTGTGTTAAAGTAAAAAAACAGAATGTCTAAAGCAATGCACAGTAAACGTAATACAATTAATACATTCTATGAAAATTCAAGATGGAGTATCATTTCTTCTTGCTCATTGCAGTTTTGCTCAGAAGCCTTAATTTCATTGTTTCTACTTAACAAGACTATGCTTTAATATCAGTATTTCTTCTAGCTAGTTGTTATACAAACAGCCATTTTACATGAGACCTCAATAAACTGTACTTTGCCTTGTTTGGCAAGATTCTTGATCTGGCCTGATCAATCAATAAGAATCACGTTTTAACACTCAAGAGAACACAAAGTAACACAACTCTTCAGGTCACACTGACTTACATGACGTATTTTAAATGCAAGCCAGTAATGAGTCAATGCATTGGTTAATATTTAACTATTTCTATTTAAGAGATGGAATCTGAGCAGCAATTGGTAAGGGAAAAAAGCCTGAAAAGGAAAGATTTACAAACAAACAAATTAAGCATATGCATGGAAACTTCAGAGTAACTGTTAGTCAGCTCCTTTGGGCAAATAACATGATGCAAGCCTCTTTTATCATGGGAGGATTGTTGGTGTAAGACACGCTGGTCCAAGCATCTCAGAACTGGCATCTCCTGGGATCTTTCAGCATGAATCAGCATGATATATTACAACATATTACTAGACCGACTGGAAAACTGGGTGGGAATCGCGGCAACAGTTCTATATTGGTTTGAATCCTACTTAAATGACAGGAACAACTTTGTAACTACACATCTGAGTTTACAAATATGACATGTGGGGTTCCTCAAGGCTCTATCTTGGGGCCTCTTCTCTTTAACATCTGCATGCTACCACTGGCTCAGATAATGAAAAACAACAAAATAAGTTACCATAGCTATGCGGATGACACACACATTTACATAACCATTACACCAGGAGACTATTCTCCAGTTCAAACACTGAGTAAGTGCATTGAACAAATCAATGACTGGAAGTGTCAGAATTGTTTTTAATTAAACAAAGATAAAACTGAGGTAATTGTTTTTGGATCCAAGGAGGAATGACTAAAAGTCGGCAATGTTCAAAACAACAGAAAAAGCCAGAAATCTAGGTGTAGTCATGGACTCTGTCTTACATTTCTGATATCCTGCTAAATTATGAACCACCCAGAACTCTCAGGTCTCCTGGGATGGGTCTGCTTTCTGTCCACAGTCAGAACTAAACATTGAAAAGCAGCGTTCAGTTATTATGCTCCAAATATCTGGAACAAACTACCAGAAACCTGCAGGTCCGCTGCAAATCGTACTATTTTTAAATCCAGGCTGAAGACTTTTCTTTTTGTTGCTGATTTTATTTGAGCTTTTCATATCTCACACTGCACTGTAACTTTTATTCATGTATTTAATACCTGTGTTACTCATGTCTGATGTTTATTTTATTATCTTTGCTTTTTAATGACTGTTTTTAAATGCAATTTTATAATGTGTTTCCGCTGCACTATTTCTTAATGGTCTTAATGTTTTTCATTTTTGTAAAGCACTTTGAATTGCCCTTTGTGGAAAGGTGCTATAAATAAACGTGCCTTGCCTGGATGTCAAATGCCACACAGAATGTGGGCTTTTCTCAACACACAAAATAATCAAATCAAATGTATTGAATCAGTCAGTCAGATAATATCAAAGTTACATTTGTGTTCCTCCATAATGTGGAATATGTGGCACAGACACAAATTAAACCATGTGCCAATTCAACAAATGGGTTAAACAAGGATTTTAAATGTACACATTAAAAGGTAAGGTCAGGATAACTTTGAAAAGTAAAACAAGATCAGTTAAATTAATGTTAATAATATTTTCTTTGTTCTGAATATAGCTCTGCAGGTACCAACACCTGGAGGTGAGTGAGAGAATGCCCACGGACGCCTGGTTCCCCTGTGTAGCTCAGTCCGACACAAACAATGACCTGGAACATCCATTTTGGCTAAAGGTACATGTGTGTGTGTGTGCACTATATGCATACTGTATATTCCCCCCCCCCCCCCCCCCGCTAAGTGACTGTGGGTGGCTACTCTTTAAGCTTCCAGCACTTTCCAGTATTTTTAAAATTGGGTTGAAGGGCCCCACACAGTCTGCTGACTTTAACCTGCACACATTCCTAACTTTCTCACAATTGCATGATTCATACAATGGATTTTTTTTTTTACTTTAATTCCTCATTTCCCAAGACAACTGTAAATTACGGGTACTAATGATCTGTAGATGATACTGAATCATGACTTACCCTCTACTTATTCTTGTAGCATGCATTTTGTGCTATTTTTACCCATTGGATACTAATCACTCAAATCCCTCAAAAATTACCATTACCAGTTAACTAACAATAAAAGATTAAGTGTTATATAATTAACTCATCATTCATAATTAAATTCCCATAAAGTTCTAAAAGTTATTATAGCACTGGCATCACAATGAACAATAACAATTTTGTAATCACTACAAGATCATTATGAAAACATCATTTATATTGTCGTTTATTTTGGCCCCAGAGAATGCAAAGCAACCAAAAAGTTAATTACCTATGATACTCCTAATTGTTTAAAACATTTTCAAAAATGACACATCATAAAGTAATGTTATGAATTGTTGACACATGAAATTGTGAGAGGATTACAGAGGCTGCTGTTTAGTTGATATGCTTGCCTAAAGTCCTGCTATTCTTTGCAGCCCCAACATTCACTAGCCAACAGCGCTTCACATAGACATGCAGGTTTGTGTACTGCATTGTATTTGGACCCGGCTTTCCATTCCAGACCTGTGTATCGTTCTTATATTTTAAATGTTTTGTAAGTCAGACTTTCCACAGCCACAGTTGCCAAAATCCACTCTTCAGGTCCAGACTAAGCTGTGAAGACCACTGAGACAAATGTAACATTTGTGATATTTGGCTATATAAATAAACATTGATTGAAACATTGATTGATTGACTAAGCACATGATAGCTGTTGATTTGAGTGATAGCCTCATAATGATGTCTGCCATGCTCTGGATGAAGGGTCCTTTACTGTCATGAGCCTGCCTCTTCCTTCCTTTGCACATATTCATTTATTTTTATCTAGCACCATTTCCACTACTTTGTTGAATGACTCATCTTTCCATCCCTTGCTTTCTCTATGGACACCTCCTATCAGGCACACCTCTGTAACATCTCTGGAAGGCCACTTTCTCTCTAAAGACCCTTTCACTGTCTGAAGGGCCTTCATGATAACCGCCTGTCCTTAAAGTTTTTCTTTCCGTCTCTGAAAGGCACCCTAATTTGAATTACAGTCTTGCTCTCTTTGAAAAGCGTTCCTCAGCCATCGTCAGTTATCATATCCATCTCTGCAAACTCTCTTTAAGGCGTCCGTACTATAAAAGAGTTGCACTTAGGAAGCCCTTACTAATTTACTAAACTAAAAGTGATACTCCAAAATCCATCTTTTCAGTATGAGAGACACAGTCTGTAGGCTAAGCAGGTGGCTCTGAAAAGTTGAATATCCATCATTAGAACACAGGCTAAGATTTGGAATCAAAGCAGTTACATTGATTTTAGTCAGAACACAATTACTATACGGTTCCTGCCATGCAGCAACATGCACATGCATTGATTAGGACATGTAACAGCACCCAACCGTTGCTCTTCCTGTGGTGACTTAGTGGTCTCCCAGACAGACCTCTTAGTACTCGTTGTGGCTTGTTTGCTTTTGTGCAATACCCTGTTTTCCTCCTTTTTAATGCCCAGCTCTTGCTATGCTCAGTTCATGTCCTTGCAATCTCTTTTGGAGGACTGCAGACTGACAAGTTTCTACCATGATTATAGACTGTTTATAAGAAATGAACATAGTCACCGTTACGTCACCCACTGGTTTTTGGCCATTGCCATCTTAGTGCCTTTGAACGTGGAGTGACAGAAAAGCGCAGAGCAAAAACGACCAAATGCTGAACACAACCATTTTAGACCACCAAAAGTCTAAACCTAACTTTCAAACACTGAAAACTAACTTTGGAAGTGTTTAGGGTGTTGGAAACCAGACAACATTTTGGTACCAACCTGTCAATCACAAGGTAGCCATGCCTTAAAGTATGCCTTTGTTTGCTGTCTAATTTACTGATTTATGAAATCATAATTTACAAAATGAACACCATACTATTTTATAGAAGACTTGACACTAGCGATTAAGAGCGTGTACTCATGTTTAAGTTAATAAATCAAGTTCGAAGTAGGTACATTTTTTTCATAGAGTTCTACAGACTTTGAAAGCGTCCCTCTGGCCAGAATGTAACTTCAAGGCAATTTCACATTGGCTTCAACTTTTCAGACCAGAAGTGGCCGACTGAACATGACTCATGGTGAGTGCGTTACCAGTCAAATGTCTTATCTGCCACATGGAGCTTTACAAGAGCCTAACATAATAATCCAAGTTCCTCCCTACACTATTCAGGCCACTGGGCATCCTCAAGGAGTTTCTTGTTCAGTGACAAGGAACCCTTAGTTTGCCAACCCTAACCCTAACAATTGGAAAGCACACTGGGTCAATAATCTACCCCTTCCTGATCCTGACTACCATGGTCTACTGTATAACTGTTTATTAATGTGTCATGTTAAGTATTTCAATTGCAGTAAACCCATATTCATCTATAAATAAACATTTTTTTCCTTATATAAATATTGTAATTTTCGTCATTGATCCAGGTGGGATTTCTCCACCCTGGAGTGGCAGCCTCTGTGATGGTGTACCTGGCTTCAGATGGGTCATGGTCTGGGGAGCAGTGCCGGAGGACAGCCACCATCCTCCTGTCTGATACTACTGGCAAAAACCACTCACTAGGTGCCTTTGTATTTGAAAACCAATAACTTAACAACACAACAAACTGTTGGCATGGTGAGAAGCTAAAGGACTACTTTGAACTCTTCTACCTAGGCACGCATGACCTCTCATGCCATCGGAACCCGTTGGTGGTGAATGTGACCCATGACCTTTCTCGACCCTTCTTCATCTCGGCCTCTGTTATTCTCATCTTCTCCTCCCCCTTTGTGGCAGTGGGAGGCGTGGCCCTGAGGACCTCCTGCCACTTTAGCACCTTCGCCCTGACCGGGTGCGCATCTGAGGGTGGGCTCTCCCACAACTACCTACTTATCACACACACATGCGCACACATACACAGCATGTCCGTAGCTGTGTTTTCATTCAATTGCCAAGCAAGTTTGAAGCAAGCTCTAGAAAAGTCTGACAAATAAAACACTAGGCTACCCTTTACACATGACTGTTATCCACCAACAGAGTAGTAGAAGAACAGACTGTTAAACCGAAAACAGTACGAATCGCCTTGGCCATCTTACCATCTATGATGATATACAAAGAGAGGTATTCAGTCATTTATTCGGTAATTTAGTCTGGGGTTCTAACCAGCCCAACTTTAAAAATGTTTTAACACGTACAAAAGAAAAATGTGTGATCTTGGCATTGTTCTGCAAGGCATTGGTATGATATTTGATGATGACATAACAGGTTAATTACCAAAATGACAGCCTCCCCAAATCTTGAAATACTTCTTATATAAAACTAGTGATCAGTTTAGGCCTCCTAGTTGCTCTGTCTCTCCCTGCCTCTCATCCTTCTCCCTTCTCCTTTCTCCCTCCATCTCCACCTGTCCTCCATCTCCTGATATAGCTGTTTGCGGCAACCGTGTCAGTTGGACAGCTGCAGGCCTCCCCATTTAGAGCACGCCACTGTGAGGTAGGCCCTTTGCAATGAAACACTGAACAATGAGAGAGCTGAAACAGCAAACAAAAGGACTATCTATATATCAGTGTTTCTCTGTAGGTGTACAGGAGGAGGGGAGTCCTCTCACTGCTCAGTTCAGTGTCGTCGTGGTTTCAGCATCAGTGTCCACAACAGCAGGGGAACCGTATCCCACCAGGTACACTGAATATTGTATTATCTGTTGAACTGTTTCTATGTGAAGTCATCCAAAGTTATACATAGGTAAAAACATGTGTATTATGCCAGAGATAGTAACATCTTCTTTTGATTCCAAAAAAAATGCTAAGTGAATAATACATTATATAAAACCAAATAGAGTGTATGCAGATGACACCGCATTTCAAAGGAAAAGCTCACGTGTCAAAATTATTCAGAGAGAAGTCTAGGAATTGTATAGGCCATTGTATACCCTAACCAATATGTCATAGGGTTACAATCAACCAAATCACTTCTGAATAATACAAACGGTTGAGGCAAATGCTGAAATATTGGCAATGGAATCTACCTAATTAGATTGTGAATGCAATTTAACTTTTAACATGTTTATCAGTTCTTTTATTTGTGATATTTTTTTTTTAACAGTTAACTTGAACAAACTCATTGTTATTATGAACAAAACATGTTTTCATTTTGTCATTATGTGATGTTCCCCTGTCTTTATTTCAGAGAGATGCTCATCTGGAGTGTTTCCATGGTTCCTGGGATCGTGTGGTCAGCTGTCAGCCTGTAGACTGCGCCCTGCCCGATCAGTCTCATGTCTACCACGCTATATTCAGCTGCCCCTGGGGAACCACCTTTGGCAAACAATGCTCCTTCACCTGTGGATCACCAGCTATACTGCAAGGTAAGTCATTGTCTATTCTGCTCTATTCTCTCTATTAACTCTAGTCAAGTCTCATCTAAAACACATGCTGTGTCTCAATTTGCATACTTCCGTACTTACATTTGCTATTTTGAGTGCAAAGTATTGCTAAATGCAGTAACTAGAGGGTGCACTCATAATAGTCAAAAAGTTGAGTGAGGACACTTCACGCACTCAATGATCGCCATCTTGTATACTTAACAGATGTGGCACCAGACATGATTGCAGGTGCTCTGATGAAAGTAGCTCTAAGTTATACAAATAAAAGTAAAACATGTGTTTCTTTTCACACAATTTAATAAACGTGCCATTGACTAGTTTGGAATAAAAGTCGATTTGCTAGCGCTGACGATAACATTGCTAGCTAACAGCGATAAAGGCACAAGAGCAGTGTGTGATTTGTGATTGTTTATTAAGAGAACAAATTAGTCGTGTATTTTTTGAATGTATCCAAAATGAAACACTGCTATTTTCTTTGTTAAAACCAGTAGATCAGGAACAAAATGACATGGTCATACTTCATTCTTTCACACACAGTGACGTCACAGCTACCCACAATGCAACGCGCGTCATATATTTTTTTATAAAGACGCCATTTTTCTGGAGGTGCAAAAATCCTGGCAATGCTAATATAAACAGCTAGCTTATGTATCCAGGCAGAGCGCACTAGGTTTTTTTTCTGAATTAACGACCGAAGAAATCGCTCCATGTCTTCGGATTACATCTCTGGACTTGAGGGGTGTGCTCTAGGTCGTTACCAGCGTAAACTAGAGCTGTGTGGGTTGTTGGATGTACAATGTATGGAATTACGACCCTCAAAAGTGGCCTTCGGTCGATTTTGGCATCTACGTCTATCTTCTGGAAACACCAGGTGAATACCCCACTTGTCACAATAATATTATCATGCCAATGCATATATGTGGTATTTTAGAGTTGACTATATTGATTAAGGCAATCGACTATGATATTCTGTATGCACCTCGTGTGAAATGGTTGATACCGTATGTGTGTGTGAAAGAATAGCATCGGTGTCAGGCTAACCATGCAAATAATTATTTATTTTTCGTAATTTCAAAAATCATATTGCCTACATTTACAATACTGTTAGTTCTCATTGTCTGCTTTTCCCAATAAGACAAACCAAAATACAATAATTATCTGAGAAACCTCCTTTTATCAACATCATTTTGAGTTTCTTACAATTAAACACATGTTCTCTGCTGCTACGACCTACCTAATGACAGTTACAGCCCAGTCACGTGAGCAGACAAAACACAGCAAGATGCTTCCACTAGTTACAGTCCATAAAATGAAATGGACATTAAACCTTTATTTCACACAATTACAGTTTAAATTGGAGGCCTATTTTTCCCATCCTGTTATAATTGACAGTGTTTAAAACAAATTAGTTTAAAAAAACAGCTAACAGAAGGGGAACTAATCTACAGTGTTGCAATAAAATCACAGTGGAAATGCCCTTTACAAAATCACAAACATGTCTTCTCTCAATGAAGCTTGCTGCTCACAGACTCTTTACTTTATGGCCTTTAAAGTGTTAGTTTCGGTTGGAGTGAATGAAATTCAGGATGAACACTGATAGAGACAGCTATATGGCATATTTCCTCTTCCCTTTACACACAATTTCCTTATACTCAAATGTCTACAAAGCTTTTAAAAATACAACTAACATCCTAATGAGTCAGAACAAATATTGCCTGTGGCCGCAAAAAGGAAAAACATTTCCCCTCCTTAGTAAAGTTACACAATGTAGTAGATGCAGCTTCTTGAAGTGATTAGACGGAGCAAGCGTGATGTCCACACACTTGAGTTTGTGGTCGGAAAGTCACAGCTAGCGCTCAAATGTCGTAGTAGAGTCAGCAGTTAGACCCGTGTATCCATGGTCTAAATTCAGATTTTGTAGAAATAATTCGATTTGTGGCTTTTGGTTGAGTGAAATATGTGCGAAGGCCTTCAAGCATCACTCAGCAGGGAAAAAAAGCACACTGTGTAGTTCAGGAGAATATATTCCACACACACAGCTGTAATGGATTTTCATCATCACCACACCAGCGCAATGTTTAAATAGCTTATAAAAATGTGATGCCATGTTAAAGATTCATTACATTTTATAGACCCAATAAAAAATGTGAAAGGTTTAGGGTGTTATGATTCTTCACAAACATGCACACCAACGCTCATGCTTCATGTGAGACCATACAGGCATAGCAAATATTAGCTTTGGGCTACGTTGAAGACATGGTCTCCTTTTCCTCATAACTGTACAAGACAGAGCCATGAAACAAAAGCAGAATGTTTAGCCGGACAGAAATCAATCCATGCTGTTGACCTACTTGTGCTTTTCCCATGTACTTTTACATTTCAGTTATACAGTGCAGCAAATACAACTCTTGTAAAAAATGTGTCAGCAAGGCTATGAGGCTATACTTTCAGAAGAAGCAGTCAAACAATCTTCTTATTTCAAATGAAAAGTTGAAACATTAGCAATTCAATAAACACTTGCTGCCAAATCGTAACTTGGTCTGTTACAATCAGTAGCTTATTGCTTAGTGTAAGGAAATGTTAAATCCATATCAATATTGCTATGTAACAAACAATACTTAAGGTTATAAGTCACTTACTTATTTTTTTATCTGCATGTGTTTCATTGAAGTTATGCTGTTTTTCACTCGCCACCTGCCTCGAGTGTGACGCTTCAATCGTGCATGAATGCGTGCATAAACAAATGATCTGTGTTGTTACAGTAAGAACCTTGACTTTCCCTTGCTGTGGTGGATTTTTAAATTTGAGAGAATTGGGCCATAAAATGTCCTTCAAAAATCTGTGTTTGATGTTTGAAAAGGTGTGGGAATCCTGTATATTCAGTCTGAAGAAAACTCATGTCCAATACAATCTGCACTTTGATTCAGGCACTGGAAAATCTTGTGGAGGTGAAATCGAATCTGCCCAGAAGTTAAAAGTCACTCTATATAACAGAGTTTGAGTTCACTTCTTATGATCATTATCATTAAAGCAGGCCAAAGGAAGATTCTATGGAGGCCAATTCGAAGGGGAATAAAAACAATCCCCAAAGAAACGTACCATAACCACCAAAGCACATTTAATACATCAACAAGAAGGGGCACTTAGAGAGTGCAGACCTCCGCCAAGGCCATTTCCATAAGTGATACATAATGTCCAGTGTTTCGGACCGCTCCGAAATGTTATGGATCTACCTTGGTTTTTGTTTAATCCTTTCACCAAGTTTCATGAAAATTCGTTTTTGGTAATCCTGCAGATAAACAGACAAACAAACCAATGAATCAAACCTAAAACATAACGTCATTGGCAGAGGTTAAAAAGGTTTATGCAGGTTTAGAATAACAGAGAAAATAGCCCATTGTATACCAAGTATATTTTCCTGCATTGCACCATTGTGTTAGGCACACACTGTACTCTGAATATTACTGCCTCACCTCTCCTCAGGTGACAGTGACCGGTTGGTGTGCTTGGAGGACAGTCTCTGGTCTTTCCCAGAGGCCTACTGCAAGATCGAGTGTGCAGAGGTTCCAGACATACCCGATGCCAAACTGCTTACTGCAGACTGCCTGGCCTCAGGGCACGATGTTGGCTCTGTGTGCCGTTACAAATGCAACACAGGCTTCTATGTAATGGGGAGCATCAAAAAGAAGACACCGCGGTAAGTGTTTTGGGACTGTTTGCAGCAGCTCAGTGCACAAAGATACAGCTGCCGGGGTTTGGAGGGCGTTTTTACATTTATTTAAAATAGTATATCACAACTTTATCAGTTCATTTTACCAAGAGGAGACCAGGGGGCTCCATACGGTGATCTGCCAATGTGCCCCTTATAGTTAAATTCATTTAACGAACTTTCACATACATAAAACGTTTCAACATTTAAAAAGCACAATTTCAATAACCAGTTATGTTTGAATACCATCAAGTGACATCATCAGGTAGAGACTGACGTTTTTCGCAACAGCTAGCTAACCAACATTTCCCCTTTTCATCAACACGTGTTGATATCAAAATGTCGTATTTTTCTGTACAAGGGCATTAAAGAACCACATGGACAACAGATCATAATGTACTGGGTTGTGCAGTGCTTTTAAGTAAAATCTGTGTAGACAGCAGACTGAAGTAAATGTATGTTTTTATCACACATGCCTGTCCGGTAATTAAGGAAATACCTTCTTTCCCTTTACTTTTCAAGATTCCCACTACGCACGGCTTAATATTATGAGGATATTTGATTAGGGTTTGTTTGCAACGGCGTAACAATGGACTACATGAACACCGTAACCTCAATAGTAAAGTCTTAAATATAGACGGGTACAATTTAAAGAGGCTGTGGTCCATCACTTGCAAAACTATGTTCTGTTTCAAAACAAGCTCAAATTAAGTCCAATAAAATAGTACCGCAGCTGGGTCTTGTTGTAACTTTGCCAATTGTATTCATTGGGCAACTGCTCATTACTGAACACATTTCACATGTTGGTAATGAGTTTCAAATAGGAAGAGACACAACCTCTGTGGTGATTTTATATCCTGCATAAAATGGAGTCAGATATCTCGTTCACACTTTTCTGTATGTAATAGCAACCATCAATTTGCTGAGTTTATTTAACGTAAAATACAGCAGTACTATTTTTCTGGCTTATTGTATTTAAAATGAATTATGTGTAAAAAATATAACAAGCTTACTTTTACCATCATATAAGACCAATCAAATATATACACTTTATAGTGTTGTATGTAATTTCCACCTAATATGGTAAAAAACTATCTCCATTAGCAGCTGTGTTTCTTTATGAGTAATGCCTTCTCAAACATGCAGTGTGCGTAAACATTTTAATAACCTGATGCTTTATTAGTCCAACATGTGAACGTGAACAGCAGCAGTGAAATAGGACTTTCACTTTTACCTTTGACACAAGTTCCCACATAAATCTTCATTGTTACACAAACTGTTGCATTTAAACACAACATGCAACATACATTTGATTAGTGCACTGTAGAATTGGCAGTCTTCTGCACTCTGTATGTGTTTGGTTATCGAAACAGTAAAAGTGAATTGAAAAAGTAGAGATGGCGTTGAGGTGTAAAGAGTGCATACAGTTGGAGAAGGAGTTTGTTATAAGGAACCTCAATACAACCAAATATTTTTTAATAACACTAATATCTACCACAACTTTTTCTTTGTCCTAGGCTCATGGTCCAAATTTACAGCAATAAGCTAAGGTTGATTTTGGAATGACTCCCTCGTGTTTGTATGCCTCCACCAATTGGTCAAGTCTGTCCAAAATGTCATCACTCATATCTTTTATCCTTTCAGAAACTTGTGAGCAATTGTCAATATTAGCATATCGATCCTTGAGTTATGGCTGTTACGGGTTGGGTGAGGTCTCAGTGACATTTGATATTTTTAGGGAGAGTTTGTGCCAAATTAGAAGAAATTCCCTCCTTGGGTTCCTGAGATATTATGTTAACGAGAATGTGACAAATGGACAACCAGAAAACCTAAAACAACACCAAGAACTGAACATGAACGAGCAAAAAAACGAGAAATAAATAATTCTCTGAAACTCTAATGAAACTAAAACTACTTCACAGGACTGGCCAAACGACACCAGTTTTTGTTTGCAACTTTAAAAGGCCTTTATTTTTCTCATACTGCCTGTGCTGCAGCACCTCCTTCCACCCTCTGTCTGAAACCAGAGCCAAGTTGGCTCTGTTGGGATTGGTGAACTGCTTACACATGTCCCACCCCTTGGCCCATCACGTAATATGTTGAAGCGCTAGCCAATAGAAGATCTAATGATACAAAGTGATGTCACCATGTTATTGAAGTAAACTCTATCTGGCAATAACTTTGATATTTTAGCCTTTGCAGACCATGTACATGCACAAACACCTATATAATACGCGACTGAAGAGGTGAACCCCCAAACAGTACAATAAAAAGGTGTTTTATACACATTTTATGTAAATAAAAAAAATGTTCACCTAGAGTTGAGATCACTCAGAGATGTGCCAATTGTCGACTGCTGTCTCTAGGAAGTTTTTAAAGATGGAGTGCCTGGAGGGGGGGCAGTGGGAGACAAGTACCTGTGAGCCCATATCCTGCGCAGCCCTTCCCGATGTGTTCCAGGGCATGTACAGCTGCACCAATGGCCTGTACTATGACTCCCTCTGCACCCTGAGGTGCCCGGATACCACAGAGAATGTAAGTAAATACTGAAACTAAGGCATTATTTATATCGCATGATAAAACAATAATTATGGTTGAAACTAAACTGACTGAATAACTGTTTACCCATACTGAGCTGTGTAAAGACAGAAGTGTAGGCCAATCATAGGCCATTAATGACCACAATGAGTTTAATTTGTGTTTGTTTCCAGAGGGAGATCCGTTGCTATAAGGATGGTGAATGGACTGCAGAGTTCACCATGTGCTCCACGCTACAGGGATCGTGCTCTCCTCCTCCCGATCTCAACTCGGTAGAGTACAGCTGTGACCAGGGGATGGATGTCGGTGAGTGTAACCTATCTGGGACTAGAGTGTAACCCATCCAAAAACCAACAGTCCTGATTATATTCTGTCAAACAACAAAGATACCTATGCCTGCATGGTTTTTGGCTTGGCAGGTTACACACCAAGCAAACAATACATTTATGACGGTAGTGCATCTTTCTGTCTTAAAAATAAAAATAATAATAATAATAATTCATGGTGTTTATTTTAGCGCTTTACCAAGTGCTCAAAGCGCTTTACATTACATATATTAGACACATTGATTACTGTGGACAAAACCCACAGGAGCAATTTAGTTGACTGTAGTGGCGGTCAAGGTGGGATTGAGCCTGTGTTAGACAGACAGACAGACAGACGGACGGACAGACAGACGGACGGACGGACTATATTAATATATAATATTGTTTTTTCCTTAAACGGGACCTATCATGCAAAATGCACTTTTTGATGTCTTTTATACATAAATATGTCCCCCCGGTGTGTCGGGGAACTCACACAGCGTCAGAAAATAAAACCCTCTCTCTTTTCCTCCGTACCCAAATCTCTAAAAACGGGGCTACAACGGAGCTGATCCAGATTTGCGTCCGGTATGACGTAATATCGGAAATGTAGGCTGGCTTTACACCCATGGCCCAATCAGAAACGTTGCTATCAGAAACAATGCCCGACTGTTTTGGACGTAATATGGTTGGTGTTTACATTAGCATCGCTAACACTCAGAGCTAACCTGTACGGCACGGAGCATGTGTGTGAAGAAGCTGGATATAAAAAGGAACTCACCTTGTGGTATAACCGCCAAGAGAGAAAGCCTTTGAGCTCCATACTGTTTCAGAAATAATCCTTGATAATCCATGATATGGCGTTTCATCACCGCAGTATTTAGTTTCGACAGCTCTGCCAGGTCCCGCATGAGCTCAGCCCCCTCCTTTTTTCTTTTTTATCAATTTTTCTTTTTTTAAAGCTTTATACCCCAAATCAGCACTTTTGAAACAGGAAGTGAAATAGAGGGATATGAGGCATGGCTAGAATGGGTGATCTGCTTGGTATTTTGAGGAAAACACTTCATAGACCTGTTCCACAGGTCCACTTTAATGTTTGAACATGAATACATTCAACAGATGTTAATGACTGTTAAAGGTAAGTGTTATTTGACTTGTGTTTTTTTCTTCTTTTTCCTTGCAGGTGCTGTTTGCTACCCAACATGCATTGTGGCTCTGGACATGGATCTGCGTGATCCGGTGATTCTACCCAATGACAATACAGTTGAGTCTTTAAAGCACTGGATGCTACCAACCACAGTCCAGGTAAGAACATCATCACAAATTAAATAAGAAATAAATAGTAATGATAAGACAGTAATGTGGGTTTCTCTATAACCCATTCATAGTTTAAGAAATCTAAATATATATGAACTAATTACAACACATCTTCATTCTACAAATTGAGAGTAAAAACAGCAGCCAATCAAGTGGAAGTCTTTCTAGTACAGTTACACAAATGACAAACACATACGTACACATACTGTATACTTGGAACACTAGAAGCTACAAGTACTATAGCAACAGACCTTCTGGTCTCTTCACTGACTCTTGTTGATGTATAAGAAAAGTATTTTCCTTTAACAACACTAGTAAGAGGTTAGAGGTACCTTTTTTGGATTAATCTCATCCCTACAAGGCAAGCACTGTTTTCTGTTAGTACAAGGGGTAACTCTAGCCATTTGCTATTTAACATCCTAAAGTTTGGACACACAAATGGTTAAATTCAAATCTACAGAGGCAGCGATATAATTTAAGCTACTAGTATGGCTCAAGTTCAAACAACGCATCACCTACTGTATGGTAGCATTGATGACTATTCCTGAAGAATGTTTCAATCCCATCCTTCTCCTATTGCTTTTCAGAACATTTTTCAAGTATGTCATTTTTGAAATAAACTGTTTGGCATGAACCTATATTTAATATATTTACCAATGGCAGCTTATTGTGCAGTTATTAAATGCGGGTTTACTGAGTCATTATGGAAAACACTAACTTATTTTATTGACTGGCTTTTCATACAGTGTATAATGCTTTAATTCAATGTCAATTTGACCCAGTTCAGTAAAACACAGAGCTGTACAGATCAGCTTGCACCTGTTGCTAAGCTGCTTCACGTTGCATAATGAGGCATGATACAGGGTGAACAACAAGATTGTTTGATGAGTTAAATAACCACTACTGAGCAAGGTGTTGTGGTTCAGTACTATTTGAGAACTGTTGGCAGGTTTCTTTAACAGTTGTTGTTTTGTTCGCTTACTGAAATGACAAACCGTGCTGTGATTTTTTTTACATAAAACACCCATCAGAATGAATAATGCATCTGAACATCTGGTGGTCGGAACAACAGCTTGGAGTGCACTGAGCTACAGCTCCAGAGTGACTCAATAAAGCACAAAGCTATAAGAGTTCACTACCGTTTGAGACAAATACGGCTCAGTCAACCTACAAAATAAAAAACATGGAGTATTTGCTGCCAATGTTTTTTTTGCAACATTATAATTATCATCTCATCACTTTCTTAGTAAGATGTAAGATTCTAAATGAATATTTACATCACTAACCTCTTCAAACAGAGATATTATACTTAAATCACATGATTTTACTTAAACTGTCTGTCTGAGTAAACCTGTGTTCAACCTCTAAATGAAAGCTCTGTTGTAGTGCCTGTCTCTTTAAGACCCTGTTCCACAAAAGCAAAAAGTGCACTAATGAAAATAATTACACAAATGCTTTGCACTTCGTTAGTTAAGAGCTTATTCTGTGTGAAAGGATATAGGAAGGGATATGATGACTTTTGACTTTGAATGTAGTGCAAATTAAACTACAAAGTGTTAGCTGCAACACCAGGCATCCATATAGTTTAACGGACCAATTATACTGAAAATAAATAACTACCACATTCACAATTTAAAGTAAAATGTTTGTTTAAGATCATTTGTCTGGCTTTTTCATAATAAATATCAATAATTACCCTTGTTTGGACTCAGATAATGTTCTTTTAGTCTATTGAAGGCATCCGACACATGGTCAGTACAGACTTCAGAAAATTGCAGGAGAAATTTAAATTATCTCATCACTATTAGCATTTTCAAATATATATATTTTTTAACAACACAAAATACAAGTAACTTTTTTAAATCTCTAGAAGACCAAACCTTTCTTCAAATTGTGTTAAGGAAAAATAGAACATCATTTATTTAAAATAAGACAATAACCTCAGATTCAAAACTCAGCAAGAATGCCTAAAAATGAATCTCACTGTCAAATGGAATTTTTCCATCCATCAAAGTATTTGAAATGTATTTCATATCAGATGTTTGACTGAATCTCTGGCGAGACAGTATCTTTCAATTCCATTTTTAATTCCAATCTGCGCCAGCTAATAACAACGAATCACACAACAAAATCCGCCTCACGTGTATGTAGTAGTAGTAGAACCTTTATGTATCCAGGAAAATCAATTAAGAACAAATTCTTATTTACAATGATGACCTGACAGGAGGCAAAGGCTTCCTGAGGGGATGGGGTTTGGGAGGAAAAAAAATAAAAAGACAGACTCCGGGCACTACAGAACCCAGGAGACAACACAAACACATAGAGCAAAGATGACAGGCATAGCAGTTAAACATATAAAAACTCTAAAACAATATTGCTGTGGTTCAATCATGGTGTATGCGAGTTGGCCTTCGTTATCATTTAAGTGCTTTTGCATTACTGGAAATCACAGGCAGATAGCAAGAGTAAAGGTTCCTGTTGACGTCAAAGCCTTTTAGGAAGTACACATTCCTCGCACACACAGTGCATAAAGGTCACCCTGAACAAACTTTAGGAATGTCAGTTCTTAGGTTGAGTTAGAGCTCTGTTGTTTTTTGCTTTAAAGGTGGGTAATGTTACCCAATATCATACCTCAGTTATCGCTTCTACGTTAATGCTGTCGCAAACACTGCTCCAGTTTCGCCTAACTTTTGGGTGGTCAGTCAGCCAACCAGTTAATCCACCATTGCCAAGGTCAAATAGTTGGCTGGAGGTCTGGTTACTTACGCCATAGCTCTGGCACTGCCTGATCATTTTCAAGGAATTGTGTTATCATGTCAGAATCTGGTCTCCCTTGCTGGGGAGGGAGGCTGGACACAGGGGAGGATCCACTTTCTCTGTCCATATTTGTTAGTCAATCAGCTATCTGTACATTCCCGGGGTCAAATAAATGACAGAAGACCACAGCCTCATCCAAATCTCACTATGCAATTGTTTAGTCATCCACTTAAGTTTTATTCTTTCAAAACAGGTTTTCATAAAAGCAAACACTGCAAAAAGGAAGCAAAAGTACAAGATACACTTCATATTTTGGATTATACTTCATGAAAGGCAAGGCAGGTCCAAGTAGATTATTGGCAAACAATTACAATAACAGTTAACTCTAGAACTACTTCTAAAGTAATGTTTTGTTTTTTCTTCCACACAACTGTCAGGCCCAAAAGCAAAAGTAATAATAATAATATTATAACAAAATATATAATAATAATAATAATTATGATTATCTATTAGAAATATTGACAATAAATACGTTTCACAAATGTATCCTTCCATAGAATAAAGTAGCTACCCTAAATGTGAGCATATCAAACATTTGACTGAATTTGAAACTGGCATGGAGCCAGATTTGGTAAACAATAGACATCACAAAGTCTGTAAGTAGCAGTCCTGCACCTTTGGTTATCTTCAAAGTGGATATTGAAAATAGTAATGTAACCCAGCTTCCAAGTTCCATCTTAAATTATGTACAACATAAAGTAGAGTTTAATAAATAAGTTTAGCCATCAATTCATGTACTTTAAGTCTTAAGTTTACAAAACACCTACAAAAATGCTTTTGTGAATGATTATGATATTGTCTTCCATAGCCTTAACACTAGTTGTTCCTGTCCTGTCACTGCCTAGCTCAATCGTTCTCATGTTCTTTTTTTTCCAGAGCATAGTCTGCACAGGGATGATGAAGTGGTACCCCGAGCCGCAACACATCCATTGCATCCAGTCATGTGAGGTAAGAGCCAAACTGCCAAGCAGCAAACACAGGAGTATTTTCAAATACTTTCCATCGAGATATCAGTCTAATGGAGGTTTCAGAAACCGTTAAATCAGTGACATTTCTATTTTAGTCTGACTGATACTGTATACGGCCAAGAGCTGCAAACTGAGTGCCTGACCTTTCTCCCTGCGAAAGATCTGCTGTTTTTAGTGTGGTGAGAAGGGGAAAAAGTCAAAGTCAACAAAGTTGTTATGGCTGCTTGTAGCTTTTGTAACACACATTTGGTGGTTTCCATGATAAACAGTTGTCATTTGATTTATATTGTAGCTGACACCGCTTATGTAAAGGGGCTTTAGGAACTGATTGTTTGGTAGCTCTTGTTTAACCATCTTGCACCTGTTTTCCCAACAAACAAAAAAAGTGTAGTGTATTTGAATTCTTGCATACCAAATCTACTATGTGAATATTTGTACTTACAAAGCCTTTAAGGTCAGAAATATATCAGTTTGGCGTTCACCCCTTTGTTATCACAGCTATTATTATATCATATTAATATATTATTATTGTCAAGAAAAGTCCACTAGAATACCCTAACAATTACACCATTTCAGGGCAAAACCACATTAAATTGACTGCCCCAAGCAAGACCTTCCAATAATCAAACATGAAGCAAAACCCAATGTATACCTTTTGTCATCAGTGCGAGAGATACCAGAGCCAGTGTGTAATGTGCTTTACATTTCATGATGACAAGTTTAAGACATACATTTATATTCTCACACTTCAAACTTTACAAGAATCCTTTTCAAATATGTCCAAAGAGCCTTTACGTCTGCCAAGACTAATGTATTATCTGATAAAGACAATAAATTAATCATTGCATTTTGTTAGATTGAGATGAGTTATTAATGCTGACAGCCTTTTAAATGTGTCTGCCAAGTTTTAAAAAGATTACCCTAGCGTGTGCTGAAACTCTTACTGTTATACATAGGTAGCCATGGCCGGATTCTTTATATGAAAACTAAATCTGTCACTCTTACTTTGTCGAACTGATGAAAGATGACAAAACTTGACCTATTGTGTTATCATTGCATTCCTTCACTATCTACACACTTGGAAAAGCTGTGTGATTTAAAAAAAGCTATATGCCCAAGTGATGTTATCGTACCTGTACATAAAAAAGGGCTCTGAGAGCACATAGTAATCTTGGAACAGGTCTCGAAGAGAAGTTTATTACATTTCATTCTTCCCCTGTTTGTCGGAGGCTTGCTGATATAGTCCAGTAGGTCAGTCGGTCCGTACAACATTTTAGGTCAAAATCCATTTACACAACAACCGGCCAAAACCCATCAATTTATGATAACAGTGACATGTTGAAATATCTTTAAAAAAAAGCTGGTTAAGTTATAAGAATACTGTTGCTAGGCAAAGGCAAAATTGATGTCATGAACTACTTAGGCTAACAATCTAGCTATTTAGAGAATGCGTACCGTTATTCAGGAAATGCAAAAGCTTAATGACATGAGAAAAAGATGAGGCCGATGGGAATATCCTAATTTTCTTGATGACATCATGATCTTCAAGATTATTTCCCCATTACTCTGACCGCAAATAATGGCAGAATAATGTCAAGATGTTGTTGGTTCATTCCTACACCATCATATTTTGGAGTATAATAAACATTGTGACCTCTAGAGGCGGCAATATTTCAATTTCATAATTCTAAGTGTGCTGTAGTTTGTATCATAATTGGAAGCTAATTGCAATTAAATGTTAATCTCTGCTCAGATTTGAAACTGTGACAGTAAATCAACTATAATCCTAAAGCCGGATAGTTTTTATTTTGGGATTCATCCGTTGGGTTCAGAAAAGGCTGGAACTCCCGATGGAACACATAAACTGTTGATGTCTCACGATATTAAAATATTCTTCCTACCTGCCAGCACAACATTGTCCCCTTCCACCTTTCCGTGAATGTTGCAAGGCAAAACAGTTTCTTATAACCCCCACCTCCATGACAACATTGTAAATTACACCAGACCACATGTGCTTCATATGCACTATGCCAGATCTCATCCAGATGCCATCACTCCCAATCTTTCTCTTTCTGTGCCTCTCTTTTCATTCTTTTTTAACTGCCAGGCACTGTACTGGTTTCATCTACTTTATAGCCTCAGAACAAAAAAGTGGCATC